>NW_009953486.1:7087050-7097543 GCF_000747805.2 Chaetura pelagica | reverse complement strand
ACTTTCCCTGAAGAAGTCCATTACTAGGCCTGACTGCTTACGATCATTTAAGACATGGGAGGACTTTCTTCCCACCATATCCTCATGCAAAAAGTCATCTCAATGGCATTCTGGTCACATACTGAAAACAATTATTTACTGATAGATCATGCTTAAGAAGTAGGTGCCCAACGAAAGGTCTAAGTAAAAAGAATAAGAACATGGAGACAAATGCATATTGCCCTTGTTTGGTCACTTCCCATAGAAACAATACCCTGAATTCTCTTTTCACTTGCATTGAAAAAAATTAAGCAGCTCAGATAAGATTACATAGCTACAAAGCTTTCGTGACAGAAGAATCAGATCCATTGTGTAAGTCAGAAAAGCAATTTTAGTACTCTCCCATGGAGCAAAATTATTTTCAGGCTCCCCTCTAGCTCCTTTCAGCCATAGACAGCAAATGACCACACACAGTTTAACCCACAGCAAGCTTTGAGGCCTCTAAAAACTTCCTTACTCACTTGTTACTGACACAGGATTCCCTTTGAAATTGGTCACCAAAAGTCAGTGAGTTCTCCCTTAGCAAGAGATGAGTAATTAATAATAATATGCTTCCCTGCCTCATCTCCTTCAATACACTGAAGGGTTAGAAGCAATTCTTACAGGAACTCCCCCCCAGGTTAGTGATTCGCTACAGATCTTCAGTTTGACCTACAGGGTGAACAGAAGATGCAGCTTCATCCATAACACACTCTGCTTTCTACCAGCTTCTGCCACATAGACTTAATAAATAGTTTTGTGGACACTGTCACACAGAAATTTTTACCTTCTTGAGGAAAAGGTATTATGAACATAAATATTTTGAGGGCCTCATTCAGCAAGAAGCTGCCAAGCCCTTGGAAAAATCCAGCTATTAGCATTACTGAAAGAGCTGCCAGGCACTGGCCATTCTGACACTCAGTTACAAAAGTCTCAGAATGGGAGGAGCGGCTGCTTTGAAAATGCGGCCTCTAATTGCAAGTGATGAACACTGGAAATCTGGATCTGGCCTGTTTTGGAATTTGGGCTATCAGTACTTAACTACACCTGTCAGATGGGCAAGAGCAACAATAAGGCTTTTTGGGTCAAAGTAAAAAAATGCCCCAACTAAGCCAGAGTAAAAGACCAGCAAAGAACGTGAGGATCCTGAAAAACACCATGAGCTACTGAAACCACACAAACAGCTTAAATGACATCCTCAGAGCATACAGCAAAGATTAGAATTGATCTATGTCATTTCTGCTAATGGAGGATGCAGTTTTCAGCAGGATCAAATAACGTCATGGTACTCAGATAAATTAAGAGTGTGATGATGGTTGCTCCATAGGTATAGATGAGCATAAAATTAAGTTCAAAATTCATCACTGCTTTCCAGGGAAGGGTCAATGTCTGAACAGGCAATGGGAATAGAATTCAATACTTACTTCTGAGGGAAGCTGGAACAGAGGCATATCCTACAGAAAGGTCAGCTTGCTGTGTCCACAGATCAAGACATCATTCCTGAAGTCTTCTCATGCCAAATAAATGCACCAGACTACATAAAAAATCCTGAGTTGAGCACTTGCCAATTTGTGCATGCAGCTGTGGATAGAGGGTGTGTAATTGCATTTGCCATCAGGGTAATTGTGCATGTAGCATTGCGCAAGAAGTGTTTTGTACACATGGCCATGCTTTTAACTTTCTTCAAATATCAGCCACTGTCTGAGTAAACACTCAGGTAAAATAGTTAAAATTATTAAACATTATTTTAACTTGCTTTAATTATAAAGTCACAAGTGAACTACAACACTGTGCCCTTCATGACACAAACCAAAGACACACCGAGTTACTGCAATGTCATTAGGATCTGCTTGTCCAGTTTTTTTTTAATTTGCCTGCAGAAAGATGGATTCCTTAGACTGAAGCTAATTTGTTACACATTGTCTAGAATCTAAAGCAAATTACACACTGATCATAGCTGCTATGCAATCCTTGGCAATTACCTTGCTATTTTTGAGGATTCCTTTAATTTTATTGTTGGGAAAACCAAGGAAGAAGCCTTTCTGACAGAGGTATCACAGCTGTTTCACAAAAAGTTCCAAACCACATAGATTGACATGCAGATACAAAGTAGCACTGTACACTTGAAGAAATTACAGCACAATACAGACAGATTCAGCAGATGAAATAAGTTCAAGGATTGATTTCTCAAATAGAAGAATTCCCAGCTCCAGTAAGAAACTGCAAAGCTGGACAAGGATATCATTACATGGTAAACTTGGACTCTCAACATATGTTCTATAGTCCAAAGCTATGAGCATAACTACACACTGTGCTGAACAGTGCAAATTGTGTAAACTCTCTTACCTGCACTGGCCCTAGATGATACCACTGCTAAAAGCAAACATTGTCAGGAAACAATATACCATGGCATCTGTGAACAGAAGATACCACGAAGTACCCACAACAAGGCAGAACCATCATTTAGGAGCTACCGACGCCACAGAAAGCAGCACTGCTGAGCACAGCACCTATTAGATGTGGCCAGGACATAATAACTGGATACTGCAGCACACAGCTAGTGCAGATAATAATCACAGTATTATCTCATAAATACATATACACATACATCTAGATACACAGAGTAATGTCTGAAGGGAAGAATGGTTTTGCTAGGCACAGAGAAATGTTTTTCTTTGAAAATTAGATGTTAAGATTCTTAGAGATATTAAAACAAGATACCTGAAAGGCGAAATGTCAACAAGAACAAGAGAGGGAAATAAATTTAAGCATCCCAGTTAGTCCACCAACTCTATCACTAAGATGAGCTAGGTGAATTACAGGCCTGTAACTTCAAATGTTCTTATCAACCCCCTTCAGAGCTCTATCATTGTTACTGCTATGCCCAAGGAGTCTTGGATCTTTCCAATACCCATCCCGTTTGTTACAGACAATAATAAGAGGCACTCCTGCCAAACATCTGTTTGTCCAGTGCTAGGGAGCTCCCAGCTGCTTTCAGTTTTTGGGTTCCTACTGGGCCTCTATGTTTAAGCCAATTTAATTTAATATAATTATCATAAGTCATGCAGAAAACATACAGTCTTATCATCTGAGGTCTAACTGTATCCAAAGGACATGATGCATTTAGAGCAGATTAAAGAACCCCAGTGTGGGTGGAATCATAACTGACACCTTTCATTTTTCAAAGAGTTTTCTGTAAATGCAGGTAAGGTTTCAACAAAGTAAGTGAGATGAAACCTCACTTTTCCATTAGAGAACAGTAGTTATTCTGTTCCAATCAGTATATCAGACTTGCATAAGCTTTTTACTTGGCATTATTATTTTGCCACTGGTCTGCAGAATATGAAAGAGCATTCCCTGTTATGGAAAAGCCCCATCCATAGATGGGAAACCACCTTTATACATTCAGGAAGCACATATACACAGAATCAGCCTCCTGAATACTCACTCACATGTATAACACACAACTTCCACCAAACACTGACTTACAAAGTCATACAGAAGTGTACAGATACACCCATATTTATTCAAAGTGCATGCATGCAAACAGAGCCATCACACGTGTTTATACACACACCTGCATAAACACACTTGTGTGCAAGCTTAGACATGCCACATTCTCACAAATGTACATGGGCACTCACATGTATGTGCTTACATGGATACAAGTAAACACCTGTGACTTGCTCAAGGCAGCACCTTGAGCCTATGGCAGAGCCAGAGAAAAAGAAAGATCAACCAGGCTGAGAGTTGTCCCCGCAGGTGAAATGACAAGGTCTGTCCTCCAGTCCTTCCCCTCAGAGAGGATGGGTGTCTGTAGCTGTGTGCAGGCAGTCATGCTCTGTTAGACACATACATGAGCACAGGCCTGAGCCCAGATAAACACACTCTCTCACGCCTTTATGCACTTTTCAGTGGTAGCATGTACATGCCCTGCCATCACCCCTTGCTTCTCCTAATCCTTTATTTGCACTCAGTTCTTCCTATCAATCTGTCTAATTTTCCAAATAATGCATATTCACCTTTGTTTACAGCCAGGACACTGGGCTTCTTTGACTCATTCCCTATAACTACCTTGGCAAAGCCAGTCTTGTCTTGTTTGTTTGTTTTTGCAGTGACTGAGTGTGTAAGGAATATGGAGGGTGTAGGCGGCTCTACATGTCCCTTCACCTCTTGTGGGTTTTGGTGAATTTCCTTTAATAAACACTCTTTTACAAATGCAGGGGACAGGATGCTTTGTTTATACAACTGCTGGGTTTTGAGAGGCTCAAATAATCTCAACACATTTCCCTCCAGGAGGCTCTTTTGAGGAGGTCCATGTTTTTGAGTTACCTATGACATGGACTCTGAGTAACAGCCTAGCTCAGAGAGTTTCTGGAAAATCACCTAACCTATGATCAGAGCTAACTTCAGAAAGACCTACTTTAAGCCAGAATGTGACAGTTTAGCACCTAATTTTCTCCAACTTCCTCTTCACCTCAGCTGTCCCTGAGTCTCAGTGGCTGCTTTAGGAAATGGAAGCTTCCCAGGACCAGTGGTTACTGTGAAGCCATGCTGCCCTGACTGATGGCAGCCTATCCAAGCTCTAAGGAACCAGACATAAGAATAAGCAAAGATATGTTACAAACTGCCTGCGGAGTTAGATAAAAAGGCTTTATCTACACAACAAAGTTGAAATGCTTCAGCTAACCCTGGCAATAATATCCTTCTCCAAGGCATGGATATAATCCTACCCCATATTCTGACAGAGCTGTTTCCAATACCATTACTTGTACGAGTTACTTCAGTATAACCATTTCACTTGTGTTTTTACACCCATACACCTTTGGTGAGACCAAGGCTCAAACATAAACTCATCACATGGCTGAACTGAAGCACGTGCTCTGCAAAGACCAGGCCTAAATTAACTTGCTATGGAGAGTTACACTGATAAAGGCACCTTTACACAAGTGTAAGGAGAGTTATTCTTGCTTTAGCTGTTTAACTTTTAAGTTAAAGTGATACAAACAATGCCTTTTTTAATGCCTTTCCTCCCACTTCATGTCTTCTCGGTTTAGTTTTAGCTGAAGTAGTGGGGCTGAACAAGCAGACACAACAGCAGTAAATGGGAAGAGCAAGGTGCCAGAGCAAGGTGCCACCCCGCAGTGTCACCCACAGAAGATGGCTCTTTTACATGCTCTTGCTACAGACCTATATGCTATAAAAAGCATACACAGGTATTGTTGTGCACACAGCATTTGCTAGCATTCAGTAATTTATCATGAATGTTTCATAATACTGAGTGGGAAGAAAAAACATGAAATAGTTCTAGGGATTTTTCTAGTACCACATTGCTAGGAAGATCTGTTTCCCATAGCTAAAATTATAGACATAGAACAACCACTAACTTAACCACTTGAAGGGAAGTGAATACACAGCTACCAGGCCAAGAAGATGACATCAGTAACACAGGTCGAACATTGCCTGTCAAATGTAACTACAGACAAGACAATTTTCATAAGTTCCAGTGACTGCCAAAACTAAGTCTACTCAGCACAGACTCAGGGCATTTCTGCAAACAGTTTTTGATTAAAAAACCCAACAAAACAAATAAACAAACAAAAAAGTGGGAAATGGGAAAACAATTATACAATTAAAGAAGACAAAAGGCCCAAAATCTAGAAAGACACCTCTATTTAAAGGTAAAAGTTAACCTTTTTATTCAATAAATATTGCTCTAACAATCTGTTCTTGGATTATATACATCACACACACACACATAGAATGTCTATATTCTTGCTTACAGAACTTCTCAAAGGTGCATTATGTGCATCTGCAATAAGAAACAAGGAGACTAAAAATGTTTCAGGTCAATTTGTTCAAGTTCATTCAGACACCAATGATCAAGGAGGCAGGAATACCTAAATTACTTGTTTCAGCTCCATTCACTACATATGGAGCAGCACTGTATCTGCAGGGTAAATAATCTTTATTTATTTACTGTATCAACCATTCATGATCTAATGCAATCAAGTTTTCAATACTTTGGCTTGTATCTGCTATATCCAAGATCCCCAGATGGTCTGCCACCCAAATAATATAAGGACTACTTAAAGTCCATAATCAAATGAGTTCATCTTATAAACTTAATCTAAAAATAAAAAGCATCAATTCTCTGCATATACAATTCTTCAGTGAGAACAGCAAACAAACTAAATAAGAAGGGATTCCCATTGTGTGTTCATACTGACCGTGGTACAGCAGAATTGTGACCAGCAGCACCACAAGCATATTCTAATCTCTAAACCAGACCAATCTGTAAAGATGTCTCCTTCTTCTAAAATAGATATCAACAGCATATTTTACTGAAATAACAACTTGCTTATAAATAGGCTACTAGGAAGTACCTCAGACAGAAAAAAAATAAAATAAAACCAGTATTTCCATGCAGGAGAGAGACAGGTGGGTTAAAGACTGTCAGAGTGTGCAATTGCTGCTCTCTCAAGAGATTTTCCTAGTCCAGTCTGATCAGCTTCTACACCACTGAGTTTTTTCCAATTGTTACTTTTCCTGAATAAAAACTTCCAAGGTCTTTATACACTTAAGAACTATTCCCACTTCTTTTATTCACACCTTAAATGCAGCAGGATTGTGCACGAGTCACGTTTGCCATTAGCCTCTTTTGCTATCAGAATGTCCTCTACCAGTTATGAAAAAAGGGTTCCAGAACCAGGAACTAGTTAATTCCATAATCTATGAAAGAAAGTGCTAAGAAACTGACTCTAAACTCTCATTCTCCATCTTGCCAATTCCACTGCTTCTAGTCTCCCCATAAATGGATTGTTGACATGCAACCATGTTAACTTTAATGAATACATTTAATTTGCAAGCCTCACACATACTCACACACATACACATACCTGCATAGTCTTTAAATAATATGCTTAGTGCAATATACAATCAGATTAAAACCAGTAATTGGATTGCAGAAGTTTTAGGCAACCCTGAGGTCAGTGGGAAGGGATGACAAGATTATTGTGCCATCTGTTTCAGCTGGTCAGAGTTGCCTTGATACATATTCTGTTATTCTTATTGCACACCTTTCTGGAGGGCAGAAGGAGATTATCCGCTGTTTGAGTTTTTCTTTTTGCCAGGGCTGCATCTGACATGAAGGCCTTACTTCAACTACTGCAGCTGGCATTGAGTCTCTGGTGAGCACCACAGGTAGCATGAATCTTTTCTAGCCAAAATAGTTCATGCAACTGAAACAGCTGAACACTTTAGGAACTGACTTTTGCACTTTGAAAAGTCTGTTTTACAGAAAGTAAAACCACTTTCTTCCATATCTGCAACATACAGGTACAAGGTTAAAGACTAAACCCTACGTCCATCTTTATTCCAGCACGCATAGCACTCTCTTGTCACACCTCTAATACAGTGACAAACATGCCAATGAGTACAAGACAGGGGAGCTATGGCCACAAGAAAAAGGCAGGTTTGCACAATAAGATATTTTGATTACTGAGCAGCTTTTAAAATCTGCTTTAACTTTGGATTCTTTGAGTCCCAACTGGTTATTTGTACTGTTGTCCCCTGCCTGTATTCTTTGACCTTCTGACATACAGTTACTGCAGTCTGTTGCATGTGTCCCCAAGCAGAAAGCAGATTGGATAGAGATTAGATAACATCGTGGTGTATGGGTTGGGTACTTCTTTTTTTCTTACCAGTTTCCTGTTGATACAATCACACTGATAAGGAGTTTAGTTGGTAGCTGAAGTATGAAACTGCAAAAGGCTGCTTTTTAAAAGACATGTTCCAACTGGGATGCAGATGAGGCCAAAAGATAGTTTGGTGTGTAGCTGTGCTCTGGTGCTCAGACCCATCCCTTGAGTATCAAGTATCACAAAGGAGCAATAAGGAGTTAAGGGGGATCAGTGTGGGTGCACAGCTCAAGGTTAAGTGCTTACAAACCTGTTTACGAATATGGGTCGAGAAACACCGCAGAAACAGAGGAAGCTATCTGAGATATTACTTCACTCTGGCTACAGGTTACCATTTTGTTTCTGAAAGTTATTGCTCCACAATGAGGAAGATGAGTTAGCAGAACAGTGTGCGTTTGTCTCATCTGCTTTAGTACAAAGCCAGCTAGGTTGCCTCCAACTATCAGAACAGCTTAAAGTAAGGCAGCTGACTTTGCCCAAAGTGATGTGCAGCAATGCCACAGTCTGTCCAGCTGAGTTCCAGATGCACAAGCTTTGTCAGCCATAGGGGAATAAGCAGCTTTGTGGGCAGTGCTGTTTTATATTGCCACAGTTTTATCTGCTATGATCATGCACAGATGCAAGGCCTCCAAAGCTAACATGAGACACTACTGAGAGTGGGTTGGAATAAACCTCAGAACAAGCCAACCGATCACCTACACTTCAGTTTGGAGGCTTTTCGTTTTAAATATCTGGACCTGCTGGGCTGTAGAGCTATTGGCTCTACAGAACCTGAAGGTCTAGCTTTATCTTCCACTACCTGCCAGAAAAATGAAGAACTAGCCAATGCCTTTGCCGTTAGTGGTTTGTTGGCATCACAGCATTTTCAGTTGTACAATGGAGGCTGTGGTTTCAGTCAGTGGCACGGGCACCCCCTGTCCTCCACACTCACTGTGCTGCTGGCTCAGCTGGGTGTGCAGCTGCGCAGTCAACCAGAACAGCTGAAAAATTCCTTTCAGCTGACAGTGCAGTTTACTCCATAGCCATGGAAAAAGGTGTGCTGATTCAAAACAGGGGCAGTGCAAGAACTGGGACAACTAACTCCTGGAGAGGAATGGTCACTGAAAAAACTGACATAAATTCATAGCCTGAGAAACAGAGGTTGTTCTGGAAGATCTTGATAGGAAAGCTCAGCAAGAAGGAGTCAGTCTACACATGCAGGTCCCTCTAAGGCAGAAGGGAGTCACAGATACGTATTGGGGGCTGTGCAAGCAGCAGTACAATGTACAGCAGATTTTCTTTGATTAGCCATGGCCTCTAATCTCTCCTGTGCCCCCCTGCAGCGAATTCCAGAGTTCAACAGCCCCCACTGGACTTTCCTGTTAAGGCTCAAATCATTAAAAGTATTTGTTTAGTAAAGGCTAAAGCACTCAGGTCCCAGTGCCTGAGATCTCTGTAAGGTTAAATGTTGTCAACCTTTTGAAAGCAAGCCATATTCCACAGGGTCTCAGTGATTCACTGGCAGAGCTATATGGAAATTTTATCTCTAGGCTTCACCCCAGGTCACTTCAGTATCCAACGAAACTGCTGGGACAAAATGAGCTAGTGTGGGCCCAAACACAATTCTGAGCATGTGGCAAAGCCTCTGCCAGAGCTTGCACACTCAGCAGAGATGTCACAAGCTGGATTTCTCTGACACCCAAAAAGGAATCTTCAGCTGGATGAAAGCTGATGAGCTTCATGACAATGTAGTGTGCAATTCTGTTGACCAAAATGGTGTAACAGAGACAGAGAATAATGCTGATTTACCAGGCTCTCCATCAGATAACTTTCTCAAATTTAAAATTTCATATGTCTGAAATCAGGGATTTACACTGTCCTTAGACCAGGTTTCTTTAACCTAACATTTTTTACTGCTGCTGTAGTATTCCACATGAACCAGCAAACAATTTGGATATTGCAAATCTGACGCATATCAACTTTGACTCAACACTTGTTGCTTAGGGCAGATGTTCAAAGATGGGAATGATCAGTTCTCAGAGAGATCCAGGATTCAATTAATCTATAACTTCCAAAAGGATGAGTATTCCTCAGAGAACACTCCTAGTTACACCCTAAAGAATACTCCTCAACTGGCCTCATTTCAATTTCAGAAGTTACTGCAGTGAAATCACTAGGAATTAGCAGACAAACTCATATTCCTGGAAAAAAAAAAAAGTTCCTTTGAATTGAAGTTGACATAGAATGTGATGTGGGGCAGCTGGAGAGTCTGCATACCTGCCCTCCAGGGGAAGTGGCTGCCTGACCCTTGGAGGACATCACAGGTGGGAATCAGCAACCAAACCTCCAGAGCTCGGAGCCCATGGGGAGCACTGCTGCCATGCAACCTGCATGAAGAGCTGTGGAGGGTCACTGTTACAGACTGCTGAAGAGCTCTAGCCTGGCAGGAGCCAGAAACCCTGAGGATCCCAGCAGGTTATGGGAAATCCATTAGTCTGGAAGACCTAGCTTGAAATGGTCCAACGATGGGCTGCATAGAGCTGTAGCAGTCAGCACTGATAGACCTCTGGAAGAGGACAGGTGACAGCCCAGAGATTTGAAGCTACAGAGATGGGTTTCTGACTTTCAGCTCCATGTCTGTCTGTCAGCAGGCTCCCTAGGAGCTGGGCAGGTGAGCTGGGAGGAAATCAAGCAGGTTTTCAAACCTGCCTGGCAGGCAGTGAAAACCCTACCTGGTTTCTGTCAGTTCTGTAGAAAGTGTCATACTCCCCCAAGCATCCAAGCTGAGATCAGCAG
>NW_009953486.1:7078340-7086959 GCF_000747805.2 Chaetura pelagica | reverse complement strand
CTCTTCCTTTCTTGTGAACATTTTTAAGATTTCAGAAACTTTCCAAATACCCACTTAGAAAAAAATGTTGATGACTTTCACAAACTCAAAAATTGAGGGGAAAAAAAAAAAGAAAGGGTCAATTAAAAATTTTGTTTCAAAAACATATTCTTAATTGTGGTTTTTTTCCAAAATGAAACATTCCCTGAAACCAATTCTGTACCTCTGAATACTTCCATTTAAAAAAATCTGACATATTCAGATGAATAAGATGTCCTGTTAAATATTAATTGTACTCTTCTTTTTAAAGTCTGTCTGCATCATTTAGCTATTACTGAGCATACAGAAAGCTGTAAAACCTGGGGGTTTAGTTCTTAAGCCTATTTGTACTGGTGTTTATGTACAATGTCTATGATATTTCCAAGTAAACAACTTTGAAAGCCTAGACCTCAGGGAAGTATCAAACCCTACAGAACATTTTGCTGGCACTTAAGACTTAACTTGCCTATAACAAGCAATCCCTTACTAAGAATTTCATACTGGGTATTACCTTGAAAAACAGCTAAGAATAATCCACTGAAGGTCTCTTTCACCCCAGTGAAGCAGGAAGGATCTGTTAGTCACAACTAGTTTCTCCCTTCTGTGACTTTGCCAGGTATCTAAAGAGAGGCTGCTCAATTAAAAATCCACACTGCAACATAAATTAACCTTCCAGTCTCCAGCATGCCAAATCTTCCTGCTTGGACCCCTTATATCGCAGATAAGGCAGTGGTCCGGTGTTGGAAAGTGCTTACTATGAAACATGCTCCACTGAAGTTTACAGCAATTTGGCGCTGCTGAAAAATCAGGTCAGAAACAGAAATTTCTACTAGATTTAAACATAAAGCCAGGTGGTTACACTTAGACAGGCAAACTCCAGAGAAAGCAGTATTAAAGTAAGGGAATGTGGCCTCACAGAGAGACATGATCAGCTTCCAATTCCAGCATGTATTTGATGAGAGAAATTACCAAAGAAATATCACTCTTTTGACCAAGAACAACTTTTTCACCTCCTCTCCAGCTCAGCCCTGTGAAAGGCTAGAGTACAAGTTAAAATTTACCTCCAAAAATATCATTATGTCTTTGACCTTTACAAACAAAATAAGAAACTAACCACAGAGTCACAGGCCTCTCTTAAAACAATGCTTGGGTCTAATCCAGTCATTGCTTTCTGTTTGAAAAGAGAGAGTAATCTCTGCAAATGCAAAAAGTAGTCATGTGTGTAAATATGGAGGAGCAGACACAGCACTGCCATCAAAACCACCACCTAGCCCAGACACCAAAGAGCAGCCTGTGTCTATTACTTGTGATGGTCACCTGCACAAAAAATTAAGCAGGTTTCATTAATGGCTTTTTTAAAGGCAAAACTGAGGGTGACGGTGCAGTACTCAAAGAGGTGTTATTTGTTCTTCCTGGTCTCATAATTGGTTTCTACCCAGTAACAATTTGGTATGAGAACCATCTCAGAAAGAAAGCACCACAGAGCTGGTTGTTTTATTTGGGAGCTGAAAAAGAATGATTGCAGATGTATGGACAGAAGTGGACTCTTCTACTGCATATTTTAGGGTGGGTGTTTTTGCTTTAAGCACTTAGGGTAAGAGGAGGAATTCTCTTCCAGAGGGTAATTCAAAAGAAATCTATTTCTCTCCATATGGGGAACCTAATCTTTACTTGCCAAACTGGGCACATAAATTAAGGCAGTTTCACATGACTACCTCTCCTCTAGTTATCCTCTGCTAATTTCTGTACTGTTTCCATTTATGTGGATATGATGGACATCTTGTTTGACCTTTTGCATAACACAAGGCTATGGAATTTCACCCAGTTTCCACTGTAATAAGCTCATCTTGACAACAACATGGTGGCTGCTAACATTAAACAGAAACATGTTTAGAAATGCACAGCTAAGGTCCCACATGCTTGAGAAGGAATGGGCTGTGTAGAAGCAAGAAGTTCCCACAGGTAATATTTAAGATGATCAAGGCAGACCCAGCTTAAACAGCCATTACACACTCCTGTCCATCACCCACTGCAGCCCTTGGAAGTGGACACTGAAATGCAATCATGGCAATCCTAACATGGTTCGTTGTGGGGAAGCATGAAAAGCTTCTCTCAATCAACAGGAATATGCACATAGCATTGGAAGAGGCACACTGAACCCACTATCCACACCAGGATAACTGTCTGTGTAAACAAAAAACAAGGAAGCCTTCCAGAACAAGTGGGGCCCCAGGCATACAGAACACCTGGTGGTTTGGCATACCATTAGAGTGCTTAGATAAATAGTTCTAAAAGTATTCTGGGACCAGGGAGAGTATTCCCAGAATCTCATGTGGCATTTAGAAAGGATCTTGTGCCTTACATGTGTGTCCAGGGGGATAAAAGTTCCACTTTCACAGGGGGAAATGGGCACCCTCTGCATACAATACAGCAGGCTGTCAACTCAACGGCTGGTCTCTTTTATCCACAGTGGGAAGAGGTCATGGCTGGAAGCCAGCTAAATAGGAAAGATGTTAAATATCAAAAGATAACCATTTTCATTTAAAAAACCCCAAAAAACCAAACAAAGCATCCAAACCCGAAAATTAATCTTACCAAGTCAAAGTAATTTGTGGCCTGTTTTACAGTACTTTTATGATTACCATTACTGTTTAACATTTATAGTGTAGTGGTGGTGACAAACGGACTGCGCAAACTAGTGGCTGTGCAAATATGGATACAGTCAGTATGTCTTTAGTCATATCCACTGATACATACATGAATTGCAAACAAAATCAGCTCAAAACGACCTCCTGATACTTTCTTTCAAGATCTGTATTACTGTCAGTGGACTTTCCAGGACTTCTGTTGCAATCAGGTATTGGAGAGTGGTTGGATTTTGAAGTGGTCAGCTTTTCAAAGAGGACAAAGTGCTCATCCATCAGCAAACAAAATAAATAAGGCAAAAGCTAAGGCCAGCCTCAGCCCATCCATGCCATCTGCCAGCTCACGGGGCTGAGCTGATCTTACCGCAGTGGAACTTTGCCAGGCAAAAACAAAGAAACCACAGAACTTATGGGCGGCCACTGCAAGGAGGCGGGGGCCATTCAAGAGGTGTTGAGTATGTACCCCCTCCATGGATTGCAGGCTACGTGCTTCTAGAATGCCAGGGTGCTTGAACTGCACAGTGCAAATGAAAGTGCAGGGAAATGAGTTACAAGAAATCAGCATGCCGTGAATAAAACTAACAAGAAACAAAACAACCAGATCAGCTGATAAATGCCTCAAGTGCAAGGGGTTGATTCAGACAAACAAGACCAAATCTAAGGATTTTGAAAGAAAAGGAAAAAGGAGGAACAGGAAGAGAGAGTTAAGCTTCAGTTAATATTCTTGTATTTAAACTAGATATTAAGTACTGGAGGGGCTCAAGAAAGAGCTAAAAACCTCCTTGCCCAACTTAAAAAACTTCAGTGTCATGACAATGGGGGATACATCACCTTCACACCACTGGATTTTGCTGGACGTAGCTAGCAGGCTTTGCTACCCATTTCCATGTGCAGACTCCCAACTTCTTTAAATGCTAAAAAAATTCTACTGAATCACTAGACTGGGAATTTGACTGTGGGTTAACCAGGAGTGCTCATAACTATGTGCCCAAGGTAGATTGTCATTATATGCCCTTGTGATAAGGCTTTGGTGGTATACGAAGGAGAAGGAATTCAAATTCTGCTATTGCAGTCTGCCTTCCCTGGTCTGCTGGATCTGAACCAGAAAACAATTTCACCAAAAATGACCTTGGGAAAAGCATTCTTCCTTTTTCCGGTCAAGAGAAAAGCTAGAAAACCAATAAAATTTTTGGAATGAACCATCACTAGGACACTTTCCAGAGGCCAAATGTGCACAGATGTTACACATCTGCACAACCCAGTCAGCCAGCCCTTCCAGCAATAGCTATTTGTTGATAAAGTACTACAATTACAAAACTTGCTTAAATTATGGAGTTTGTTCTCTTTGATCAGGTTTCACTGCTTTTTCTAGCTGGTTGTCCAGAAGTCTTCCACATAATGGACATTTCTGTGGGATTATTTCCTACTGCACTGAAAGACTCTTTTCTCACTGAGGGGACACCTTTTCTTTCTCCTGTGCATAATTCCCAAAGCAAGCAGTGACCTGAGTGAAAAAAAAAGTTAGAAAACTTTTTTTTTCTGGGAGGAGACCAGGGAACCAGTGGCTAGACACTTAAAAGTTTCTACAAGTAGAACCGAAACTAGCATTAGCACTGGACATCAGATTAGAAGGGCAGTGATTCACACCTCCATGCTCTAATCTAGGCCTCTCTGTCTCAGATGAACACAGTAATTGCCATTCTGCAACACAATCTCAGGAAGAGATGTGCTCCTTCACCTATGCATCAAGCAAGCATTCAAACAGTGACACAGAACTGCAGCCTGGGGGATAGAAGCCTGAAGATGGAGGATGGCAAGGACAAGCCTGGCAATTTGCTAGAACAGGGCTTTATTTAATTTTTTGCAGAGAGGCTCATCCTAATGACAGGGTAGTATTGTACTTACAAGGTTGACATGATTCTTATCATAGGCAGATAGGATCTTCCACATGAAGGAATCTTCTGACTTCCTACAGATTGATTCTAACTGGAAAATGTAAGATTTTATGTCTTTTGCAAAATACATTTGTTACCTTTAACTGTCACAACCCTGGCCCACCTCAGCCATGTCAGCATGGTTTAGGAACTCACAGGGAGATCCAAGCTAAATTAGTCATGCAGGAAGTATAACATCTTTATGCCCAAACTTTGGAAGCGATATTTTGTACATGTGTAGGAGTTCCTAGAGGAATTCACTGGGATAAAATACCTTAGGCACTTTGGAAAGTTCTGTTCTGTTTTGCTCTAGTCCAAAAAAAAATTGGGCACAGGAATTTGTTAAGTTCAGAGGCTGGGGTGAGACCTGATGAACAGTTTGAATGACAGTCTGAACGTCAGTGTTCAAAGGGAAGGAACTACCTGAAGAACAAGTTTAAAAAGGCAATGTCAAGAATTTCATCCCATGGCAAAGCAGAGTTATGTGTTGGCAGGTGGCCCATGCGGGTCTAAGGCTGGGTTTCTGATAAGGCAGTGGGGAGGAGAATGGGTGAGACTTGTACTGGTGTTCTAGAAGTAGAACAACTGGCTGGAAAGAAGAAACTGCACAGATAAAATGGACCAGCAACCCCTCACTGCTAATATGCCTGAAGTAAAGGCTGCCTGAAAGAGGGATACTATGACTCCACTTGAGAACTAAGAAAGAAATGAAAAGGCCTTAGACTGGGTCATGCCCCGTGAAATTACAACAATGTATGTTTCAGTTAAACAAAACAGAAACAAAAATAAAAATAAAATAAAAAAGGAACAAGGAAAAATCACTCAGTCCACTCAGCCATCCTTTCACTCACAACACCAACAGCATTGAGATGGGTGCAAATATATTTATTTTTAGTTGCTGCTGTTTGGTTACAAACTGCAGCTCTCAAAAATATGGGGTCACTGAGGTAAAAGACAAGTTATATTATTTCAGCAAAGTCCCCATCCATGTGAAACGTGTTTCCCTTCTGGGTCCCAACATGAGCACAACTGGAAAGACTGATTGAAATTCTCTTCTTTCTCCAAAGGACCTAACCTTGTAGTCCAGAGCATGACAGAAATTGCCATCTAAACTGAATTGAGCAGAACTGCAGTTCTAGATTTACTGGGGCCTTCAACACAAAATGGATGGTACAGAGCTAAGGAAAGAATGAAGGGATTAAATCCAGATAGACAACGAATCCCTACCAACACTTATGGATGCTGAATGAAAAATCTCCCCTCAACTATCATTTAGAATTTAGGATAGATAGTCTGAAAAGGGACTTGCTGCAGAACTAAGATGAGATGGTCTTCAGTTTCAAGAACATCTGGCATCCCCAGAGCAAGGAGGAGGTTCCTTGGACAGGTGTCTCAGAGGAGATTTGGCCTGAATTAAGGAATAATACTGCCATGGGGGATGCTGAAGGAAACAAATTGACCTGCAACAGATCCCAGACCTGAGTATTAGGAACAGATTACACTCAAACCAGTGCTGGCACATCTCTGCTTTTAGATGTGTGAATGAAGGATGCAAAAGGAGGGAGGCCATAGCTGTCCCAACAATCAGTGCTGTGCCCAAAGGAGCAGATGTGAGCATGAGGAACAGATTATTGGACAGACTCTTACCAACACCAGAGTGTGAACAAACAGGGTGTCCTCCCGACCATGAACTTTCCCCACCCACTGCAATGCACAGTTTCAGCTGCATGGGTGGCAGCACTCACCAAGTCACAGGTTGTGTACAGTTGATCTTCCTTCTCCTTTTGATTTGCTGGAGGCCCCTGCCCTCACTGAGAAGCCTTTTCCTTCCCTGATTTTTTGAGTTGCTGACCTAACGGTTTCCTTTTTTTTTTTCCCCAATGAAAATACAGCACAGAGGAGTAGCCCAAGCCTGACCATGGGGAAGAGGGGTCAGTAGCTTACCAGAACTCTCTGCGACTCAGACCATTCCCCCATGAAATCCCAGGGGGGGTTGATGATGAAAACTGGGTTATCAAGGTCTGTGTGACTTCAGTGTCTGGTTTATTTTTGAACCTCAAACCAATGGGAACAGGTAGGTAAAGTGTTCTGCAGCCTACTACCATCTGCCAAGGAAAAGGGTTCTGCCTGGAGCAGGAGCAGGAGCAGGAAGAATTCCCCTAAGCATGAAGAAAAGAGCTTACCTGGACCCAATTAATGTGTGCTTACCTTAGTGCTACTGCCTGTCAATGGCTCAGACACATAAAAGAGAATGCAGAAAAGGCAAGCTGTGTCTGTCAAAACTGCTAGTGCTATGCCCAGCAGAATGGAATTGGGCACAAATAACACAGGACTGGAAAGTATTCCCACGTCACTGAGTCAGGCTCCTGCTATTACCAGAAGCACAACATGAACTGGCTAGCTGAAAACTAGTCCTGTATGACCAAGTACACTTTAGTCCTGTCTCCTGTATATACTCATAGGAGGCCAATTAGTGGTCAGGTACAATGACACCACTGCCTTTCCTTTGAGCCCCCCAACATGAGTAAGAAATAGAGAACTTGCAGGGTCAGGAGGAAGGCTGAGGGGGAAATGCCAGACATGAGACTTGGTCCAAAGAAGTTGGAAATTGCATCCAGCTCAATTTCTAATTTGAGTCACTTTCTGAAGCCATCAAACACAACTTACTCTGCTCACCAAACCACAAATTTAGGAAGTGGCTAAATCTTGAGTATAGTATGATACTGCTCTCATCTGTGCATACAGGAATCACATGGACATCAGGGACATCAGCTGGACAGTGACTTCTGTGAAGGAACAGCTTTAGTCTATGTGATCTACCACAGTCTCATCCCTGTTCTCTACTGCTGAAGGTTCAGAATAGGCCACGAGTAGCAGATAACTCCTTGTATTCGTTTACCATTCCTTTTGTCATCCTTCAGTGGAGTGGGAAGGAGGCCACAAACTCTGTCACCCTTGCCAATAAATGGCTTTAGAATGCTAATGACCATGGGGCCTAGTTGATCTGGATCAGACGGGAATGAGACAACTGGGGCAACTGGGAAAGCTTATATGGCATCATTTGTCATCTTTGGCTTGGGTCTGTCCTTAGCCAAAGTCAGGCAAACATCTCATGATCTTAGGCCAGTGACAGCATTACTCACAGGCTAGACTCCTCAGCAGTGAACTTTGAGCTCTTCATTCATCACTGCTTTCTTTTTGGTCAAATGAACATTTTGCCATAGGATGCTGCTGTAGTCAGAATTTGACAGCACTCACACATTAAATGTATGTGTCAGCATTAGAAACATCCTCAAGTCATTAAGGAGAAATTAAATATTACTGCTCTGCTGTCGTGTTTACTGAGATGTCTCAAGTTAGAGATACTTCCTCTTTCATACAGGGGTAGCTTCATGTTTACCACAGGGTAAAAGTAAGCACACAAGGCAAACCACAGCACAGATGATATGCAGTAAGTTCACACCTTACCTTACCCCACAGTAACATATTCCTATCTTCATACCCTTAGAAATAATTATTCCCTTAGGAATTTTTAATAATACATTATGCTGTCTAGAAGTTGTTTAAAATGCAGTGATCTATTAGGCTCAGTGTGTTGACTTTTTGAAAGCAATGACTATAAGGTATGAGGTACATTTCAAATAGCTGAGTCTTGCAGCAGTGTCCTGTGACCCCCAGAGAACTGTGGGATTCACAACTTTTTTTTTTTTTTTCCCCTTTTTTTGTGTAGGCAAAAGCTACTTGTAATTAATTCCCTGTGTGGATGCTAATTTGGAATCCACTTTGGAACCGAGTTTAATTAATTTGCATTACAACACATATCCTGGAACAGTATCCACGCTGCTGAGGAATAGCAACCCATTTAAAATTCATACATAGACTTAACCCAAATTAATGACTCTATATAGACAAATCGTTTTTCTCAGCCACAGGGAGGAAAAAAACCCAAAACATAACTTGCTTCCCAAATACTGCTCGTAGTTAACGTTACACCTCAGGACCCAGCGCGGGGCCCATCTGCG
>NW_009953486.1:7063295-7077741 GCF_000747805.2 Chaetura pelagica | reverse complement strand
GGCGCCGCGGCGGGCTCCGGCGCCTGCGGGGACCTGTCCCTGCCCCTTGAGCACCACCGGCCCTGCTGGGCGCACTTGTGGCGGTGCTACACACCAATCTCGGCGTGGCGGAGTCTGTGGGATTCATGTACGTGTGCACACACACACACAGTTAATCTCCCCCAGACGTGCAACCAGCTCACACCCACAGCAGCATTTGCATTCTGCTGCGTCCCATCCACGCAGCGTGTGTTACTCACCGGAAAACACGAGTCACACATGAGTTCTGGGGCTTTTTGCACTTGCAGGCTGCCATCCCCTCCCCCTGCAGACGTGGGAATCTGATGGTACATGTGCTTTCACTTTTGCATTGAACTGACCTACATTGTAGTCAGTCACTTGGAATCACATTGCTTTCCCAGCTGATTCTGAGTCCAGACTTTGAAAAACAAAACAGTGTCATAATGCTCCTCGTGTCCCTGGGATGCCGTGTGTCTGCCCCCATCCCGGCAAGCCCTTCTCCGGAAACCTGCTGTTCTCGTTA
Organism: Chaetura pelagica; assembly: GCF_000747805.2. NCBI lineage: Eukaryota > Metazoa > Chordata > Aves > Apodiformes > Apodidae > Chaetura > Chaetura pelagica. Next base: position 7,077,218 of record NW_009953486.1, on the reverse strand, counting down.
CACTCATCCTTGACATCAGCTCTGGCTTGGAGCCTGATCATGAGGAATAAAAATGTTGCGAGGGTGCTCACAAGCTCGCGCATGATCACAAGGAAAGCAGGATGTGGAATGGTTAAATCCAGAATATGCTCAAACACCAAATGAAGGGATTAAGGCACCTTTCAATACTGCACACTCCACCTGCGCTGTTCACAGGAGCATGTGAAAGGGACTGTACATAATCAGTTCCCTTTGAGTCTGCACAGCTGATAAGTTATCATGATTAGTGATCGAGTCAGTAAGAAACTGATCAAGTAGTTTGTTTGGTGATCGTCTTCACTGCCATAGCTTGGAGCTCGGTGGCGTTCCAGTGAGACTCCAGCACAACCTGGGATGAAAAAAAAAGGAAACACATCTATTCAGCTGTGTATTGTGTATTGCTCAGATCTGGCAACGCTTAACAGGACTGAGAGCCTTAATGTGTTTCCCAAACCATTTGAAAATCTACCGAGTGCAAGCAAATTTACATAGCAATTCTGCAGCGGTGGCGCTTCAAAGGCAGCCGGGTGAGTAACCCTCACATTTGCATGTGCAAACAGCACCAACACATACAAAACACTGAGTTTTCAGTCCTGCATGAGAGCTTTTATGCAGTCAGTATGCACACAAAATTACTGTAATTGTACTTCCATATTAGAGGTATGCACCAACCCTTTTAATTTGTATAGAGATCACTGTTTAATTACCTGCACCACATTATAATATAACTCCAAGAAAAACTGCACTATAGCAGTATATATAGGTGTTTAAACACATATGTATATACTGCTTGTAGATATGAGTATTAGCTGATGTATTGTGTGCAAAGAAAGTAAAGAAATCTAAGCTCTGCAGAGTATTGCATTCAAAAATAAAATAACACAAAACTCACAAAAATTCAAATAAATTCAAATAAATTCAAATAAATTCAATTGCACACAAAAATTCAAATAAATTAGAACCCAAATGGAGCCTGATTTTACAAAACATTTATTGTAGAGACTGTTATGTGCACTGAACCACTCAACATCTCTACTTGGGGTTTTTTTGGGTAGTCAAATTAGAGCTGAAGTCGAGGACACAATTTTTCTTGGCTGGGAAAACATCTCTAGAGTTCTGCATGGTAATTCTTACCTGCAATCATATACACACATATTAAGAAAGCAATTATTGAGCTTTGTACAGAAAACAAAGGACATTTTTGTACCTTTCTGTGAGTCCACAACAGCTCCACAGTCATACAGAAACCCAATAACTGCTGATGTTACTTTTAGTAAAGGAAAAATTAGAAGATAATGTGTTTCAAGAGACAGTGATCCACCTAAATCACACCAAGGAAACCATCCCTTATTTTAAGCCCTGCAATTGATACTCGTGTAACCAAATATTAAACAATCACTTTCTTTATAATCCTTTGTCCTTCTAGTCTGAAGTGCTCTGAAACATTAAAGGTGTTTCATGCTACCTCAACAAAGTCATCATGGACAATATGCTTAGCCCTTGCTTAGCACAGAGAGATAGGAATAGACTCCTACTCTTGCTCCCAGGCTGCAGCTCTTCTCTTGATATTCCTTATTGGCTACTCAGGAATTGAAGGGCACAGCTGCCTTTCCAGAACTAGTTATACAGTTCCCACTTCTGAAACGTAAGGTTTTAATTTATTTTCCATCCTGACTGGCAATAAACCACAGCATGTCTGATCTCAGCCTCCTGCTGTAACCCCACACCCAAGAGTTTAGACATCCCCTCACTCAAGCACCTTTACTATTGTGCAATGACAGACAGGGAAAATAATTCTTTCTTAACTCCAGCAGATGAACTCTTTGCACTCTGCAGCATGAGACTGGATCATACTGTTCATTATCTTATCTGCCTCAACTACACGTTACTAATGGTCTAAAAATTAGCCAGGCCTTCTGTAAAAATCCACCCACTCAGCTGGTACCTTTGACTCAGTTGAATGGCAGTGTTGGGGTTGACACATTCAAAAACCCCCATGTATCTCCCTACTGGAAAAACACACACAGAACCAGTTGGTCAGGGACCAACTTTCAAACTCTGTGTTTGTACTTCATCCAGTGCAACTGAGTTCTGTTGAACAGCTGGAACTCTGGAACGCCATTATAATACGTACAAATAATTTAAATGGAAGCTTAGGTGTCTTGGAGGGTATTCTCAAGTCTCAGTATACAATCACGTATGACAATTTAACTTGGCAAGATGCTGACCACTCCCAATATGAAGCTCAGCCCTGTAGAAGACTTTCCTGGGAGATAAAGATGACTTGTGTTCCAGCAGCATGCAAAACTCATATCTTTTTTTCAAAACTTGAAGCTGCAAATGAGTTAATTTCAAACCACAGCCCTTCAACTTCAGCAGATTCCCTTGCACTGAGCAGGGAGCTCAAGCTCCCTGTTCCTCAGGCCCAGAAACGAAAACATCAGCTATGTCACTAGCAATTAAATAAACAAGAATTACAAAGAATTACTGTATTCAACACCATTAAATAAAGGAAACATCTAAGAAGCCAATGAGAATACAATATTTGACATATTTTGTCTTGACAGTGGTTCTCCAGGTGTGTTCCTAGGTCCATTTTACACTTCATGGTGACATATACAACAGAACAAAAAGTGAAAAAAAAATTGTTAACTTTGGACCCGATGCTCATGGTGCTTGGAAAGCTCAAACACTTGGGCAAACATGTAACAATGCATAAAAATAAAGTCACTTCAGGCAAAAACCACAGTGTATTATTAGAAAAATACTGAATCGTGTGGTTGCAGCAGTTACCACAAATCAACTATATAATGTTTGAACCTCTAGAGGAAGAAATGTTTTTCATCTTGCTCAGAGGTCCACATGAAGAGATGATATATGCTAGAAAATCCTCGGGATCCAGATGCAACATGCAAGGAAATCAGCTGAAGGGTTTTTTCTCATGCATAGGAGTGACTTCTCCTGATCAGGGATAAGGGGCTCACTGACAGTGGGAAGCTGGACATCAGACTTGCTCTGTAGCCTTCAGCCTGCTTGGCTAAGCAGTACTTTTCGACTCAACTTGGATAATGTGTAGGTGTAGAAGGGAGTCTGCCCCCTTCTATCTTTTTGTTTGAAGTAAAGTTACTACCTTATTAGACTCTCATTTAGGAAAAATAACAGTAGGCTGAAAAACTGGTCTCTGGAATTGCCCCCAGGCCTCTGAGTAAGTCACACAAAAGGAACGGGTCTTCAGATTGCTTCACCTGGGACAAAGATACCCGTCATTAGCTGATGCTGAACACCACCCAAAACTGCTCTATGACTGATAAAGACCTACAATATGGTAGGTGAGGGGAAAGGGCAGGGCCTGTGCTGTCTGGACAGGGCGTTGCTTGGTCCATACTGATTTCCTGTAACCCACAGTGCTCCACTTCTCCTTTCCTTCTCTCAGCTTCTGTCTAACAGGAAAGCTGTTTCTATGACTTGTTTGGACACTGTGATTGCTGAGCACAGGCCCATTGCATAAGCTTTAAGGGTACCTCTAGTACCTTAATTTGTTCCCTTCCTCATGAGATATGTACTCATTGCCTCTTTTCCTTCCTCTTCTTCATTTCCTTGCTGTTGCAGAAGAACAAACACTGAGTGAGTGGGTAAAGTGTCCAGAAAGGAACTTCAGACAGGGAAGCATCCAGTGGTCCCTCTGCTATGGGTAACATTTACGGAACTTTCTGTTAATCAGAGATGAAGTTTCTCAGTGCAGTGTCATACACCCCCTGTTGCTGCCTATTACTTAATCTTTGCTTCCTCAAATGGCACCCAGAATTGGGTAACAGCTTTCCTGAAGGTGACAAGCAAGGAAAAGACAGCACCTCAATGATAAAAATGAAGTTTATCAGCAGGGACTTCGACCCACATCCACTAATGAAAGAAGATTGAGTAAGTTCTAGTGAATGTGAACCAAATTCAGCAGAATTAGCTTGACTTTTTGACTCAACCCTTTCACAGGGTTGATCCTCCTCTTATCTGTCTGCCTTCCTGAACTCACTAGACACAAACAAACAAACTTCACAACTAAATAACGCATTTTTTTTTCCATAAATGTCTAGCCATTTTTTGTCAGTTCCATTTTGGGGCAGTTGGCTCAAAATGGAGAGTATAAGACAACCATGAGATGGGTAATTTTATCCTAAAAAATCCTTCCACTGAGAACAGGCTCAGTGACTTGTTTCTTATCACTGATGATAGTATTATATTATTAAGGACCAGCAAACAGCTGACATTCTTTGTGCTCTTGAATGGAGATTAAAACTTTCCAAAAGTGCTTTGACTTGCAGTATGTTATTAATCCACCAAAGTGCTACGTGCAGGTATACAAATCTTTCTGATCCAGAGGTTGTAGACTAGGAAGATTCAGGACTTTCCTAGGTGAAAAGGACACTCAAAGTAGAAGTGGATGTTGCCCTTGGTCTATTTGCACTTCAAAATGCCAAACATATTTTCCAGATGAAGTATTAATTTGTGGACCTATATTCCAAATCCCAGTCTTAATTCCACCAAAGTCATACTTCTGATTTGTCAAATGAATTTCATCGAGAGTGGTGAGGTATGAAGGCAAACATTTAAACATCTAGAAAGCAGTAATGTACTTTCCTGTGTAGGTTTGGAAGAACAACAAAAAAATAAAAATCACTGAAACCCTAACTGGAATCTCTTGGGACTCCCTGCTGTTGCCTGCCCTTTTTAGATTTTCTGTTTACCATCTCACCCTTTTTTTTTACTTCCTTAGATCTTCTAATATTAAGAAACTGAGCCCTCAGAAATAGTTAGCACTGAGAAGCTAGAGAGCAGTATGTTAAGAAAAGGACAAAGGGAAATACACTCCATGTAGTTCCAGTGGGGCTTTGTGTGCCATTTACTGCCCTTTTCCAGCTTGAACGGCTCAGCTTGTGCACACAAAAGGAATGCCATGTTTCAGTGTCCATGATTCCCACAGAGAAGGTGCATAGTATGGGCTTTTGTGGTGACTTTACTGTTAATTTAGTGTCCTTTAGTAAAAGAAGAAAAGCCAGTTCTGACAAGATGATTTTCCACTTCACATTTAGAAAACTGTTTTTCAGGAAGTTTTCCCATGCAACACTTCACAGAAAGGTACTGTTACACTGAGGAAGATTAAGTGCATGAGGTGCACACCTGCTAAGAACACCAGCAGAATTTAATTCTTGATCTGGAATCACATGAAGAAAGTGCCATGTTAACGACTATCATGGTTTGAAGGACAAGTTAGCTTGTCTATGACAGCAACAGTAAATGAGAAATTGAATGGCACATCTCCATATGTACACACACAAAGGAAAATGACTGCCACCAGGTCCAGCATCAAATGGCTAATCCTCTCCTGCAAAGCCCCTGACAACAGATAATCTGTGCCAATTTGCATGCACCCCAAACATTAACTCTTCTCCATTTAACATTTTTCTACTGCAGCTAAAAGAGAACAGCACATTTAAAATAAAAAAGAAGGGGTGAATTTTGAACAGATGTGAGAGAAAACATTGGAACAGGGCTCTTTCTTCAGGCCAACATCCTCAGTGGGCTTTGAGGAAATGAAGAAAGTATATCTTTAGTCTTAGGAAATGGAAACATTGAAGACATCTTTTCTCAAGACTAAGAGTAGTAAACTGTGTGATGCAGAGCAGCCCCTTGGTTGCCAGCAGCTCTAGGCAGAAGCGGGAAGCATTTACAATCACATAGCTTTTCGTTCCTTGCACTTATTCATCATTAACATCTTCCTAAGCTTTAGAATGTAGTCTTCTAATGTTTTTTATTAGCAAACATAGGGATAGTGCATTGTATAGAAGCCAAAGCCACCACAGAGTACATCTTACCAACAGGAGTAAATATGAAGAACCACAAGTGAGACGCTTCTCAGAGCAGCTGCTTGTTATTTTTCTTTGGCATGTATTTTTCTGGATATGAGACACCTTCATCTTCCTAACCCCAAACAGACAGAAGAACAGAACACACTGTGCCTATTGTGGGCCAAATCCTCTGCTGACATAAATCAGATTCTCTCCATTGAAACCAACAGAGCTGTTGTGGTTATTAGAGATTTGGACTCTTACACCAGCCCCTCACACATCTAAGGGATGGTTTCCCTTAACAGATTTCACTGTGCTTCACAAAATAACACAGGTCTAAACAGGAAGAGTATACAGGCTACAAGGAGGCAGGATCAGTTGCTAATGAGGATCCTACAAAAGGGCCTGTGGGTTTTTAAATTAATTTTTTAGATTTAGAACATATTTTCCCAATATTCAAGACTCTAGGGAGACAGCAGTTGGCAATACAACTTGGAATCTGAAAAAGTAATCATTCAAGTATGTATGTCTCACTGACAGATTCAGTTCGGATCAGTATTGTCTTTACTTTACAGTAAGAGAACAACAAAAGACCATAATGTATAAATTCATTATTCCCTATATAAACAGGTATCATTTTAACCTCAACTTCAGTATAAAGATTTCCTAGTTTAAAGATACAGTGCTCTGATATATTTATTATATTCCTGTTTGTCAAAGAGGAAGCTGTCAGATTATTTGCATTTTTATTATTGCTTTTGAAAACACTGAGATCTTGCTTAAACAGAAGTTAGGTCTGACTTTCAGCTACTGAGATTCATGCTGCCAAGAATATGAAAAGGAAGATCTATATTTGTGGACAGATAGAAGATCTAACACCTTTTGGCCTAGAAAACAAACTGGAAGAAATAGTAAGAGGTCATTTTGCTCCTCCCAACAGTTATGTGAATGTCTGCTCAGGAGTTGAGAGAGGCCTTTTGGTGTGCTGCAATTGTTCTGGCAGGATCTTGGCAGCATTTCCAAAACTATTAATTAGCAGATTACTCATTGGTGGAGCTAGGGCATCTTCTAAACTGATGCCCCATTGACCCTGCTGAATTAATATCCCACAAATAAAATGCAAACCTAACAGATTTTATTGGTCTCCAGAGGATAGATATTTTCCCCCTTCATTTTCACAGTTAAAGCAGCTATTCAAAATGGTATAAAAACACCTGCTCAGCGCTTAGAAGGCAAAATAGCCTGAAAGTAGGTCTTATGTAGTCTTCCATACATGTGTCACTGAAACAGGGTATATTAAATACTCAGATGAACATGTCAATGCATTTGCAGACTTCCGTAGTTTGCTTGCAGTCTTGAACATTAAAATCGAGATTGTGTCAAGGGAAAGTGTTGACAAGGGCATAGGGATTAACTCCCTGTTTATTTAAAAAGTAAAAGAGTACGTTTAACTTCTACCTGATGGCCAGTTGGATTGATCTTCCATTAGCAGAGCATCTGCTGAATAGCACACACAGCTGGGCAGCACATTCTTTTTACCATATTGTGAATGCAGTACAGGATACAAAACTGAGCAAAATTTCACTTATACAACTGGTGGTTAATTCTGTGCCAACAATAATTAGCTTCTGTAAAGAGTTTATAACAAGAAACCACAAAACAGTTTTATTCTGATGAAACTGATGGGAAAACCCCATGTGTGTCTGTCCATGGGGTGTGAGCTCCAAGGCTTGGCAGGAGAATTGAGTGAGACACAGGCTTTCAGGCCAAAGGCAAAGGAATCTTCACTGAGCTAGAGAGCAGCTTCCTTTTTAATGCTTACTTGTATCACAGCAGCATCTCTAGTCCTAGGCAAGAACCTGGGCTGCTGGTATTATGGATGAAACAGCTAAACAGAGCTAGGGCCGTGCTCCCAATCATGCACAATCTAGGGCTCTGATTTGGCCAACACTGACACTTAAGCTAAATCTTTAGTATATTTATACCAAGGAGATTCCTGTCAAAAACAGGTGAAATTTTACAGGATGAGGGTCTTCGCCAATTATTAGTAAAAACAAGGTACAAGGATAGTATTGATCTTAAAAGAGCAGAGAGTGTATGCTTCACTCTGCAGGTGGGACTACTGCTATGAATTTCAGTGGGATTGTATCAATTTATAAAATTAGAGAACCTGATCCTAGTTTGTAGCATAAAGGCTTGGATTTACATCTCATTCATAACAGAAATACTGTTCCATTCTCTTTCTGGTAGCATATAAAAGCCCCTGGCAAAGGGGCTCACTGCACTAAGCACTGGGCTAATACTGAGCTCCTTATCTTACAGTGGAAACAGGTAAAGGGAACTAAAGGAAAGGAGTCCTGAAGTCCAGCTAACCACCTGCGGCCACACTTCAGGTGGATGCTGGGAACAGAGACCAGGTCATCTGTCTCATGGTTGTCATTAAAACACTTCCAACAGCTGATTTAAAATAATAAGGCCATTAAATACCTCATATAATCCCAAGTTTCTTGGAGAAAGCCTACTGATAAACAGGTTCTTGCCAGACTTTGGAGAGGTCAGAAGCACACTGGATAGGGGAGAGTCAATGTTAAGAAGGCTGGAAATTCCCAGCAGAAGAAGCCATTTCAGGAAGTGAGTATGACCAAGCTGCACTGGGGAAGAAACTCTTTACTCTTAGGGCTGCACCATGGGGGGATTGCACAAGCAGGGGATCCTGTTGTGACTGCGCTAGAGGCAGTGCTCTCATGCAACCATCTCTGGCAGGGGGCTGCCTCAGTACTCGTTACAGAAACTAGCAGTGGAGTTTTATTGCCACTGCCTTCAAGAAACCATATTCTTAGAATTCATTCCCTCTCAGCCTGACAGTTTGGCAATCTGTGTTGTCTTTTGTGTAAGGTACAATGTTAACTGATCTACCGCTTATTGGGTAAAAAGCCAGCCCTCCCTTCTTGCTCCCTCAACTCACCTCTCTCCATGAGGTAGGTATGAGCACTGCAAAGGCCAAAACCCAAGTGCCAGGCTGGTCAGTTGCAATACATTGAAAAACAATTTAGTGACAACAAAGTTCATTAGTTTCAGTTCTATCACACAGATTAACAATCTGCCATACTAAACAAAAGTCTGCTGAGGTTATCTGAATAGACCATCCTGTCAAGACTAAAGTGCAAAAGCAGCTGTTTTCTTTAAAGTGTTGTTCCCTTGACCTGTATGTATGCATCAAAAATGGGAGAAAGAGTAATCACAGCACGTCCTGATTTACCTGTGCAAGGCTAATACACCTTGGTAACAATAGCAGCAAAAATGTTGCAACGTGAGTTTAACAGCCACAGAATGTACTTGAAGTCTTTCAGAGTTTGTAATCTGGTTACTAACGTGTTAAAGACCTCTCAGCTGCATCTCTGTGGCTGTTATTATTCATGCTAATTAGATTAAGCTAGCAGAGATATTTTTGCACATGCTACAAGTACACCCTCATTTTCCTGGGTGGAGTATGTGTATGCAGGGGAAGGTGTGAACAGATATCCTAAGATTCTCCCAAAGTGCAGATGGAACAGGCCTCTTCATCCCCGTAGTGCAGAAGTAAGGGGTTAGCAGTGCCATGATGGAGCAGCATCCAGCAGCTCATCTTGTAATTCATGGAACAGGTGCTGGCATTGTACAAAAGAAAAACTTTAACTGAAATTTGTAATAACTTTGCCATAACTCCTAGGTATATGCATCTTTCTTAATATAAAATGGAAGTGGGCAGTGTGGTAAAGTAAATGTATTATTAACTTCTCAGGAGATGTGGGTTCAGAACTTAGTTTTTCCTGACCAAGCTCTATCACCAGCTCTGTCATTCTATTCAAATGATCTCTCCTCCTTCTACTTCAGTTTCTTTTCTCACTGTTTCTGTTTCATTCATTCATGCTGCAGTTTCTCTTGACATGTTTTCAAGAACACATAGCAACAGGATCCCAGACTCAGTCTGGGATTTTGGGCATGACTGTAGTAGAAATAAACCGTAGTTCAAATTTGATGCTGTTGTTCCTTGGAGTACATGTACTCCCTGACAATTTAAAACAGCAAGCAAAAAGACCTTTTTTTTTTTTTTCTACAGCCTTGCATGTCTTAGGAGAGGTGCAGATTATTAGATCCTTGGGTTCTGTACTAGTGCTCAGAGCAGAAAGTTGCAATTCAAGATTCCTACTGATAACTTGTGCCATTGTTCTTGGGAAAGCCAGCTCAGCCCTGTGACATCTGCCATCAGCAGCAGCGTTGCGCAATCGTTCAAAATTTGTCAATGTTGCAAACATATTCCAGGTCTAAACATTTTCTGTCCAACAACCACAATGGCGCTATAAGCTAAGTTTGGAAATTAATTTATATGCCAGCAGTAGAACAAAGAAAGGCTAGTCCTGGCCTATTAGTCATTGGCTTGTTGCTATCAGATTTTACTAACAAGAGGTGACACTGGTACCTTGTTCTGAAACTACTGGAAATTCATTAGCTGTGACTCCAAAGCCTAAACCTATTGCATTCCCTTTTAACATCAGCCAAGAAATTGTGATTTTAAAAGATGTATAATTTAAAAAGATTTAGCAGGACACTGAAGAGAATCTCTAATCAGTCTATCCCTGGGCTTGGTATGTTATAAACACTGTGCCATTAATCCTGGTCCTACTAAGTGCTACAAGGAAGCAGATGAAGAAAAGAGGAAGCAGCGAATGGTTGAGCCCCTGAAGGTATGGAACAGGCCTCTCTTGTATCTTCAGCTTCCGGGAGGACGCTGTGCCTTTATCCTGCTGGAGGCATCCTGCCTGTGGGCAGGAAGCATCTTCAGTTGCTATCCCAGGAAAGGAACTTAGCTCAGCTCCTGGGAGGGATCGTATTGCCTGTCAGGGAAACATCAGGGTTGGCTCTTGGGAACAAGATCATTCTGCATCATTCAAGGGAGGCTCCTTGTTCAGCCCTCAGAGAGAGGGAGGGATCAGTCTTTTGCCCTCCAGTAACCTTGTCCAGCCCAGAACGGAGCCTCTGCGTACAGACAGCCACATCCCAGTCCTCCAGATGGAAGAATGGGACTTAAAAGCTTTAAATAAATTCTGTGGAGCCACTAAGTTCAGATCCCGCAAGATAAGGGAACATGAACTGTGTATGGGCCTGTCTCATGACATTAGTCCAGCACTTACAGAATACCCCCTGTTTCACGTTGCTGTTGCTAAAAAACAACAACCAGCCCAGATTCCTCAAAAGAAATATGGAAGAAGCAAAGAAGAGACTGACACTAAGCAGTCCATCACCAGATCAACCCTTGTTGTGACTTCCCAAGTTCAGTAAACTGTGTAGCTCCCTGTGAAAGGCAGCCATTGCCACTGCAGCTCAGAGCTGATATGGATAATCCACACTAGTTCAAGCAGAGTGGGTTCCTCGCTGGAGTAAAATTATATGGTGGGTTGCAGGGTATCTACACACTTTTGTGTTGCTTTGTTGTGTTGATGGCATTCCAACCTGCTGACTGGCAGAACTTCAGAAACTTGGTGAGAGTAGTCAGTCCTCTGTTAATCTTCCTTGTGTGACATGTGTCTAGGACGTTACTGCTGGATTGTCATTATCCCCTTGCTAAGATGTATCACTGTGCAGGAAGCAGCTTTTGGGATAGATGGGGAATGACGCTGAAAATATTTTGAAAAGAGGGCTAAAATACACTGCCGCGATGTTTCTGAGTAAATAAAGATAAGAGCAATGTAAGCTCCTTTGGCAGGGACACTAGCAGAGCCTCAGCAAATTAGTTTAGCGCTAGAAAATTGACATGGAACGGAAACAAGGCATTCAAAGCAAGGATGGGCTTTAACTAGGCACAAAGCCGAAGTTATTTAAGAAATAGAAATGAAGCTGGTTCCAGAGTAGCTAATTCATTTCCCCTTATCTTCCCTTGGCAGAGGCTAGCTGTGAAAAGAACACTTGATGTATGCTTGCTGCTTCCTCCCCTCTCCCCTCACTTGTTTGCCTTGCAGAAAACAAAAATTTTGTTGCAAATGACTCCAGTTCCCCATGGGCTGCAGAGAAGCGAAGAGCAGCTTACTGGGCATCTGGGTAACATCCCAGTACTCTGAAGTGCATGGCAGTGTTGCACTGGCTCCAAGTTCCTCTCTATGCTAAAAGATTTGCTGGAATAGAAATACCAATTATAAATATATTTTTTTTCAGCACATTTGTATGTTGCTAAAAAGCCTACTAAACATAGATACACTGTCATAAAATATAAAATCATTTGCTTAGCAAAACTCAACTGACTGCAAATTTTTTTGTCGTGTACGCTCGTTACAAATTTCAGGGAGATACTGAAAACAGGAGGTTTGCTATCTGTAAGGTGTTACTTATCTCCTTATTCTCTGGTATTTAAACCAATTTTTTCAACCTTTAATTTAGCAGAACTAGTATTATATGGACAGAGATACGAGAACATCCTGCTGGACCATTTGGTCATAAAAATAGTCCTGGTATATACTGATATTTAAACCAAAGTAGTCCCTGTTTGTTGTATCTTAAGTTTCAAAACATGTCAGGGTTAAAGACAGGCTTAGGTCAAACTGGGAATGAAGCTGGGTTAACCTTGCAACTAGAATCTCAGCAGCTATTCCAGTTCTGAGCTGTGCAGCCATGAAAAAGCTGACCTCTGAGCTTAGAGGTGTGTAGTTCTGGTGACTAATAAATATTCAGTGATAATTCAGTCCTAATTATCAGTACAGACCAAAGCTACTACTGTTACCCTCTTCCTTTGGCTGATTTGTCTTAGGAGACCCTCTGTCAGTTTGCCAAGGCTACAGTCCTCTTCTGCCTTTGTAAGTCTAAAAATCAAAGCACACCTTTATGCCTCCTTCTTCAGCCACTCTGTCACATCATGGTCAACCTTTGCACATTTCTTGTTGCAGCTCTTGTCCAAGAGTGGGAGCATGTATTGGTCGAAGTTGTATAGCTTGGTTTTCCCAGAGTCACAGAAAACAGAGGTGAGGATTCTTGCCAGAACTACCTCTTCTTTGTTTCCTAGCTCTTTAGCCTGGAAGTATGCCAATTTGACATAGTAACTTTTCTGGATGTATCCCTGATTCTGGGAAGACATGGAAAAAAGGCTTACTCATTCCATCCCTCCTGGTTTATGCTGAACTGACTACCTGTCAGTGCAGATCTGAACTCAGCCTATAGTTTTATAGTTTGGTGGTTTCCAGTGAATTCCCAAGAACCTCTCAGAAAACCCATCTGCATTATTCATAGCTTTAAGCTCCTCACTTTTTTTTCTCTCTTACCATCTTTTAATTTATGATCTCTTCACAAAGGAGACACATTCTACTACATTTGTCTAGTAACAAACTCTGTACATTTCCATGATTAAATAAAACCAAGTATTTATAATCACCCAGCACATGATCGTCAGTATTTTAAGAAAAGAAGTGGTGGTTACCTTGAGTTATGAGTTTGAGAACTGACAGATTGTGCTACAAAAGCAGCATCCATGAATGACTCCTCAGTGGAAAATATGGGTTGTTGGCTTATTGCTAGCATCTGTTACAGCAATGGCAGTGACATTTTAAAATACTAAACCCAGTTGATAAGTTACTATCTTGGAGCAGATGTATAAATTCAGCACACTTTTCATCAAAACCAGAGCATGTATCTAGAAAATTGGAACTTGATGTCAGCAGTAAACATTTGTACAGTGAACACAAACACACAACATGAGAGAGTTCTATGTCATTCTTTTGTTAACCCAGGACTGGAGAGGCTAGGGGCAGGAAGATGTTTCAGACTAGCTTTCTTGACTGGAGAGACAACTTCTTCCCTAGAAAAAGGCCCGTGTGTGCAAACCAGAAACTGATAGTAATCTTGCCATATGTGGTCTCAGTTCGACAGCATCTTTCATGGTGGTGAAAGAGCTGAACTGCTTATGAGGAATGTGTTTGTTCAGCCCTACAAGCTTTGAAATGTATAGAGTGGTAGATTTAAGTGAGCATAAAATCTGTTCAGCTCTCTGTCAACCTCATGGCTGCAGCTTCTAGTGCCAGGAACACTCAGGAAGAACATTCCT
>NW_009953486.1:6995336-7062757 GCF_000747805.2 Chaetura pelagica | reverse complement strand
ATTCCTGCTCAGTTACAGCACACAAAAGGACAGAAGTAACTCAAGCACAGAACAGCAACAAACAGTACAGTCATAGAAACCTTGGTGTGAAACAGTTAAAAATACTTGAGTCATGTCTTTTCAAGAATTGAAGGACTAGCTGTGAAAAGCTCTGTTGACTTCCAGGGATCCAGACTGTAAACAACACAGCACAACTGAAGATGAGGACGGGATAATATATCTGACGGGTACAAATCTTCCACATGGCCAGCATCAGGCGAGGTGCTTGTCAAAAAGGCATCTGCAGCTGTTCCCTTTTCAGGCTGTTTACTCTACAGGAGGATTTACCATCTGTGCAGAATAACAATGCACACACCAGAAAGCAGTGTCTGTCAGATGAAGTCTAGTCTCGTGGCTGAAGCACAGGACAAGCAGTCAGGAGATTGAGATTCTATTTATTGCTCTCCTAGTGGCTCCCAGAGTAAATAAGGGGAAATCACTTCACTGCTTTGTGTCTTGTTTTCCTCCAAGACAGTACTTTACCTTATTAGTGGTATGAACACCCATTGTGTGTTTGTGTTTGTGTTGTTTGGATTGCAATGCTAAAGCGTAACTAAACAAGATGTTTTTCCACAGCTTTTCTAAAGCTTCAGGACTAGCAGGTCAGCCTTTCTACTGCAGCAGAGTTAAAGGTCTGTGAACTGTATCACAAACAACTCAAAAGTGGTCAAAGAGTTCCTGTGCTGAATTCTCTATCAAACAGTATACTAAAGAAGTGATCTTCTAGAGATCGTGGCAGTGAGAACACTAGAAATACATGACAGAAGAGACAGAAAGATTGAATTTGTTCAGGGTTGAGCCAATACAAATGACCAGAAACTTTGGGAATTTTTATGTTCTACCCTGAAATTTTCAGCTTGTTATTGGCACTGGCAATTGAAGGGCATTGAAAAGTCAAGGTATCGCTTGATTAATTTTCTTCTTCATAATAGAACTTCTAGAGTTTTTTCTAAATCAAAGATCTACAGCTGTGCAGGGCTCAGCATTTCATGCTGGATTTCTGTGAAAAGCACTAAGTTCAGAAGGTACAGTTCCTAATACTACTGTGCCTTGGAAGCACAATAACTTCACAAATTGTCCCAATAGAGTCATATGAAATTGACCTCTATCTTGCTTAAATATTTCAAGTTTCCTGGATTGCCCTTACTCTGGGATTAGCCCTGAGCCTATAGCATAATTATAAAGGAGATCATGGATGGGTCTTCGCTGATAACAGTTCTCTAAAGCCTAACAATATTGCTTAATAAAACACATTTATGGAGCAAGATGTGTGTGTAGGACAAATACTGCTGACAGTTTCAATGGTAATACCTTGGTAGGACATATGTTGAATTATGTCTATTTCCCTTGAAGAAAATAGCTTTGTCCTACTAAAATTAACATGGTTGCCAAAATAATGTAGTATGATAATAATTTTTCTGAATTTTCTGCCTTCTACTGAATAACTGTGTGATCAGTCCTATTCCTTTCCTATCTCAATGTGGTTGATTGTATATATAAGGAAAACTATCTAGCCATTTTTATGTTTCTTTTTAATTCTTCTGTTGTTATTGAGACCTAAATGATCCTGTTTTTGTTTTTACTGCTCTGTAATGAGTCACTGGCTTATTTAATTTAATTTTATTGTAATTGTTATCTTTTCATTCTTGTTTTTTTCCAGTCAGTTACTCATAAGACCACAAGATATAAACAGGACACTGTTGCTTGGACAACTTCTGAGGGTAATTTTTTTCACTGTTGCCCAAATCCAAAACGAGTTACTAAATGGTCCGCCCTTCCTAAGAACTTTCACCTCAGTCCATGTATATTTTCCCACATGTCATGTTTCTGTTGATCCTTACATTTTACAGCTAAGAGAGACCTGTCTGTCTGGTTTGGTTGTTGTTTGGAAGCTTTCTTGGCTTTTCTAGTCAGAAATTCTAGAATGCATCCATGAAGGGAACAGCGTTAGTAGAAGTGACTTTGCATTCCATACCACAGAAAGCAGAGGAGAAAGAACAGTAAATGCCCAGCTATGGGAAAATCTGCCAAAAGAGTTCACACCCATCAGAGCACACACCACAGGACATAAAGGCACAGAAGACCAAGATTCATTAGTTTGCTGCTTTTTGTACTTAATTTCCTATGAGGCTAGAAATCCTAGGAAACTAGAGACAGACTGTTTATAAATATGCAACATGTTTGATTAGAATTGGTTCATATTTTGGGACAAAGAAATTATTTTGTGCAGGTGATCTGCAGCTCTTAAGCTGTACCCATCTTACAGGTACCCAGAGAACTAGTAGACTTACAAAGACTTAGAAAGCTTGAATGTGTGTCAGCAGGTCTTCATTTCTCCTCTTACCTGTGCCACCTGGGATAAAAGAAGTCCAGAGATCCCTGTATATGCCACAATTACATGTTCCCATTGCAGCTTTAGACATACCCTAAGATGCAAGTTGTCTGGCATGAAAAAATACCTTTTGTGTATCTATTTTCAGCTTTTACGTAAGTAAAATTCATAGTGTTCTGTAGTACCACAGAACTTCAACCCCCTCAGCAAATAGAAGCACAGAATTGTCACAGTTGGAA
Source organism: Chaetura pelagica (assembly GCF_000747805.2). Taxonomy (NCBI): domain Eukaryota; kingdom Metazoa; phylum Chordata; class Aves; order Apodiformes; family Apodidae; genus Chaetura; species Chaetura pelagica. Next base: position 7,060,147 of record NW_009953486.1, on the reverse strand, counting down.
AAGACCTCTAAAATCACTGCATCCAACTGTCAAATAATCTGCATTAGACCAGAAATTATTTATATTGATGTCACAGAACTGCTACAGATATTAGCAATTGTCCTGCAGCATTCAACAAATTTGATTTGCTGTGCTTCTAATGAGGAACTTTGGAGTAGCCACGCCAAGTGGTGGCAAAAAGGCTTTGATAACTCCAAGTGGTGTGGAAGCTGCCTTAGAGATTAAGAACATAGTGATTTTCTCTGAGTCAGCAATGAGCCAGCCTACCTCCTCAACAGTAGGAGGTACCAGGATGTTTGGAATGCCATCCATAGGATGAGAGGTCAAACTGAACTTCTGACCAGTGTGATCTTGAAAAATTTGTGCCTGCTTTTACAAGAGTTAACACCAGTTAACTGAAGTAAAATTCCAGCTTGGATAATTCCATTCTGCCTCTCTAAAATTCCCCGTTTATTTCACACAGATGCAATATTTTTTTCACTTCCTCCATTAAAGGCTGCCAAGTAGTTTTGTATGTTTTGTTGAGTACTTGCTGTGTTTTACCCCAAAGGTGACTTCAACACCCAGTGAATGACCCAATGAAAACCTTTGCTGAATTCAGCACTATTTGTGGGGAATATTTTGTTTTGCCTATTCATATACAGAACTGCTAAACATTATCACACAGCACTATGGTTTGTAGCAAACAGCTAACAAAAGCCATCACTAAGAAGATTCTATCCCATGGACAGATCAGTAGAGTATGAAGTACACATGGCCTCTAGGTTTAGCTCTTCTGTTTATCTCAACTAGCAACTTGGTCATGTTCCTTCACTTTCTAGTAAGGCCAAAAAACACCTTACTTTTACTTCAGAATAAGTTGGCTTGGACTCTTAATTTCTTTGCCTCAGTACTCATTAGTAAGAGTAGAATAGCAATGCTCATTAATGTATAATTAATACATTAATGCTTTATGGTCACTTTCAAAGGGAGAGTATTCCTGTTTCCCATTTCTTCTGACATATAAATTGATGAATGAACAAATTGATCAATTTATACTATGTGCAGTGCTAGGCAACTCATAGTGCTTGATGGCAGTAAAAGGAAACATGGAAGTAAAGCCAGAAACACTAATTAAAAGCATGGTCAGTGAGACAGAACTGTAGCTCGGTCTTAACGAGTGTGCAGTAGAGATAATGTAAAAGCAATTACTTTAGCAAAGGCAATTTACTGAAAAATTGTTTTTTACTGAGCATCACCTTATTCAGTTCTTGGGCTAGCTGCCAAGAAACAGAGCCAATTAGTGCCACTTACTATGGAGACACTGAGATGTGGCAATCTGCCTGCTGAGGCTCACCCTGTATTTTCTGCCAGGCCACACGATTGCTCTGTGCTCCTTCTGCCTGTTCTCAGCAATATGAATTGATATGGCATCTGTCAACCTGAATTATAACCTTCCACATTACTAACATAATAAACTAATCCAGAATTTGTATCTCTTTTTTTAACCATGATGTGTGACATGCCTATACTAAGCTTTGCAGTAGTGCGAGACATATTGGTGTAACTCCAGCATTGCTCCACTGATTTCTGAATTTCCACCAGTACAACAGAGGAAAGAATCTGACCCTTTGATCACGATGCAATTCTAGGACTGAGGTTCAGGTAACCCTGCAGTATACCTACAAACTGAAAAATGTCAATGAAAAAGGTGTATTCAGGTTTCCTTATCAAGGACAACTTTGAACTAGCAATGACATAAAAATCAACTGGAAGGAGAGATAAACCTCTGTGCTTTTTCTGCCATTCACAGGATTTCTAAATTCAAGTAACACTCACAGAGTTTTTATAAGAAAAGTAAATGTGCAGCATTTTGGTTGCAATTCAAGTTCTAATAAAACTGTTTATTGAACTCCTTGACCCCTTCCTGGAATCTGCTTGAGCTTCCCAGAACTTTGTGTCATGTGGTTCTCAGTCATTAATAACTAAGTATGACACAGCAGTTTAGACGCACAGCAGCCCTCTCTCCGTTCAAGCAGGCGCCAGGACAGAGCGCTGAGAACACAAACAGCTCAGCCCAAGCTGCAGGATCCAGTCCCAGAGCAGTGCTGCTGTGATGCAGCAGCAAGCAAAAAGGGCAAAGGCAGGAAGTGATTCATCTGAGTACAGTACAACGTGCAGGACATGATCAAAAAGATCCCAACCTTCAGTTGGGACAAATACAGTACTGGGCCAAAGGCTCTAGGCTCCATCTTGGATATTAGATCCATCTTCCACTCTGTTTACACTTAAATACTCCTCCACCAGCCAGCTGTGCATTCTAAGCAGAGTCTGGTGCTAACGAGGGTCAGTGAATCAAAAGACCTCTGAATACATGGCTGATCTATTCCGTCCACCCACTCACTTACGTTTATACAGCCCTTCTGGCTTTTGCCTGGAAATCTTTGGCTTGCAAAGTAGAGATCTCTCCAGCACTTCTCAAGCACTTCTCCAGCACTTCTTCAGCTTTTGGACTGCTTTACTGTTCCCTGAATCTATTTAGCCCTTTCCCTGCCAGGTCTCAACCCCTCAGGCCCCCTGTCCTACTCCAGCCCCAGCCCCATGGCTAATTAATCATCTCTTCTTATGACAACTGGACTGTAGCTAAGAAATCCTGAGTGTCAGTTTCCAAAGGGCAAAGCTGTTGTGTCTGCTGCAGCAAGATACATTCCAGGTACATTCTGCCTCACCAATTACATACTTTAAAAAAGGGCAGGGATACTGCTGGATGGAGAAACTAATTGCATTCTAGTGTGAGATGCTGCGCTTCAGCTACAGCGGAATGAATGAGACTCATTGTGAATTGATTCAAAAGTCATATCCTTGCCAAATTTCGATTTAGTTACACAGATGCATTTCCCATAAACTGAAGAAAAAAACTTTATGGACCTATGGGGAAAATCAGTGTAATTTTGATCAAGATCCTTGCACTGTCAATCATTGTAATTTCACTGGAACGGCTGTAGGAACTTGGGTGGTGAGGAAGAAGGAGGAGAGAAAATTGATATCTCAAATTAGGTGGTACATTAAATCAAATGATGATTTTTTTGCCTCCCAATCTGTGTACCAGGCTGTTTTTGCTTACTTCTCTCTGTCTCTCTGCATTGTATTTACAACACACATTTGCAAACACTATAGCTCAGTTCAGTTACAGTTCCTTTGTTAAGGAAACAGAGGTGGCCATGAGTCCTGGAATAACTCTCCAGCACCTGAGGCTTGTTATTACCTTCTACTCCACCCATCAGGCATACTTTGACCCACCTTCTCAAGCACAAACACAGTGCAGGAATGCAATTTTCAACAAAAATGATTCTACAGAAAGAAAAATATTTGATGGCAAACACAGTGCTCCCTCTGAACTACATATGGTAGGTCTGATTTGTGCTATGCTATAAGGGGCAGGAAGGTGCTCAGAAAGTACAGTGGTGGGTCTGGTATTGACACTGCTCTAGAAAGGACCCAGCATTCATTTCTGAGAAATAAAGGGCTCATATGGGCAATGAGATATTTAATATATTAGTATATCTAACTAGTCAATTTAAAACAAGTCCAAGGGTCACTGTCTCATCTGCTCTGCTGTTGACCGGTGCTAGCTAACATATTTCACATGCTGGTCTGGACAAAGCCTAGAAGCAAGGAAGGCAAATGAATGACACATGGAGTGAGGACTGAACCAGAGAGAAAAAAGTAGGAAAGACACTGTTAGAAAAGAAGCACAGACAAAAAGGAAGACAATGAAATGGAAAAAAATAACACTATCTTTACAATGAACATGACGAGCTGAGCTTTCGAGGGCTGCACTTTTTCCTAATCCATAACACATGCTTCTTCTTAACTCCACTTATGTGTTTGTTTATTTGTTTTGTGTGTTTTTGTAAAATGAATCACTCTTAGAAAAAACTCATGGATTTGAAATACAGAGGGTAAAACTCTCATTGTACGTCAATTACTTTGGCAAACCCCATAGGTAGCTCAAGAGAAAAAGCTACTTGGAAATTTTCCGATCAAGAATTTCACTGTTGTATTTTTAAAGGAAAAACACACTCTAAGAAACCTGAAAATCTGCATGGGAACATGGCACTGGAGCTGTCATATTTAGTAGAGATATTAAATATGCATTGAACTTGGTCTCCCACATCTCACAGAATTTAGGTTCAGTGATCTGCTGAAGTCAGATTTAAGTAATCATTATTTGGATTGATTAGCTGCACCAGGTTTCCTCATTTTTTGTGGGCTGTCTTGACTTTGGCACACAGAAATTGGAAGTCAGAATTAAAAATGCACAACGAATTGGCAGGAGTTTAAGTGGTGAGCAGTGACAGTCAGTTAGGTAAAAATTTGCTTTTGCCACTTCCTAATTAATGGAAATCAGAAAATATTAAATACCTGCACATAATGGCACCAAAGTATTCCTTATATTTCTAGATATCTGTCAAAACACAAAACATATCTGGAGAAAATTTTCACATTTTATTTTACCTCTTAAATGTCACATGTAAAAATAAGCACAAACACATCCTTCCATCTAGTGTATGTGCCCAGATGATGTGAAACAAGCAATAAAACAGCAAGTATGAGGTATAACCACTATTTCTCTGTTCTGAAACCCTACTGAATAGATCAAACAAGAGTTCTCTCCAATGTTCCAGGCACTCCCTATCCAGAAGCAGCAGACTCCTAAAGTTTACCTGAAGTCACACACATATATGTGGAAACTGAAAATAAAACTTGATCAAACAAATACTAACTGGTACATAACAATAGCAATATGAAGACTAACACAAAAATAAGTAAAGACACTTCCCCCACATTTTTTGGGGAAAAAGGTGTTAGGTATGTATTCAATTTGGAATATGAATGGTGATAGATTAAATCAGCAATGTCTGGTCTCTTGGTGATGGTGGCTCCTACAGAAAGCTCTTGAGGACAGAAAGCTTTGATCCTTTATGACCAGGTGGACAGACATGTTTTCATCACTCAAACAGAATCACTTCCTTGTTACATTAGTGCATGAATGTTCTGTCACAATATGGGACATACCATGGTCACATTACCTAACCAGAGCATTACTGTTACATTATCAGATATGAGGGACAGTTGCATTTTGGTCATGACAGAGACATCTCCAATCATTTGATAGAGACAAGGTAGCAGAGACTAGGCTGAAGACCACTCAAGTAAGGCCTACAGGGCTTATGGTCTTCTCCCTGACCAAGTGTGTCCTCAGGAAAAGAGGCAGCAGGAAGTAGGCAGCAGGACACAGGAAATGTTAAGGAAATTTCACATAACAGTTAAAAGCTCAATGTGAATGAAGCCTTGAGACTGTTTTGTTTCAAACAATATTCCATTCAAAGTATGAGTCAGCTTTTGGGGCCTGATCCAAAGCCCCAAAAGTCAATGAGAGTTTTTCCATTTACTTGAGCAGCCTTTGGATGAAGGCCTCAATCCTGAAAGCCTTATTCGTATGAGAAAGGCTAGACAAAAGAACAAAACATCCAGAAATACTTGTTGAGATTGTACCCAGTCCTTTCCTAGGAAAGTATTCCAAATTAGGCCAATGAAGCCAATTTCGTATGATTGTCTGCTCACCATCCTGAACTTCTCATAACATTGGATGAACACATGGATTTATAAGGATAAATCCTTGATCCTACACTTCTGCAGAAGTGTTCATGCTTGCAGAGCTGATAAGCTGTTTTTCTTCCCTCTTGACTTTATTTCACCTAGGAGTGTTATCAGAATGTAATTCATGAACCATGTAGTGTAAACTTCAGTAAATACTACACAGTTCATGTTAAAGCCTAAGGTCCAGTTATACTTAAAAGTATTGACTTCAGTATAGAAAGCTAGGGTGTTCAAACTGTAACATAGGTAAAACAAGTAGAACTTACTTTTAGTAGCTAATGGTTTCACATGCTGTTTTGGGGGGACAGGAGGGTAGTAGAAAAATTATAACCTTTTTTAGCCACTTTGGAAGAGATACCCTATTATGTTTGAATAAAATGTCTTTAAAACCCAGTATTCAACCATAAAAGAAGAGAAAGACTAAATGATGTGACATTTGAGCTTTGCAACTTCCTCTACATAGGTTGTATTTTCAAAGCAAATACCATCTGAAATGATTTTATAAATCCCTATACATTACTCTGTAGACAAACATACTGTCCAACTGTGACTCTTTGACTGGGCAGTTACCCGTTGTGACACTTTGCTTACAAACATACAGCTGGAAATAAGAATTAAAAATATACAACCAATTGGCATGAGTTTAAGTGGTGAGCAGTGACAGCCTGTTAGATAAAAAGTCACTTTTGGCACTTCCTAAATGGCTTTGTAAATCCCTATACATTACTCTGTACACAAACATACTGTCCAACTGTCACTCTTTGACTGGGCAGTCACCCCTTGTAACACCTTGCTTACAAACATACAGCTGGAAGCCACAGTGTGTGTCAAAATCTCTTGGATGCTACTAACCATAGACTCAACTCACCATGTTTGTTTTGCGACTGACAAAGCTTTTCATACAAACAGTGCTATCCCTTTTCTTCAGCGCACTATATTGTATATAAATAATATTTGATTGTCCCAGTGGAGTTACAACACAACAAATGCTTTTACTCATATGGTTTGTATTAACTTTACAAGGGAGATACACTATATAGCAAAAGAAAAACTGTTTTTTCCTCGTATAACCATGTCTATACCCTGGCTGCTGCCACAGGACTGTTCACACAGAGAATGCCATGGCCCTGGGCTGAATGGGGTCCATGACAAGAGAGCACAAGCAACACAGAAAGAAGTGCTAATGAGGGGATCGAGATACAACAGCTCCTTCACCTCCACATTCAACATTGCAGAAAATCTACTTTGGTGATTTATGTCAAAGCTTTACCTTGTAGAGTTATGCTGCCTTGTTTTTAAGCTCAGCCAAAACCTCAGATTGCCTCACAGAACTGAGTGCTTCAGGATCCATAAACGTCATTTCCCAGGATAATCCTTGACTTTTGTTTGAGTCTGTTATTTTCCACTTAATACCCGCAGCTTTTTAATTGGTTATTATTATTTCTTATTATATTTGAAAACTTTAAGAGTCTCTTAAGAAGCAAAAAGGGTACACAATTAAAGAAAAATGTAGAGAATAATCCAAATCCAGTGTGACTTCACAGATGTGACAGACATTGGTTCTTGCCCTTGGGGAGGGAGACAGGAAGCTGTGGTGGGCCAGAGCTCTCAGCCACCACTTGACTGCAAAATATTCCCTTAGGACTAGCTTTGTAAAATAGAGTCACACAATAAGCATCAGCAGCTCTTGCACACCAACCCTGTGACGTAGACTGTTCTGTTGCTGTGTTAGATGATCTTTTCAATGCCAGTGTAAGACAATGGACATTTATTAACTAGATTCAAAAAACCGGCGCTGACCTGCCACGTGACTCTAGGCAAGTTTCTTCTCTGTACTGTTTCTTATTGTCTGATAGCCTTTCAGACTTTTAATCCCTCTTTTCATCATAAATAAGAGTATGAACAGTGATGACAAGAAAAGGAAAATACGCAATATGAGTTCTGTACATGGATACTGAAGAAAGTAATACAACACAATCAATTTTCAAACAGTATCTGCACCTAAACTTGATATAAAATCAGGCTAAGTTTCTATGTATGGTTTCTTCTGCACCTTGTTTTGAATGTTTAGCTCTTTTGATTGGTTTGCTAGGTCAGTTCATATACTGTCATTCCAAGTGGTAAGTACATGATCAAACCTCAGCTGCACGTTAGATTATCATTAAAAATTACCAGAGATTAACACAACACTCCTACCATTGACTTCGGGAGTTACTGACTTCATATAAAGATGGCATTATTACATCCTAATTGGTAGAAAAAATCACATGCTGTACTAAAGACTTAACTATAACTTATCATCATTAGAGTTAAGGACATGCACAGACAGTTCCCTGAATGCCAGATCTCCTACTCAGTGGACTATGCAGAGCAACAGCCAGACATGCTGGATAGTATCTGTAAGATATCTTGATCATACTGTTGATTAAAATTCAAGTTAGCTTTCAAAATACAGCTTTGAGACTGCCACTTATCGTGAAGAGAGGATCTGTAAAAACAGAAATGGGAAGATAAGGAGGATGAGACTGGAAAGCACAAAGGGTCTTTCAGTGACTCCCAGTGCTGGAATGACCCTAGTCTGAACCATCCAAGATGGGTAACTTGCTTATAAAAAGTGTGGTAATCAGGAAAAGACCATGGAGTGAAAAAAATAAACATACAAGGCTCAAGTAAGACTGATAGAGAAATCCCATGCACTAGTGGCTGTTAATAGTGTCTGTGTGACACATTCACACCATAGCAGAGTGGGTGGGGCTGTTTTTTGATCATTGCGTGATTGACGTTAATGACATTCTTCCAATGGCTGTGGCTTTCCTCAGGCCCCACCCAGGAGGGGTCAGAGGCACATTCCTCATTAGTATTAATGTGAAAAAAACATATTTTTAGTCAAGTTGTTAAATGATACCAGCTGTTTGCTCTGGTTGCCTTAACTAGTCTAGCATAGTCAAAGCTCAGCCTATACTTCCCAGCAACGTGTAACTCATCTTTTGAGGTTGCACCAGCTATCTGTTTATAATCCAAGTCCAGCTAATATATTGATTGTATTCATCCCTGTGATAATGCCTGCTATGCAGTGGAAGACAGTGAGTGGCTGTCACGTCTGTGAGCGTGGACAGAAGCCCAGCACAGTATTGACCATTGTGTTTATTTGTGTTGCCTAGAAGCCCCATTTACAGAGCAGGGGAGTGTGTGACAGACATAAAACAAAGTGATGCACTTTCCACAGAAGGCTTATTTACCTCTGTTGCTTTTATTCTGTCTGCCATAAAAAGTCTGATTCCTGCTCGTGAAAAAAAGCATCAGAATTGGAAATGGGCATAGATCCATTGCCTTAAATACAGCAGCCTAAAATCTGAAGCTGTCACCCAGTCCAGATTATGAAAGTGTTCTGGAGTTGAAACTGTGTAACAAGCTAAACTTTGAGCTTCAGAGTCCAATTCCCAACGCCACTGAAAACCTCCCAGTCACAGCAAAAAAAAAAGAATGACAGCCTCTTAAGAAAGAAGTCTGTACAAATGCACTGCTTGCTTTGAAAGTGAAAGTTGATGTTTTCAGATGCTGTGTAGATCACTCAGTAGATCCCAGGAAAGCTAATGGCAACTGTTAAATAAAGCTTAGAATTCCTGAAAAACATAAATCTTTCTGCATTAGGACCCTAATTTTAGGAATGTCAGTTTATAAATAACTGATTCATGCCACACCTAAGTTTAATAATGCTAATGAATCTAGAAAAACTAATGTGCTAAAGACTTGCTGAGACAGTTTCATAACAGCTGTGTAGGATGTCAGTGAAACCTGCACGCCGTGGCACTCATGCCAGCTGTGCTACCGTAGCCATGGCAGGGCTCGTGTCTGCATGTCCTGTCCTGCTCTCTTTTCCACCCATACAATCTCTTGCTAGGATCAGTAACAACCCTAGGGAAGCAAAACACGGATGAGCCTGGATTGTTCCAATGTCTCCAAAAGTGTGGTGCAGCAGAGGGCTGCATGGGGGGAGGAGGAGGGGGGACCTTTCTCTTTTCCCCTTGTGCACACAGAGGTGGTGGCTTAGCCCTCACCTGACCATGGGCAGACTCAGGCTGCCAGCTGAGCAGGAACTGCTGGCTCCTCACCCCTGGCAAAGAAAAGGTATGGGCACTTTTCATCACAGACACAGAAAGTACCAAGTTCCATTCACACAGATCCCTGCACAGACTGCAGACCACTGTTGTGTTGACCTTGGGTTTGAAGTCATTTCACACTGACAGGTACATCATCACTTATATAGACAACTAGGAATCTTTCAGGTATAGAAATTCCTTCAGGGTCTGAAAACCTGGCAAAGGGTGTGAATGCAGATCTACTTATAGCAAGATAAATATTTGTGTAAACATTGTAGAGGAAAAAAAAGCAAATCTTTACATTAATTAGAACACACTGAAAAAGTGAGGTTAAAAACTTTCATACAGATATTCTGGATTAACTTCCTAGATAATATTTTCTAGAACAGAGATCTAAATCAGCCTTTTAACAGTCTATGTCAGGCCTTTCCAGAGAAAACTGGGATGGGGCACAGGCTTTGGCTGGGCAGCAGGGTTCTCACTGCAAATAGCCAATTTCACCGTGTCACTAAAAAAGAAAATCATTCCAATGAAAGCTGTATCAATTTTCAGCTACATCAGATCAGTTGATCATAATCAATCAATCAAGTTAAACTCAAAAAGTAACAGTGGAATTTTCAGTTCATACAGATATTAAAAGAGTGAAACACAGTTTTTATTCTTATTTCCATGCTAGCAGGATTTGTAGACCAACCAAATACTGGAGACCATAAAATGACATTTCATGCACACAGGCAGCACCAAAGAATTTCAGGCAGCTTTGCTTAGGATGTGAAAGGACAAGCCAGCAGAACAGAAAAGCAGAATAGCTGAGGGATTATTACCACAGCTTATAGCTAGACAAGATGAAGCACAAAAAGTTAAGTATCTAGGAACAGGATACTCTTATCTTGAAATGACATGAGTTTTTATTTGTGCTCAAAGTGATCTGGGTCTAAGAAGAACTTCTTACAGAACAGAACCAGAGTGTGGACTTGTGTCGTTTTCAGATTGTTTTTGTTGTATAGGTAGGAAAGATACAGCACCTTGAGTAGACAACTCAGAAATCCTGTAGCCAGTGTTGGTTTCTGGCTCTTCTGTCAACTCTAGAGTATTTGAACCATAACAGTATTTTCTCCTTGCACTCCAGTCAGACATATTGCTCTCTATTACAGCAATGTGCTATGTAAGATTGGAAACAGAAATCATTCACATCCAATCTATACTTCCTGAGCATGGCTTCCCCTGCACACCAAAAATCGTTCATCTAACATCTTTGGTGGGATCACTTACAAGTTACATTGAGGACAGGAGATTTGGGAGGTTTGTGAACTGCCTCTTCTTGTTGCTTTGCAAATCTGAGTCAATCACAGAAATAAGAGACAGGAAAAAATAGAAAGGAAGAAGTGGTTAAGGCATTCCTCTGTGACGCAAAAGGCAGTGATGTCAGAATTGGAGACCACAAATACCTCTGCCAAAATGGATGGGATTCCAGCAGGCTCCAGCTGGTCTCATGGTTTGTGCATTCTGTGTTGTTTCCTGGATACCAGCAATTCCCAGCTGTAAACTGAACAACCATTAACCCCTTCCCTGTTATGGGTTTCCAGGCAGTCACTCACGGGGGAAGTTTTTCCCTTGCTGGTGAAAGATTCCAATATTTCATAATCCGGCATCTTGTATGAATCAATGGCTTGTTTAAAAATAACCTCTTGACCCCAGCTGTCTGGGAGAGCCATCAGAACCATGAAAAGAAAGCATTACCCTAGAACATTTCTTATCTGATCCCTCAGTTGCTTCCCTGTGCCCTTATTCCCTATTCACCCATGTGACTTAATACTTTTTTGCTTTTCTGGGATCTCATTTTTCCTTTTCTACTCTTTTTTTTTTTTTTTCTCCTTATTTTCCCTCCTCCCTCAAGCTCATTTTTAAAATTCCTATCTCTGGAATGAGAAGATGAGACATGGTTTTAGCTCTGAACTTACACTGGTAATAGATATAAAATCCTGGACCTGACATACAACTCCCAGAAATTTTTGTGAGGGAAAACATCCAAATTCTTAATCTAGTGGCTGATTCCCTCCTGGCACAAGCTAAAAACCTAATTTTGGATCTCAATCCCCTGAACTTCCCGAAAGTAGAATCTAGGCATGGAATTTTTTGGCTGAACTAGCCCTCCCACTGCTGGGAATGAACAAGTCTGATCTCAGACCAAAATAATCAAACATCTGATTTATTAATCACTATTAATCAAACTGCATTTAAGCTGCACAGGCAAGTACCACAGCTTTTCTTTCTGGGCACTGACTGAAACAATAGGCAGGAAAACATAACAGACTGAGACATCAGAACAAATCTCATCAACTGAGTCCTTATCTTCAGAGTACAAAGTATGAGTTACTTCGAAAATTGCTATGTGTTCAAGTAGTGAGTAGGCAAATACACACATCATCAGAGAATGTTCAAATACAATTATTACATTTTTCAGTAGGGAGAGGATGTACTTGTCCAAAACCTATCAATTTAAAATAACTAAACAGCTAAATTCCATTTCTAGCCTGCTCAGCACAAACTGTTGCTGCTGTTATACCAAGCCCATATAGACTCTGATTTCTTTATCTGATAAGAAATGTGGCCCAGAGATTCCCAATCCATAAGCACTACAGTCCTGCTTGAGACAGGCTCTTTGCACTACACTTTGTGCTGATGCAATTAAGAGCAGACTTTCCTGTTTAAACAGGGCAGAAGTTGGGTTCTTTTTATTTTCTTTCCAAGTTCTGAGCTTTTATGGTTGATGCATGAAAATTTTTCTCTACTAATATGAAAATTGGTAATTCTCATGTGGCTGGAAGAGTTCAACTTTAAGAAAAACAATAAAACATGAAATCTGAAAACATGAATCCTACAACCTTATCTTTCTTGGCATGTGGTTAGGCCACAATACCAGTGACTACATCCCCATTTGTAAAATGGGCCTCTCAGCCCCCCAACAGTGTATCACAGGACAATTTTTGTGGAAGCTGAGCACAAACACAATGCTGGCAATGCTAGAGAGAGTGCTTCTGTCACTGCTTCCCATCTTTCATAAGCCTGCTGCAGCCCAGCTCACTGTTAAGGATGCAACACAGTTAGACAGACTCAGGTTTTTCTGTTCCAACTTGTAAAACACTATGCACTAGCCTGTGGATAAGATTAGGGTCAGTAGGTCTTATTCTGTAGCACATTTTAATTCTTCCTGCACTACTAGGTAGATGTGTTATTTACCACAAATTCAAGCAGTGGGCAAGTGTAATTCCAGTCCCTAAAGTCTTCCTTAGAAATAATAAAGGTGAATTTTCCTTTAGGAAGAGAGTGATACAAGAAAGAAGGTCAGTAAACTTAGCAAAATGAGGAGTGAAAAAGAATATAATTTTTGGCTATAAATACATCAAGAGGAAAACAGGAAGAATGGAAGGAAAAGAACTGTTTAAGCTAAATATTATTGCTGGTATAAGAGCAAACAGGCATAAACTGACTACTAATAAACTAAGCCTGAAAGTTAGAAGGCTCCCAACCAATTCAACTGTCTGATTCTAGGGCTTTCAAATGTAGAAGCAACAGGGACCAAAACTCTATCTTAAGAATAAAAATGTTAACGCAGCAAAAACAATTGTCTAACATGACTTCTGGCAAGGCACTTCCACTAGTATCCCAAGCAGTCCCTTATAGGCCTTTATTTCTGAAAGTTTCCCTTTTTGTTTTAGCTGCATTAGCACAGCAGACAAGCATTTCACTTTCCTTTCACTTGCAGTAATGTTTTCATTTCTGAGACCAAAGAAGAAGAAGAGAGGTTGTGTTGCAGTCCAAGAGCTATGATATGAAATACTAAGCCAGTTGGGCTTGTCCTCCCACCTTCTCAGTCACTAACTTCTTGCATGATCCTTGCTCATTCTGTTTCCACCCATTTTGACTCAGTTTATACCAGGTCAGAGCTAAAAATAGAGACATATGTTTATTATTTCTATTGTAATAGTGCTGCAGATCCAAACACTCCATTTCATGTGGAATATAGTGCCCATCCTCCCAAGTATTCACTACTAGGTATACATAATAAGCAAATATTGGAAGTAAGATATGTCAAAAGGAGTTGATCTTGATAAGTATGATGAAACTCCCTTATTAGCTTCGAAAATACCTTTGGGATCTCTGAATCCCAGAAGAGTGGAACCATTTATACAGGTTAAACTATCTCTGTAAGGCCTAAACAAGCATGACACTAATAGTAAACAACTAATATTAAATAGTAAACTATGATTGTGCAAACAGTATAAAATCTGAATTGTAGAATTATAGAGTAACTTCACTTAGAAGACCTCAGGAGATAATCCAGTCCAATCCCCTCACTTGAAGCAGGCCAGCTCAAATCAAACTGAATAGAAAAGATCTCCACCGAGGCAGTCATGTCTGAGTAGGCCTTCTTAGTTCTATACTTGCCAAAGAAAGTACAGTCCTGCTTGGTCTCTGGAACTTGTAACCCAAATTTCTGTGACATTCACTGTGATGTTCATACAGACCTCTAGTTTTCCAAGTTTGGTAGAAATTAGTTTAATTTGAATCTTGCTTTTATAATAATTGGTTGTCCTATGATAATTATCAACACGGAACTGCATAGGAAGATGCTGCAAAAGGCCAGTCAGATTAGTAGTACCAAGCTGCGTTAAAGAGCAGCCAGCCCAGCACAACATTATTAGTCACAGCAGAGATTAAACAAACCTGCTTGGCCTCTTTCCCCTTTGCTTTGTACTGATGCTCACAGATAAACCTATGCGGGAGAATCTGGAAAGAACTGAATGTCCTGTGGGAGCTCTTATCAAGACCGGGGAGTGAGCAGTGAATAACCACTCAGCAAGTCACCTTCTAAGTTTAAAAAGCAGCCTGATGTTTTAAAGTATGTTAGTCATCAACAAGTTGGATGGAATGTTCTTCATTCCCTCAGTTCCCCCCTTCCAGTCTCCCTCTGCTGGGATTTGCTAGCTGGTTTTACTTCTGCTTTTTTTATGGACAAGAACAAAAAAATCTTTTGCCAGTTTTTAGAATCTAACTTATGTTATCTTGTTTGGAAGGCTATCATATGTTTGTTCTAACATATGTTTATTCTTCTTCCTTTGATCTGGAAGCTGTTGGGACAGGGACTATTTCTCATCCAATATTTGTGCAGCACCAGCACAACCATCTTCATCAGAACCTCCCTCTGTTCCTGGCATAGAAATGGTAACTCCAAGTGACACAGTATTTGCTTCTGTGATTCTTCACCTCTGGAACAGGCTCAACGGCAGCTAGAACCTGATTAGAAAAGATCCCATCAAAGTCAACCAAGGATGTCTTAGGAGAGGTTTGGTTGAGATGTGGGATGAAATTCTCCTGCTGTGTCCTGCTCTCTAGGTGCACTTGTGCACCAAGATGCAAAGATACATTTTCTAATTTCTATTCAGTCACATTTTTTTCACATTTATGTTATTTTGAAGCAATAGTTCACATGATCTACACAGAACTGACTGATAGAGGCCTCTCTGAAAATGTGGATTCAAAAAGCTAAACATCAGTTTCTGGCATATATCCAAGATGACCAGAAACAGCAGAACAGACTCTACCCCAGTGTACTGCCATTACTCCTATAACAGTGATTCCAGTATCAGCTTTGCTATTCCAAATTTATTTTGGCTTCTCCTCCACAGAAGTAACATTTTCTAGCTTCCCTTTTTCTTTACAATTCCCTACCCTTCTGACCTTCGTCCAGTCCAAAGAAGAAGAAATTAAAAACTCTTTTTTTTTCCTGCATTCAAGTAAGATGCCAGGATATGTGATATTGCTAGTAATTACTATTGTTAAACATCTATAATTTTAGACTTACAGATGGTTTGGTTAGCAAGTACAAAACACGGAATTGGTTGGGACAGTAGGATACTTAGCAAACATCTCTATTCATAGTTCTTATCATGGTTAATTCTTCTCATCAACACTGTAATCACTGATTTATTTTTTTAGCTTGTCAATATGGTTATAGCATTTGACTCCAACTTGATCTCAGGATCAGCTCCTCTTAGGGAAAATGCCACCACTGCCCTCTCCTGTCCTTTTCTTGTCTTCTGTTTTCGTTACTTTTCCCAGTTTTTCATTAAGTGTGGACGTACAATTTTCTTACAGGTGTGGCACTGAAGAATGCCTAGGAAATTTTTTGTGCCTTCTTCTTTGTCACATTTAGAAGTTCTTAATACACTAATTGTTTCTTTCCTGTATTTGTTTCTACAGCACCCGGCACAAGAGCTCTTGCCAGGGGCAACGACTACCAGCATGTACCATCCACTCCTGTGGCTACAGCATAATCTAAGCTTTCCAGCTCCCACTCCTCAATACTGTTAAAATAAGTTAAATGATACAAAGTACTAGGCTGTTGCATTAGTATAAAGTATTAGGTTGTCATTCTGGCATTTCATACCAATATCTGCTTCTGAAAATCTCTTTACTACATCATGGAAGAACTCTGGGCAAGCCTGTGCACTTTCTAGAGTAAGAAGAGCATTCTGAGAGTGAAGATATTTTCTGATAGCATCCCCTCTCCCAGTGATCCTTGAAAATTTGGGTTTGTGTTGAATATTGATTAGTTTTGCTGAGAAATTTAACAATTTATGAAATCTGCAATAGATACTGATAGCACAAACATCTGAAAAATCATAGGCTAAATATTCTAAGAAATCAGAGGCCAATGAGCATGCAAGAATATAGGCAGTGACTCCAAACACAACTAAGCACACAAACAGCTAATTTTGATTCCTTGCATGGACAAAACTATAAAAATCTGGGAATCATGCATACAACCAGGCACAGAGCTGTACACAGGTACCACAGAGCATGTGCTGTGCCTGCCCACCACCTCTTCTGGTGAGAGATAACCCTAAAAGTGTAGAAGTCTCAAACTCAAAACTTTGTTGAAGAGAGGAGTTGGTACATGGACTATGTGGAATAATTAGGAAAATATTAATCAGACATAATATGACTGGAATCTAATTTTGTCCTGCATAAAAAGGAGCGAGTTAGCATTTTAGTCCTAGCCTTCTCCAAAATAGTTGAGAAATAGCAGATACCACATTCCACTACTATGACATGGACCGATAAAACAGAAGATATGGATGTGAAGAATGTATGAAAAGATACGTTTCTTCTGCCTGTGAAAGGCTGGACAAAAGAATGTAAATGCTACTTTATACTAGGACCAACTGGATATCAAGACATACTCTCAACATCCCACACTTTAAGAAGGCATTTCACCTGAAATGTACAAATGTAATTAAACAAGAGGCTACTTCTGTTTACTCCCAATTTCATAACACACACGTTACTAAAGAGGAAAAAATGTTGAGAGACCATTTCTGACCACATTAACACCAAAGCTCAATATACTGGCAGACAGAAGAAGGTGGATAAATTCCTAACTGTGTTTCTGGGAATGGAAAGGATTCACAGCACTACAGATGACATCTGGCAGTGAAGTCCAGATATCTAGGCAGAGGATTGATCACCACCATACTGGTGCAGTTCCTATCAGTGTTAATGGCTAGAAATAGCCGGGATTAGCAGAGAAAAAGGTCAGTTCGCTGCCCTTGGAGGACACTCCCTCTGCTTTCTCAAGTACCTGGCTCCCTAATTTTTCTTCATTTGGAGCAGCGGGCACTAGTAATATCATGTATCCAATTTTAGGTACAAGGGGGCCATGCATCATTTAGTGTTTAATATTGACTCCAGGGGCAGCAGCAGTGAGGACAAGGACAAAAGCACCAGGAAATAATACTTTCACATGGCTCTTATCTGACGTGTGTCTTGAAACATCTCCGTCACATCTCAGATCTTGCCCTCTGCATATGGCAAGTTAGCTGTTTGATAATGAGGTATAAACCTAGAGATTTTTGGAAAAAATAACATTTTAAATACAGAATCAGCCAAGTTGACACTCCCCCTGCGTAATTCTTGTAGTGAGACAGACAATGAAGTCACTAGTTCACCATAAACACCACTAGGACATCAGAAGGTAGACAAACTCCTGTCCCACCACGGGTCCACATAACAAAATCAAATTATCTTTCAGTTACAGAAGGTGATCAGCTTCACAGGATGTCCTCCAACTCCCAGCATCCCAGCACATCAGCTTCCAGCCCTACAGAAGTTTCTCTGAAGTAGACTTATAGGTCCAAAGCCAGAAGGGAGTATTATGGTGCCCTAAGTTGACCTGAATACAGAGGCTGTCACTCTTCTTAGGAATGTCATTCTTCTTAAGCCAAAACTAACACATGAATTCTTGAAAGAGATCTAATTTCATTATAAATGTTTAAAACCTGGTGAGGCCACTGCTATCCCTGACAAGCTACGATAATGTTTAATTACCTTCACTGCTAGAAAGTTGTGTATTATTTATTTTAGAGATACTTTAAAACAAAACAACTTTGCTTCTAGGGTGAAATCTTGTAATGTCTTTGCACAACTGAAACATGCTAACTACTGCATGTTTTCCATTGCAAAGATCTACAAAGGGTGGTCATGTAATTTCTAAAATAATTCCTTTGAGATGAATTTAGCTTTCAAAATTTGTTTACCAGCTACTGGATTGGTTTTGTCTTTTCAATCCCCCCTTGGGATTTTTGCATTCTGCTTTGAGTAAGTGGACATCAGAACAACACATTGTGTTTAAATAATAGCGTTATTAACACAGAATAATTTGCATTTTTCTGGACGTCTAATGGCTTTGCAAGCTATGAACAACTCTGTGACTTAAGGTGACAACCTGGCTTTTCAGCCACTCCTTTTTCCTGATCCTATATGTTTTGATTACGCAGTTTTGGGAAGATTCTGTATTTTTTCTTTTTTCTTCTCAGACTTTTTTTTGGTGTGTGTGCTATGAAAAGAAGCTCTTCATGAAAAGTTAGAGAACAATCTCCCTTGGCTTCTCTCCAGTTCCTGGAGGTAAACGCATGACAAGCAGCGTTATTCCATAAAACTGACAAACAATCTGTGCCAGATTTTTCCCAAATAGAGCCAATCAGTCTTTACAATGAAGCCCTTTATTCGTCCATAAATAAAGTCCAATTATACCTCACTAGGAAAAAGGAGGGGCAAGTGCTTGTACATTCATAATATGAGCACCAGTAAGATGGAAGATGGCTTTGTTTTCAACTGTCTAACTGTGTGGCAATAATGGTAACAACTCTGGATAAATGACCAGAGAGTCCTTGATGAACTTTGCTGATCCCCACCACCCAGAAGCACAGTACACCAAATCATTTCCCTTCCAGAAGAGTTTCTGGCACCACATACAGTCAGTATCTGTGCAAAGAACAACTGAAAACATAAATGGGGCAGTTGGAAAATTCTGTTGCTACAGTCACAACCAGGCTCTTTAACACTGCCTTCAGGGTAGATGTTCTCTCAGACAGGTACTCTCTACCCTCCCTAATATAACAACCTTGGATGCCATGGGAAGATCACAGAAATGGACTTCAGAAAGTGGCCATGCTCGTGGCTTCCCCTCAAAAGCTTGCCCTTTTTTTGTAATCAAAGACAGCCCACTGGACTGGCCCAGGAGGGTATTTCCTATGCTGGAACGTTATTACTCTGATATTTATTAAACACATTGCATCCAGAGAGCTTTGTATCCTAGTCATCATATGCTATGTGTAATATTTATTTCAGTGAAGATATTTCCATTTTGAAATTATTTTTCATTAAGATACATAATTACAAAACTTTTTGCAACTGTCTTCTTTTCTGTCACTGAATATGATTCACCACTCTACTAATACATTAATCATTTGGTCTGTGTTTTTAATTATGAATCTTATTTTAGCAGCTTGGCTGTCCTTAATCCATTTGGATTAGATTTGATTACAGAACTAATACACTGGATAACTATATCCCACCACATAAAACAACCACTCACCCTTGTATTGGTGGTGTTGTATTTTATTTCAGCTTATTGTAAAACTACAGTGCATTTTTTCTCACTTTGTGTTTTCTGTGTGTCAAGTTGTAAAAGGAAACATTACATTGCAAGTGCTATGAAGAAAATATATTCTTTTTCTCTTTATATTTGGAAATGAAGTTACTTCACTGCAAGTGGAATGTGTTCAGTGTTTCTAAGGTGGAAGGCCACAGGCTGATATTACATACATCAAAATCAAAATTTCCTGAATTACTGTGGGACTGCAGCAGATTTGCGTGCTAGCCCTCTACATCTGGAACCACACATCTGGGAGACAAAATTAAAACCAGAAGTTAAGCAAGTTTTTGCTTCCCAGCTATGTAGCTAGAATTTCCAAAGTGACAGGATGTTGTGGTATCTCCCTGAAAGCTGTCCTCACCTTGCTGATGAATTACATTTCCTGTAATTTTTGGCCACATAGCATCATGTGATCCCACAATGTCCAGTAGTTTCACAAAGAGAATCACAGTAGGATAAACCAACTTGGGCTCTGCTGACTACAAAAAGCTTGGTAATCACTTGGTTTAGAATGTGCATGTCAAAACATCTACTACATGTGGCATTTGTGTGACTAGGTTTCTCCTTTTAAAGAAACTAAATATAGATTTAAATACACTGGGTACTTTATTGAGCCAAAGTAAACGTGTTCTGCATCAAAAAAGGCAATGGAATTGCAAACATATAGCTGCTCCCATTGATATGGTTGGATTTCTGTTCCTACTGGGCTGGTAAAAGAACTAGTAAAAAGGAATTAATGAGGCGCAGGCAGATCCTATGTTGTTCATAGCCTCATGGCTAGAGTTTATAAACATTATCAGACTACAGGACCCAGTATTCTTTTTCTTCTTCTTCTATTTTTTTTTTAATTATAAAAACTAGAAGAGGAAAGAAAAGTGGTAAATTGTGTATTTAGTTACTTACTTACCTTAGCAAGAGTTTACCAAGTACAGAATCTGACTGTTCAGGTCAGTTTGTTATTAAAAATAGAGATAAGAACTGCTACTCTAACTAACTCACTCCTATAACTAAGATGTTACACTTCATTACACCTCCTCAGGGCTTTGTAAAATAATTGGAATAGACTAGATTGCCCTTGTCCAGGAAGTCACAGGAAGGGATGTCTGTACTGAAATGGCAATGGAACAGCTCAATAGTTCCATACGTTTGATAGTCTACTTGGGAGCACTTTTACTACAGGACTTTGAAATCTGGGTGACACAAAGAGGTATCAGTTTAGAGTGAACTGCAGTATCCTAGCTGTTAAAATTTCATGCTTCTTAGAATAATATTTTTTCTATAAATCGGAGTAGTTTAGGAAGAAGTAAAGTAATCTAGCAGATCACATGCCAATGTGGAAGCTGGGAGAGATGTAGGTTTCTGCCTGCTTCGACCACTGAGCATAACTGAACAAATAAATCTCTTGCCTCTCTAGCCCTGCTTCTTCTCCTAGTATTTTAGTAATAAAGCAGATGACAGTCTCATACTCAGTTTCGAACAGTGATGAGTCTCCTGAGGACAGGTCGTGCCTGAATCAGCTGGGGATTCACTGCCATCAAGGACAAATTAGGAAGTTCAATACTATAGATGTTTTGCTTTTCTTTATTGCTGGTAGCCCAGCAGAAGCAGCTGCTCTCCCCACAGCAGTAGGCAGTGTACTCACTCAGTATGAGCTGAGTGAGTTTATCCAAAACAAACAACATTTTATAATAAAATATGCAAAAGATCCCCTTTCTCTTGCCTAATATAGCAAGTTCAAACTTCATAAGGTTTCTCATTTTCGTCAAAGCAAGGTGTTTATACTGTGAATGTTTTAATTTTTTATAGAATAATGGCAAGACAGTTAGGAAAGTGCTGGACTGAAGTTTTGTATTCCCCTTCACGACACTGCAGAGTGTCACAGTAGAGCCTGTGAATAATTCCTACATGCTTCCAGATGAAAACAGAATTTACAAAGAATCTTCTCATCCCCCCAGCACTCCAGGCAAGAGTAAGGCATTATTCCGAGAGGAAGCATACCCATAGAGCAGTCAAAGGATATTTGGTTTAATCCGGCTTATGCCATAAACACTCAGTGTGACTTTGGAGAAATCATTTAAATCTAATTTTTATTCAGTTTGTTATGGTCTTCTGTGACAGGCTGTATCTGTTTGATTTGTTCGTAGTTTTTGTGCTATTTTCCTTTAACAAATAAGTGACTGGGTCTGAAGAAATACTGTGGAGGGAGTGAGAAATTGCTTCTTCCCTTGAGGAGAAACTGAGACTTGTCTGGGACAGAAGCCTCCAGACTAGAAGAAGGAACATGACAGACAAATGGGAGCAAGACAATCACAGCAAGGAACTATGAGCCTGCGGCTCAGTGAGACTACTGAGATGATTGAGCAAGCAGCCAGGGCTTAGAGGTGATGGGAAGAGACCATTGGAGCCACTGCCCACACAGAGGGCAGGGAAACTTGTTTATAAATTCTTTTTATTTCTATCCTGTCTTACCTCATTATTTGGAGTTTTATTAATTCAAAAGGTTAAGTATTTAAATTCATATTCTAACACAACTTGGCTTTATTAAATTTCTTTCGTTCTAGTTAGTCTGGTTCACTTGGTAACAAGTTCAAAAAAGTTGCCACAACTTACAGAGCAACTCCAAGGATTCATCAGTGTATCAGTGATGTTTGAGCTCTGCAGATGGAAAAGCCTGACTTTTCTGGCCTCTGTCCCTTTCTGGCATGAGTAGAAACTCTGAATACTGTTCAATATAAGAAATATTGGTTTGCATCATTATCGGAATTGTCAGTTTGATTTCTCTTCTCTGCAGCTGTTGATTGTTGGTGCTGGTTTCAATTACTAAGATGACATGAAAGAGTTGCAACAAATTTCTGACAGCACTGAGTCAAAGCTAGGATGAAGGTCTGTGCAGGCTTTTTCAAGTCTTCTGTCATTGCTCTTTTTTTCCTTGCTCTTGAAGCTGAGCCATGTCCTGAAGCATCCAGGTATGGCTCTTTTTTTCCTCATTGACAGAAGGCACTATGTTGAAAGACCTACTATAATTTTACACTGCAGACACACACACACACACACACACACACACACACACACATTTGAAGACCAGTTCTCCAGCTGATGCTAACAAGCATTTCTCCACAAATTTCAAGTAAATATTCATATTTAAGCTATCTTTGGTTCTACAACTGGGATTCCAATTTAAATGCCCATAGAACATAGAATCTAATTTTAATAATTTTAGGTCAAAGAAACACAAACCAAACATGATTTTACTACAAAATAAAAATCACATTGTGACAAAAGACATTTTTTACATTCACTTCCTCTAAATACTTGTTTTCCTAAGAGTTCATGAAAAGAAAATCCAAGTGGACTTCAATATGGACAAAGATAATTTCTAATGAGAAGTAACTCAAAGGTTTATGATTGCATGTAAATGTTTACCACGTGCTTAAATCTCACTGAAGCAAATTATATATATTACTGCATTCTTAAAATTAAGCATATGATGTAGTGCTGCCTTGAGCAGCGAAGTACACACTTCAGTACTTTCCTGAATCAAGACCACAGTCTGTGGGATTTTCTCTTTCATTACCTGATTCATAAAAAGGCATGTACACATAACTGAACCTTCTCTGTTGACATATCTGTCAGCAGTTATGAAAACTGGTGTGTAACACTTTAGAACACCTGGGCAAATAATCTTTCATAGTAAAACCCTTCAACTGCCTTTGCTTTATACACCACATATGATTGTTTATTTTTTTTGGCACTGCCCTGATTAAAGTGGAATCTTGCTATAAAACTAGGACAACCACACGTTACCAGGTTAATTTTTTACTGAGAACTTTTGTTGGTCCAGAACTGAACCAACTTCATTGTTAAGTTCTTCCGGAACACAGAATGTTTTGGTTTGTGTCCTTTTAAATCACCATGGGAAGCTACTTGCCACAGGTACTATATGTTAGAATAGCAAGACCTAAAGTTAAGGTACAAATCTGGACACATACAACACCACTGTCACTATTAGTCACTGCAGCTTTATTGCTTTGTCAAGATCCTGGTATAAATCAAGTGACAGATAGACTTAAAGGATTAATTGGGCTTTCTAATATAATCTAATAAAAGACAGATATAGGAGTGAACGTAGAAGCACAATGTGCCTCAGAGGATTTTTTAATTACAGAAGGATAGGAAGAAGCTTTGTGGAAAGTAAGTAGACTGCAAACTCCCTAGGCTGCATCTCTCTTTCACCACTTCTGTCCAGTCATCTACGAGTTAAGGGGAGGGAGAGGAAGAAAGTGTGTGTATCGGACATGGAGAACAAGGCCAGCTGGAGTGCCTCCAGGACCAGTGCCTAGACAAAGCCACCAGAAAAGGACTTCACCAGTAGTGACAACCAGGTGAAGCAGAGCACATGACAGCAGTGATAGGGACAGGATGAAAAACTAACCGCTATTACAAAAGGAACTGTCCTGTGAGAAAGACACCCAGGGTCTTTGGAACTGGTAAAGAGACAGACACTCTTCCTGTTGGGTAGGCAGGCGAGAAGTTGTGCTGTGCATCTATCATCTCTTTCCCACTTTCTTTCCCACTTTCCCAACTACAGTCCATGCATGGCTGACACAAGCACATGCTCACAGCAGGGTGGGCTGCAGACAGACTCCAGGCACGGAGGAGAAGCGACTGTGCAAGGGGATGGAACTAAATAATATGAGATGATTCAGCTCTCATCTGGCAACTGCTGTGTTAGATCACGTGTTTAAGCTCCTTGATGTCTACACAGGTTATTCCTCATACAGTTTTTGGAACACTTTTCCTTAACTAGTTCTACAATAATATATATAGAGATGTACCACAGTTTTCTCACATAAGTTAATCCTTAGTTTCCAGCCTGTCCTTATTAAGTTCTTTATCGTTGTTCATACTCATCTGATAGTAATTCCATGGTTACGATACTTAATCTCATGTTAAGTATCATACAAAATTAAATTAGTATTTTCTCTCTACTACTTTAATTGGTTTTGCTTTCATTATACTTAAGAGAACTTAGTGCTTCATTATTTGGCTTGCAAGTACCTGAACAGCTTTCTTGCACGTTCTTCATCTAAAACTGTCAAAGTCTTAACTATCTGCAGTTCTTCCTTCATGTTTAATCTATTCACACATGACTGCCTTTCACTTCTTCTGAAGTTACTAGCCCAATTTTCATGAGAACAGGATCTTTTTTTAACTAACCACACAAGTCATCCTCTCTTAAGTGCCAGAGACATCACACAGATCACATTGGGACCATAATTTTTACTGTCATGTTTTCCTTTAATATAGAAACATCTATATCTTTATCTTTTTTTAATTTTAAATTCCATTGTACCTTGTTCTGTCCTCACTGGCTGAGGCTAATTGAGCCTCAGATCATAATAATGTTCTTGATCTTGAATCACTCCTTATCCAGTGCAGATTCTAAAGTTACCACTTCCTACACGCTTATGGTAGGACCAGGCCATGTTTGCTTTGGTAACTGGTATAGATTTTGTACTGTTGCACATAAGCACATAATAGCCTTTTCCTGCTTGTCGGAGCGACTACGTGAGGAATCTAATGAGCTGAATGGAAAGAACTACTACACTAGCTGTTACGTATCCCTCAGAGAATGTTTGCCAAAAAATCACGGTAGCTGAATAGAGACTGGATATCTCCCAGTCTGGGCCATGTGCCATGTCAGCTATTAAATCATGTGTGTTGAACCCTCATTCAGTTGTTTTCAGGAAAAATGATGTAAGGCCCAAAAACGCCACATGGCAATAAGATGATGTTAATCCCTTAGTGCTTGGTGAGGGTGAGAGTGGCAAGTGACGTATTAACACACTGTGTTGGAAAACCCCAGTTTTCAGCAGAAAAATAATCCAAAATCCTCAGTTTGATACTGACATAGATTTTCAGCCAACTACAGCAGGGAAGACAGCATCCTTTAACAGATCAATGGATGCTGTGCTTTGTGGCAGACTGAATTGCTGCACTTTCTGTTGGTGCCTAAACAGTAATCTAGGCTATCTTCTTCCCACAGCTCAATTGTACCCTGAGGATGAACTGTCTACTATTGTCATTCTGTGCACAGAATACAAGCCCTAGACAATATAGCCTAAGCCAAAACCTAAATTTCTTCACTTTTACATGGGAATTTTCTCACAAAGAGCTTGAATGCTTGGCTATCTGGCTCTTCCTACTTGTGATAATGACACGCTTAGCTAACAGTGGAAGAAATACTTAACTGAGACAGATGGACAGCAAGATAGAAAACCTTGAGCAGAAGCTAAACCTGCTCTGATCTCAAAGTCAAGCACAAATACTGTCCAGCACATACAGGAGACCCCCAGTCAGATATAATGATCCCACAGAAATGCTATATATATATATCTCTCTCCCTCAGAAGTGGTATATCTGCATTGTTCATAAACATTGTGTGCATAGTTCTTAAAAGCAGGTTGCTAAAAATTCCCCAAGACCACCCTTACTTGATTTCTTACTCACTCCTTTCATTCACCAAAGTTTCACACTGCTGACAAAGAACCATCAAAGACCATAGAAAAGGAAAAGATAAATTTTAACATCTGTAGCCAAGTCATTCAGCATAGAAATAATATCCCTATTAACTGCACAAGATCATGTTAGATGGTATCAGACACAGTAATTCTATTTTATGCACATATTTAATAATGAAACTAACTAAAAATTTACATTATGATTACATTAAAAGGCTGTTGTGTTATTAGCTCATCTGATATACTTAAGTCCTGTTAGGACTTTTTTCAGGTGGAAAAGAAAAACAACTTTTAAAAAGAATGAACACTGAATACACTATGTAATCAGTCACTCTAAAATGCAGGCAGGTTAAAGATTGCATAGAGAACTTCTTCCCCAGCTGCCATGGTTGCTTGAAAATTCTTCAGTTTACCAAAACCAAAGTATCATTTTTCCTGTAGAACACAGTGCATTAATCTCCTCTAGTTGTCTATCCAATCCATAGTGGATAGTTTCATAAAGTTCTTTTTCCAGAACACCAAGCATTTGAGTGGGATTTCCAGAACAGCCAGGGCTAGGTTCTGGCCACAGAGCCCACCTTTGTCTTGCACACTGGTATGGCGATAGCATTAAAAATTCTAGCTCCTCAAATCTGCAAGTAATTTCTTAAAGTGAGAAAGAAAATCAGAGTGGACCTTCCAAAGAAATTACCTCAGGTGTATTCAGATGCATCCTTCCATGTTTTCATAAGCATCATAGAATGGAATTCATTACATTCCACGTTTGGAATGTAATGATGACCTCAGATGATAGAATATCTGAATCTTTATTCAGCAGCAGCACTATTAAATGTACCAACATTAAAAAATTACAGTCTCTGCGCAGAAATTAGAAGTCTACTGTCATTTCAAATGCACAAAGTGGCTGTTAAGGGAAGATATAATTTTTTCCACAGAAAGATACTTCAAGCTTTGCTTTCTGAATAGGGATTTCTTGGATCCCTTAATCTTCTATACAAGACGGAAGCAAAAATGAAAATCTTCTTGATTAACTGCAAAATAAGCATTGGATAAAAATAAAACTTTGTTCTTTTCTCTTTTCCCAGACACTTTTAAATGTGGGCTTGATCCCATTTCACAAAAGGGAATGCTAAGACTGTCTTGACAGGTGCTTTAACCTGTTACTCCTTATTGCCTGTCTACTTTGCCTGAGAGAGCCACCTACACACATCCTCCCTGCCAGCAGGTGTGTCACTGAGTCCCAGCCACTGCTGTAATTCAGTATAAGCCTTCTAGATGAAAATACCATCAGAACAATCAAACAGCCAGTGCTGTCAGCACAGCAATTAAGCTGTCAAGAATCTCGTATCTACTGCTTTCTACATAATCATTAACCATTTAGACTTGCATAAAATCTAAATTTTACTGTGAATTATAAAACACTACAGGAAACTTTGCTAGCCCAGAAAAAATAATTTTAATTAATTAGAGAGTAAATTCTTATATGCCGTTGCAGAGTTTGGGGTTTAGCTGTAATTAATTGTAATCAGCTGAACAAGACAAAACCAGTATATCATGCAAAACAGAGCCTGGCGATGAGGTAACAGGCAATAGGGTAAAGCAAGTATAAAAATAGTGTGAAACTGAAAGCCTCGTGCCAGACAAAAAGGGTTTTAAAAGGGTTAAAGAGCAAAAGAAATGTTCTAAGACTCACAGCAAACCTGGGGGTGGGGAAAAAGTGCTCAGATATTTTATTTCAAAGTATTACTTCCCAATCTCTTATCAATGGCTGTTAAAAAGAGTTAGTACTTAGAAAGTACTAAATACAATAGCTAAAAAGTAAAGGACTAGCAGTACAATTGGGAACTAAGACTTACTTTTACCTGAATTATGTGCCCTCAAGCGAAATTCTGAAAAAAAGCCACTATTTTCTGTGCCATATGTTATGCAAAACATAATTTCCTTCTTGCAAACCTAGCTCGTTCTTTCCATGGAGAAAAATATTTCCAGAGTTTCTGCTATGGTCCTGTGCCAGTTTCATCCATGTGTCAACTGGATGAGTTCCTTGTGCCTCCTTCAAACTTCCCTACATCATGTGCTCTGCCCTCCAACTTCATGTGAATTCCTGCATCTTTCCTTTTAAGAACTGTCATTGTTGAGGTTTTTGTTAAGCACTGGCTTGTCAAAAACCGGAGATTAAAAGTATGCAGCATGCAATGAAATAATTTCCATGGGAACGCAGGATTGCATCTTAGAAGTATGATTCTCCAAACCAGCCTCTTCTTCCTTGTTTCTGTTACTGGTCTTGATTTAGGATATGTTTTTACTCTTATCACCTCCTCCATCCTGTTACACATGCTCCAACTGGTCCTATCCTGCTAGTTGTCCTGCTAGCTTTGTTGATGATAGAAGACCTTTCAGTATTCTGTCTGGTCACACCACATGGCCTTTCTGTCTGCTGCTGTCTAGCAGAGTGCCCCTCATGAGGAATACACTTGGTTTTCTGATAACCAGCCTCTTTCTCCTGGTGCTTCCTGCCACTCTAAGTACTCCAGCATTGTGAGAAAGGGTTTCCTTCATGTCTGCTCTACTTTCATTATTAATCTCTGGGCTGTTGACTCAGCCTTATATTTATCTTATTGAACATGGAGATCTGTTTCTAAATTCAGACTCTCCTTCTAGCTGCTTTCCTGCCTTAAAAACTCTTTTCCTCAAATGCTGGCAAGAACACCCAAGAATTATTCTCTCCGATTTCATGCTGAGAATTTTCTAATGTTGCATTGCAAACAAACTTATTGTTTGCACAGTTGAAGGCAATAGATGTGTGTGTCAATAACCATAAAATTCAAGTGATAACATCTTTTTATTTTCACAGGTTTCTTATCAACACATAGTATTTGTCTCCTGACCTCTGAACTGCTTAATTGTAAACCCCAGCAGTCAGTCACATTTCTTCAGTCTGGTTTATGTTATTGTGCTGCTGGAATTGCAGTGCATCTGGCTCTATAATCTAGCTTGAATCACACAGGCCATTAACTGAAGGACATAGCTGCAAACATAGGACTCAACCCCCTGGGACCTCCTTTTGTACTGTGTATTCACCAGCTAGACCTTGAATTTGGTAAAACTAATTTACAGATAGTTTCCTCTTCATGACAAATTCGTGGATTCTAGGTCATTGTGCTTGTTCCTGCTTTATTTCAGGTGAGGCAGCTGTGGCAGTGGGACAAAATATGACAAATTTCCGCACATTTTGCATTGCTGATGATAATTCCACTATCTAGGCTGTTTTCTATCATGTGAGACCAAAATGGATGAAGCCTTTAAAAGGTCCTGTACTTGCTTCAGAATGAGTGGAACACATAGGACACCAAAATGTCAGTTGTTTATAGTAGGAGGCCCAGTCCAGACTGCAGTAAGATTCTCTGAGACCAAATCTTACACATGAAGTTGAAATATCCATACCTAATTGTCCAAGGATTTGGCTGCAATTATACTCTAAGTTAAACCACAGAACAGGAGTCTGAAGCTGAACATTGTGAACTTTGTGGAACAGCAAAAACTGCAACTTGGGTTTATAACTAAATTTAATGTCACTCTTGGGGAACAGCTGCAGAAGGCTGAAAACTGACATATGGCTGCATACTCCTTAGTTATAGTGTAACTCACCTTACAGCAGCAGGATCACTGTCACATGGGTGAGAACATCCTTGCTGTGACCCAAGTAAAACATTTGTTGAAGACACCATGAGAGCAGTTGGGAACCACAGGGTCCTTCTCTAGTCAAGCATGGTTTACTCTCTTAGTTTGAATGCAAGATCTTCCACTTCTATACCAGTGCATTTAACCAGTTGTTAATGGATGCCATGTCCTTTGCCCAACATTAAGGAAGGCTTCGTTCTGGCTTTCTCCAATTAGAATGGGATCAGTCCTAATCATTAAAACTAAATAAACTATGATCACAATTAAATGTAAATAACAAGTCTTGTAGCACAATCACAAGCATCAATTTATCCTTGTTTGAACCAATACTTGGTAAATAACTAGAGCATGGGAGAGACAGGGGGAAGGAAGTATGAGGAATAAAAACAGAAAAACAAACTGGAAAGCTAAAACTCAAGAGGTTTTTTGCAACAGCAATTTATAGGCACAAATTCTAATTAATGAGAGCAATAGAAAGCCTCAAGGAAACGCTAAGGCAAATCCAACAGGTCACAACAGAATGAGAAAAAATTCATAGAATGCAGTGTGTCTGGTCTGTCTTTTGATTACAGTTGCTGTTCTTGTTTGCATCAGCTTGTTTTTAATTGCTGGTTGCTGTGTTACTGTGGCTTCAATGTGATTTCCCACAAACCAGGATTTCACCTAAAAGGCTTTTCAGAATGAAGAAGCTGTTTTTCATAGAAGACAGGAAAAGAATGATAACATTTTAATTAATTAATGTTCTTTCAGTAATTAAAGACAAATTAAGTATTATTTGGCTGTATGTAAACATGTTAAATTATATAAATCTAAACTGTATAAGCCCAAATGTATAAGAAAGCCACAGCAGAGATCAGGGCTTTAAAGTGTTGGGAACTGAGTGTGTAGAGATATCTGTAGATACCCATATATATAAATATGCATATATGCATAAATACATATACCATTTATATTTAAGCACATATCTGATCACACTTCAGAAACCTATGCTACTTTCATCCTTCTGTATTGGTCTTAAATATTAGTTCAAGTTATAACAGTGCGAAGACTAGATCATATTGAAATATAGATAACTGAGAACAGACTATTGCTCTGAATCTCTGATGCTTGTGATGGCTTTTAATACCATCCTAAAGACAGCAAAGCACAAAATGACACGTTTCATCAGTACGTCTACTTATATTCTCCCATCATTATAGGTGAATTTTCAGGAGTAGCAGGAATTACTGCAGCAGTTGTCAAAAAAGTAAAAACTATTATCAGATTGCAGGCAATTAAAATAATGCAAAAGTCAGGAAATCAGTTTTGTTCAACTTGTACTTTTGATTTATCTACCTTTTGATTTTTAAAATCCACTCCCTCACTCTTCCAAGGTTTGCATCACATTTCATATTGTCAGCCCCCCCAAGAAACAGAAAGGGCAACAATACTATTCTGCAGGTGCTTATTCACACTTTTAACCTACTTCTCAATCTCCAAATCAAACCTATATCCACGTTTTCCCAGCACATCAGTTCTGCTGTATCCCATCACATGCTCCTCCTTGTCTTGCTTGGTTCCTTTAGTCCTCTCTACAGCAGGTGTTGCAATGAAGATGAACACAAAAAGTGATCCCAGAAAACCTCAGAGGTAGGGAAGGGGACAAGTGAAATTGCCCTAGATTCTGTTTTCCCTTTCTCTTTTTCCAAGAAAGTTTCCTAATGAATGAAAAAGATCTCAGTCTGGCTCTCCTTTCCAGTAAGCTGAGAGTTTACCCCCAGGTATGTCTGATAAACTCCAGAGGGCACAAGTTTCTAACATGACAAGTTCTGACTAGGTCCAGTCAAATCTTGTCATTCACAAAACAAGAAAGTAAATCATGAACACTTACAGCAGTGCTGACATTCCCTGTGCTGACATTCCCTGTACTAGAGCTCTGCAAATCATAAATTGCATTGCTGGAATTTCAAACTACTGTTTCTATTCCAGATATTGAACATTCAGAGCAACTTCAGATATTTCAGTATCGCAGTTCCTATCAGTGTAAATAAGTAATGCTTACAAGAATAAAAATTACATACACAATGTTAAAATTATTTGCAACACATTTTGTGCTGACTGACAAAAACCTGTATTTCATTCACTAAGGAATACAACCAGATGAAGAAGGAAGACCTAGTACACAACTAACTCAAAGCTGATGGAAACAAATGAGTCAAATGAAGACCTGCCAGTAGTACTCACCCAGTTCTCAGCTAGATAACTCATTCTTTGTCCTCAGTTTGGCAATATTTTGGTGTATTTCTAAATGTGATGCTGCAGAAATGTCCAGCCAGCCCTTGGACATGAGGTATTTTTACGACTCAGACATGGAAGCAAACCTACCCAAGATCTGTTCAATATGTGATATACACAGCAGAAGTACTTTTGTTTCTGTTAAGATGATGCACATTTTGCCTATCTTCAGCAATTCTCAAACCATATTAAACACCATATGGCTGGTGAGCAACAGATTGTCTTCTTCTTTCATATAAATATAGAAACTAAACAGAAAGCCTCACTTTTCCTTTAAAAAATTTAGTCTTCATGAATGAAGAGTAATACTTTAAGTCCATCTTAAAACTCCAGTAACAGAATGTAAAGAATAAAAATCCATTATTGCTATCATTAAAATATTTTAGGGTTTTCAATCCAATCAAAATATGATGAGCTGGGCTTTTACAATTGGACAAGGGGATAGCTCACTATAATTAATCCCTATGCTTGGCTGTACTGTTCACGGTGCAAGAACAAGTCTTGACACACATCTCTCAGCTCCCCTGGCTGGTTTGCTCCCATGCTACCAGCAGGTCCAGGCATGGGTTGCTTTTTTGTGTACAAAGGGTGGTATTGATGGAAACAAACAGTTGAGGCTTGTGGGACAAGTTCTTCAGGTGGCTTATGGGAAGGTGCTTGGGATTTTCCCTGTTCCTCTTCCTCCTTAGTGTTGAGTTGACTCCCTCTGTCCTCAGCAGGATTTATGTTAGATTCAATCCATACCAGAAATGCTAATACTATCCCTATGGGAATTTGGAGGTTGCTTGTGACACTCACTATATAAATCTTTATCAAAACATAGCTGATTTGGCAATGTAAAATCAGATGTTCACTAAAAAGGGATTGCTCTTTCACCTTGTTAGGATTTATCTCATTGTAACTTTTTTAGCTGTATTTTTTTTCAGATGCAATTTATCCTCTCCTTAATGAGGCTTTTTGCATTATGCATTATTTTCACCTTTAAATTTTTTTGCTATGAATTCCAACTTGAAGTTTATTAGTTTACATCCACATGAATCAGACAACAAGGGCTATTTCTGTTCTATTTGATCCTTTATATATCATGGATCATTCAATATTAATCCAGTAACCCTTTTAATAAGACCAGTAATGTCACTTGGCTACAGTCAGGCTTTCAGAAGGGTATCCAGTATTCCTTGGAAAACAAGTCATGCAGAATCTTCCTCTCTCTTTGACATTTTTTGCCAATAGTTTTGATAGTCACGGCTAAAAATGTGTGTCTTTCTTATAACTGGATGTCTGTTTTCATCTTTTACTCAGGTCTTGTTATGCTTTACTTCACATATGAAATATTTTACTACTTACTCTTTTTTTCCCTCCAAATGATTCATGGTAAACTATTTGCTCCTTAGGTTTTTTTGCTTGTTTGTTTGTTTTTTTATCCAAGAATAATTTTGGTAGCAATTTTCCAAAACCTTCTTAAAATGTCAACAACTTTTTGAAATGTGGATACCAGAACTAATGTCAAATTCCATTCCAAGGTATTTCTTCTGTACCATGTTTGGAATCTAGGGGAATAATACACTACAAAGCAGCAGAGTTAGGTGTACATCTGCCAGCCAGCTTTTAAAGATCAGCCTCTGTGCTGAATATCACAAGTGGTGTGGAGCAGCAGGATAATCCATATGTCATCACATCTGTTTCAGTTGATTACATACCACATGCCATTTGCCTGAATGCCCACCAGACTGTAGGTACAGCTCTTGTATAAAATGTTGCCCCAGAGAGCTCAAAATCTAGAAGAGTGCGTGAAATCTGAGAGAGAGATGCAGAACAAGTGTTTGTCTCAGAAAGTTCTGTTCTGCTTTAAGCCACAAGGCCACAACGTAAATAAACAGTGAGTACAAACCAAGGCCATCATTACATGAGTAAAAGTGTATAGAAATGGGTACTTCAACTCATGACCTCACATAACTCCACCACCCTCCAAAAAAAAACAACCAAAAAAAACAACAAAAAAACCACCTTTGAACAAACAACAGAGCTATCGAACTGTTCCAGTAGTTTTCAGTGAAAAAGAAAAGGATTTTATTTCCTTACATTAAATAAAAGAACAGCTCAGGAACTGCAGTCCTGCCTAAAGCTGAATATCTCATAAGCAAACAACACCTCTGACACAAACACCTTCATGTGTCCAGCACTTTCCAGCTTTGTACTTTCATCTGTCCCAAATAATCTCTTTCGATGAATGTGCAAAAATGTATTAATCCCACAGGGATAAACTTAAGGCAGTAAATACTTCAGGAGAACAGACTTCTTTTATTTGTCCTGATTATCAGTTTCAAGGCAGAAAATATAGCACAGGAATGAGAAGAGCATGGAGGAAAGGAGTTCAGGTAGCCCACTGCAAACCCCTAGTTGTCAGATTCTAGCAGTGTTGTATGATACACAGTCTTTGGAGCAATCTGCAAGTCTTGACACTTGGCACACTGCTAACCTTAGTAGCCCTTGCTCAGTTTAAGGTGTGGCCTAGCAAGTGCACTTCTTTCTATTATGGCCAACTGATGATTACATCTCATTTCCCAAGCCAAATAAAATTGAATGTTTCATTTTCAAATCACTATTACAAAGGCCATGGTTTTTAAACAGGTTTCATTTAGCTTCTGCTCTGATCATCCTGTTTACATTAATGTTATGGACCTTTGCAATTGGCCTGAAGGTAATTACGAGGAGAATCTGAATCTCAGCCTCAGATCAAGATACTCACAATCTTCAGTGATGTTTCATTAAACTCAGATATATGTGAGGCTTAAATCTTCTTTGCTTATTAATAGTCTCTATCAAGAACACATAGATCAAAACTGATGTTAACAAAATTTAATCAGCTGTGATTCTGCATGTGTACAATGACTAGAATTTTTTTTCTCCATTTTCTTTGGGATTTCCATTATTTGATGACGATACAAATAATATACAATATATATATAAAACAATAAAACTGTAAGTTTCCATAGTTTCTACTCTTATTTTGCTCTTCCAAGGGAAGACATTTGTCAAATAGCTTCATAAAGGTTGTAGTCAATTGCAGTGTGCTGTAAGTTTCAGGCAAAACAGGTACAAGGAATCTGTGGCTAACTCACAAGCCAACAAATGTCACTTATTTACCTAAGAGGTGGCCTCCCAAGGGTGACATCAGCACACACGATGCACATTCTCCTATCTAGATTATGATCAAACTATGTCATTGTGGTTATCTTTGGTGGAAGCTTACTCCTAGTACCACAAGCCTATACTGCCCCTCTCTAGTGCAAGGCTTTCATGTTGATTGTGATTAATTAAGATTCTTTCCCATGTAAACATTTGGCTTCTGAACAGATGCACAGTCAATATTTTAAATTTTATATCAAAATCGTGCAAATCTGAAAGTTTTCTCTGTTGGATTTACATGGCTTCACCATTTTCTTTTATTCTCTTCATATCTTCATAACAGATCCTTAACTCCAGTACATGAAAATACAGCCAGATAAACAGCTGGAAGTTAGTATTAGCTGTCACAAATTAAGTAAACAGAAATATTTATAAACACATGCAAACAGTCTTGAAAAGCCAGCTCAGATCATCTGTATATCTCCTATATTAGTCTATCTTGGAGAATCAAATAAACACTTTACAAAAAAAAGCTAGTTAGCCAATCTACCAACAAGAACAAACCAAACAAAACCCCACACATAAAGGACAAAAGACAGCTAAAAGGTTTTAATTAAACAGAAATAACAATGTCAGTGGCTTGCCTTTCCATGTGGAGCCAGTTTTGCCTTGTTTCACCTTGCTTTGACATTTTTGGCTCCATCTCCAGATTATTTCTAGATTGGTTTCCTTGAAAACTTGTTTTATAAGTAAAATATAGGAATTTTAAATGACACGTAGTGTCTAGCTAGTTGTGAAGTACTTGCAGATAAACTTTTGCTATTGAGACTCTAAAACCAAGAACACTCACCTCTAAAACTCACTGAACTAATTTACAATGTCTGAGGAATTTATGTTTTCCCAAACTAGGTTTCCTGGCTTGCTTTGGCAGCTTTGTGCCTGTGCTGCCTTTTGATTACTGGGTGTGACACATGCAGCATTCCCTGTATCCACTCACGTTTCTAAAGAAGAGAAAGAACACATTCACCAAGATGTGTTTGTTGCTTAGCATTTTTATCACTAATAGGATGAAGAGTAACCATGAAAACAGACCATTCTTGGGAAGATTCATTTCCTGCAATAACTTATCACAGAGCCTGTAGATGTGGTATACACTGTAGTTACACTATTCTTGTCCTCCAAGACTGGAACAGCTGAGTATTACTCAAATGTGGAAGGTCACATATATTGCAGGATGAAATGTTCCTTCAGGATGCAGAAATAAGCCATCTATTCAGTGTAGTTGCCAGCTGCATCAGGTGACTAAAGCTTGATTCATTGTGTGTTTGATATGAGACAGAAAATGAGAGTTTGATTTCCTTGTAAGCTGCAACTGTCTTTATTTTTCAATCTTGCTGTAGCACTTGAAAAAGGTGCTAGAAGACCAGAGCTGCCTATTCATCACTGGCACAAGACAAGATGTAACACATTACATCCACCTGCACAATCAGACTGCAGAGAGGAGAACCTTTTATAGATGTTTCTAAGCATATTAGCAGGATAAAAGGCATCCTGCAGTTACCTAGCCTGATCTGCTACATAAAGTAAGCTATTGGAATTTTTTAAAGTTAATTCCTCTGGCAATAACTGCAATTGAAGTTGAATCTATCTATTTTAGAAAAATGTTTCTAGAACTGTGTACTTTAAAAATTTTTTTTTTTAATGCTTGATAACTTTTTTAACTGTTAAAAATGTTTCTTATTGGTCACTGAATACCTGACTTCAGATCCCAATATTGATTCATATTGTGTATCACATCTTACAGGGAGGAACCCTAAGCCAGATCTGATCTGGTTCTGGATATGTGAAATAGATAAAGCTCTTTGAATTTCTCCCTTAGGACACTTTAGTGTTTTTCTTAGCTCTTAGTGAATTATCTGGTTTTTTTCAATCTAGTGCTAGAATAAGAATGCTAATTTTATAATACAGACCAACTGTCTCATTCCTATAGGCTACAAAATAGCTGTTCAATTAAGACTACCATTCAGGTAAGAACTGCCATTTGGATTAGAACTGATAAGCAACACACAAAAAAGCTGTCTAGTCCATTATCAAGATTACTGCACCAGTTGTTCCCCAGCAGGTATTTTACATTTATTTTGCGACAATCTTTTCCTTCCTAAAACTTGCTTTGGAAAAAATAATATATGAACTGAAACATCTGAAATCAGAATAGACAAGTTTGAAAGCTGACCATAAAACTGTCTTTAATTAAGAAAATAGTTCAACTCCAAATCCAGGGCATACTTTTTGCACCTGAGACAGAGAAGAGAACAAATTTAGAAAAGAACAAATTTAAAGCCACATGCCTCTTAACGACGGAAAAGCATTTAACTAGAAAGAGCAATCTAGTGTTTCCTTCCTTTGCTCCAGTTTCAAACCAGAGCAACACTAAAAAAACCCACCTGAAATGTGGCTCCTCCACTGAGGTAACTCTGAGAGCCTGTACCTAGTTTCTGACTTGAAAGGATGTCACACGTACTCCCTGGTGAACAGGAAATTGCGTGAATGCTTCTTGTGGTTTTGAGTTTCAGATCACACTATTGGTAGTACAGCAAAGACATGTTGCCTTTACATTATTTGTTTGGGTTTTGTTGTGTTTTTTTCTTTTCTTTCAGTGTCCTATTTTCTATAGCAGGGCAACTAAACAGCCTTATAGAATTTCTGCACTACAATTACAACATGAGTTAGCAATAGCAATGGGAAAAGAGGCATGAAATTTAATACAACTCATCATTTGCATACATCCACCAAGTTCCCAATGTGCTTAGACAATCTTTTGTGAAGTTTATACTGCCATTCCATCATTGCTATTGTTTAAAAGTGGCTTAACCATGCCTGTACGTGTTGTATTCATGCCTCTGACTTAGTGTAGACATACCCTCAGGGATTGTTTGAATTAGGATCTCAGTCATGATTATAGCTGAGTAAAGTCCAAGCACCCAGTGTAGATGTGACCTAAGATCGTGCTGTGCTGGCCTGAACTGCTGCAGTTATCCTAATACAACTTGACCTGCTTGTAAAATTTGGATCCAGTAAGAGAGCACAGTGGACTCAGTGACTGCTAAAGCCAATTGCAATGTCACCTGAGCAGAGACTAAGGTTCAGCCAGCTAAGTATAAGTGGTTATAATGGGAGTTTGTTTTAAATAAGAACCACCATCTCAATGCTGACAAACTGACTGCTCGGATGTTTTTGCTAGAGATTATTGCAAGCAATACATTTGGCACCAGCTGATTACTATGCATTTTATTATTTTCAGAATGAAATTTCAGAAGTACATCATCATCATCACATCCTTCCCTCTTCGCTCATAATGCAGTGAAATAACACTCACTAGTCCTGCCATTTACAACTCATTAGCTTTGTCATTTATGATGCCTTCACAAGCTATGGCACATGCTCAGATTTTCTACAACATGTAAAGCAATTCTCCCTCTAGAGTGGAAGCCTTCAATACAGAAGGAAATGCAGAGTATGAGCGTTTGGCAATGCTCCACATGAAGATTCCACACAAGACAATGAAGAATGAACACTATTCAGAACTTGATCTGTAGGCAGAAAACTTAAAACACATACCTTGCTCAAAGAGGGGTGGGAATTTTTGAAAAACAACTAAGAAAAAGCCAAATCAGTTTGAAGAAAGAAAATCCAACATGAGAACCACCAGTTAAGTACAGAGGTAATAACTTCCTATCTTTTTGAGTCACCTTCTCAAACTTCCATGGGGCTAAGAACTGCACTCTTCTCTATCCTCATAGTTCCTCATTTCTCTACCTCACTCTAAGACCCCACTCCTGTGTTATTTTTTATTACTGCCTCCCTAAATCCCATATTCCTACCTCTCCAATTCCATACTCCCTGTATATGAAGACAATTATTCCCTTCCCACAAAGTATGCAGGATTTCTAAGGCTGTGAATCACCCAATATATCTGAGAGTCACCACTTCCTTTAGAAGCCAGTTCATGCACCTCAGCTAACATGAAGTGAAGCTTTTCCCCATGTCCATACATTTCATTTCACTACATATTGCTGCAGTTAGATCCTGAATTCTGGACAGGGTCTTTAACTATCTAAGGCTATTTTATTTAAGCTTTTCTCTGATCCAATTCAAAATTCAGCATTATGTGCATTTGTGATAGCACAAGTGAGAAAGTGATCTACACTGTAAAGGGATGGGAAAGACTGGTACTGAAGACAAATATCCAAGACTGCCAGCAAAGACTGCATCTCATTAAAACACATCCTTTCTGTGTTCACAGTCAGAAAATGTAGGATAACTCCATGTTTTGCACCAACTGCCCTTGTTTAGCCCACAGTTAGACCTTTTTCAAGTAACACTCCTTAACACCACGCCTTCCTGCCTTGCTCCCAGCTGCTTGCTTCTATACTTGTCCTGCGTTCTGTCTCGTGCTGGCACAGCACCTTGTGCTCTGCACGGATCAGAGAAGAAACTGGCAATGAAGCAGTTACTGATCAGGGGCACCATTCCCTGAAGTGACTCTTGCAGTCACTGGGGACATCAGAAGTGTAGGAACAAGTGACCAGGGCAGGGGGGAAAAGGAACAGAAGACAGTGCTTACTGAGGCTTGCATAGTTGCCAAAACATTGTTCACAATCAATGTATCTCCAAAGTAATAAGAGAGCAAAAAGCAACTGAGGACAAGTTTTCAGGAGCAGCTGAGGATGATAGTTGCTATCAAAAGAACTATGTACAATAGACAGTACTGCTGATTTTCCATCACAGACTTCCTGATCCCCTGTACAGGTGGCAAAGCAATAAAAGTACCACCAGAGACAGAACTAAGCATAAACAGCTTCCTGGAACAAAACTGTTTAATATACAACCCTATGCAAAGGTCTCTACTACTTCAAGTTACATCCAGGACTGTTCTGGATTCGGAGTTCCAGGGAACTGAAATGGAGGTTAATTCTCTCCTACCTGCCAGTTGCAAACTCAGCATAACTGAGGGTATAGCCCCTTGACCTCTCTCTGATTTAGTCCCAGAACACTGCCATTGCCAGCCAATGACCTTGAGCTATGTATTTAGAAGAAGAGCTGGAGCACTCTGTAGAACATTCCTATGAATCACATAACCCAAAAAGAATGTGGTTTTACAATCTTTTTTACCAGTGGGGGAAGAATTTACTGGCACCAAAACTTGAATCCAGATGTTTTCATCAGGCACAATTCTGTTTTTCTTTGCATTCAGTCATGACATTGAATAGTGCCTACAGTTGCATTGAATTAATGCAGTTACAAACAGACTACATTCCTTACACATTTTCATTTAGTTTGCAATATGCATTTACTTAGTTCCAGCAACACAACAATTCACTCTGGCACCATTTCAACTTAACAGTTTTAAAAGACTGGAATTTAGCTAATGGTATATTTACAGGAAAGTAATTTTTCCTGTGTTTTCCCTTTATTTAAGCCCTGCTGGTGACCACATACAGAGGCATATAGATGTGCCTACACATACAAAGATTTATAAACTGAGTAGGCATTTAACTCAATAAAAATTAATTCTTGTTCTAAGATTCAGCAGCTGGCCAAGCTTAAGCAGATCTGACATGCCATAAAAAAGTGACAGTCAGTAGAATTACCCCTACATATATACTGTGGCCTGCAAGTTCAGTCCTGAGAGAATAAACTTCAAATTCAATTTCCAAATGGATCTGGACTAGAAAGATTCAATAGAAAATAAATATTCTCAGGAAGCCTTACTGAACAGGCACAAAATGACCAGCTGAAAGACATTTAATGACCAGAGCAAATTAATTCACAAGTCCTGGGAAAAAGGTATGCAAGTATTTCATAGTTTTGATTCAGCTAATAAAAAGACAGGACAAATTAGTTGATACCTGATTTTTTTGTTTGCTTTTCTCACAGAGCAACAGAAAATTGTGCTTCATTTCAAGTGCTTTTATAAAATGTAAACTAAATGAAAACAGCCAACTGCACAAAGCTGCCTAACCTCCTAGAGAAAACTCAGTTTACTCTCTCAAAACTTTATCTTACCCACAGGGTCATATCCTATGTTGGCACTGCAGTAAAACCTTAATGTGAAACATTAAACAGGCACTCAGAGATCAACTGAAAAATGATTTTTGATTGAAGACTATGAAGATTAGTGGGAGTTGCATACATCATTCATTTTTCCACCTCTCACTGTGTCCATATTGGCAAGTCATGTGGCACAACAGAAGCAAGTCCGTTGACTGGACCACCGAACAGAAATTACTGGTATGGAGGACCCAGCAGTCATACTGTATGTATGCCAGGAGCTTACTTGGGAATAACTCTAATGTCTTCTCATGAACAGAATTCCCATTTACAGTCGGAACATGCTCCTGAAGTACATCTTCAGTTCTGTCTCATCTGAAAGAAACCCAGTGTAGGCACTGTAAGACCACCTCGTAAGATCAGCCAGCAGCACAGCTGGGAGAGTCACTTCAAAAGCAGACTTCTCATCTTGTCCACAATATCAGTGTATGTGCATCCTTGTAATTTTCTAGCACAAGGAATAATTATACAAGAGGAAGAACATAAGTGATCTAAGCTCTTGAACATAGGTAACAGACCACATATTACTTACGGGAACACAGAAACTTTGGAAGAAAGCTCCACACATCTGAACAACAGAATTCATTAAAGTAAAAAATTATATTAATTGTGGCTGTTGTTTTTCATGGATTCTTGCCAATATTTCTTTTCTATGAAAAGATGGTTTTGACCAGTGAGTACTTATCCTCAGATGAACTGCACCTTCTTGGACATTTTACATAAATTGTCAGACAGCAAGATAATACTTGGAAGATAAGCAGCATAACTGGAACAAATGGTAATGTGAGCCAATAAAATAATGAGATACAGAATAAATTAAAAGCAACCTTAATTTTAGAAAGCTCATAACTTTTCCATCTTTTATTCAAATTACTCAACTGGACTTCAAGCATGTATGATCCCAGTTTTAGATAAATTCTCAAGTTTCTTAAGTTTTACATAAATTCTGAAGAAGGAAGTCATGGAGCAGGTAACTGCTACACCTGTATTTTCTGGCATTCTGTAGAAGAGGCAACAGGTATAAATGCAATATTGTTTGTACAGTGGTGTAAATATACCTTCTTTCTTCAAATATTCTGAGAATGTATAAATTGTTCTGTTGGCTTCCTAAAACAAGCTTCAACTAGTCTTTTCTGAGACAAGAAATAGGCCTTAATAAATCTAGTATTTATGAAGAAAATAACTTCCCTATTATTCAAGCTGTATCCTGCTCGATTTCAGAACTGGTCTGTGCTTGTGCTA
This sequence comes from Chaetura pelagica, assembly GCF_000747805.2. Lineage (NCBI taxonomy): Eukaryota > Metazoa > Chordata > Aves > Apodiformes > Apodidae > Chaetura > Chaetura pelagica. The sequence continues at coordinate 7,017,446 of NW_009953486.1, read as the reverse complement.
AATGCACTGAGTGCTAATAAAAACCATCTTGGATTAGAAATAAGACTCTTTATTCAGCATTCCAAATGGAAACATTCAGATGACTGAACAGTAATTTAGTGCTTTGATTTTGTTCAGAAACATTGTTTTCATTGCATGCATTTATGAACTGGCAAAAAACTCCATCCCAGGAGTGTACAATAATGTTTTCATTGCTGTTTCATCCACACCAGCAAAAATTATCTCATAAATGCAAATATCCACAACACATAGTACAAATGGAAGCTACAGCATTTGCTATGTGCTCAGTTGCATCATGGTTTAGGATTAGGATTAATTAGGATGCTTAATGTATCTGCTGTAGTAGGCAGGGAGAGCTAACTCAATTTTGAATTTAGTATAAAACTAAGCACGCAGCTTTTCAGCAGTATTTTGTTTTCCTTTGTTAATGTTTATTGTAGCATCATTTCTGCTTGCAGACATTGAACACCACTGTTGGCAATCTTAACATTTCATGGTAATTTACCAAGCAATTGATAAGGCCTATTTCTCTCATTTATATTGCTATAAGTTAGGGTAGCTTCAAAGTAGTAATTGAAGCTATTAATGTAGAAATCCAGTGTAAGGAAATAGAAAATAAGTTGGCTTGTAAACTTTAAAAATATATATTTTTAATACATATACTTTAGAACAGAAATCTTTGTCTGAAGTGCTAGAAGCACTGATGACAGAAATTACATGACAGACTACCATGACAGAAAGCCACATAGTAATTTTTCCCCGAGGAATTTTATCAGTCAGAATAATTTTGCTACTCATGCAAATTAAACCTGTACTCTGGTGAGTTTGGAATCTGAAACCATCCAAGTACATGGCTTACTGGTACAGAAAAAGACATCAAAGTGCACACTAAAAGAGACAGTCCTTTGTATTGTAGACATCCAATAGTCAGTAGTTATTCTGCTTATATACTACAGTGAAAGAGGTTTTGCAGAGGACAGTATAGGCTTATTTGTCAAATGGCTGTAAAGTTGACTAGTCTTCTAATTGTGTGTGTCCAGGTTAGATGCCCTCCACAGTACAGATTACACACCCAGAAAGGATTTCAAATGTAAACAAAATACGACTGAAGAAAACGGACAAAACACTTGATGTAAAAATGCTTTTTCAAGAGTTCAGCCAGTTTATCAATAAAGGTCCCTTCCAGCCAGTATCTCTAAGGTCTCTTAAATAAACACAAGAAAAACATCTTGAAGTCAAGACCAAAAAATGCAATGTTCATGGGTCAATAAAAACAAATAATTGTGTGTCAATATAGCAAAACAAATTTGGTGGGAAACGGACATGCAGTCTTATTTCAGTAAAACCTGAACATATTCTAAAAACACATGGTCTAAAATATTGCCAGCTCCCATTTTTTCTGAGATGCATTTTTAAATATTTCAAGGCTAGCTATGATGCAAATCCTATAAATATTACACAGATTAACATTATATATGTTGGTATTTGAACACTCTCAGAGGACAAGCTTACACTTCACAACAAACCTCACAGTACCCAGCTGCTCTTCTCTGTGTTAAAACTTTTACCATGCTTTTTAAAATCACTGTACCAACCAATCTTCCCAACCTAGCACTATGTTTATTATCATCCTACTTCTTAAACATTCCCTCTCTCTCCACCCCCACCCTTTTTTTATCTTCCCACAAGGTACACACCTGTATAACTCTTAAGATAGAAAAGCAAAATAAACAGCCTCATAGCATCACGACTGAATTCTCAGGGTACAGTATGTACAGCACTTGCCAGATCTGACAGTTGACAGTACTTATTTTGGACACATTTGCTGATAAGGACAAATGAGTTTGTACATTTCCTCAAAAACACCACATTCCATTAATAGGCACCTGAGAAGAACAACTGGTTTAGCAATAACCCTGATTCCTTGTTCCACTGCTCAGCTTCTTGAGGTACATACTCTAGAGAACTGTCTAGTTATCCCATTGAGATCACATGAATGCTTTGCTTGGATATCTTTGGCTCATTTAATGGCTTAACACAAAGTTAAGCTTTCCATCTTAAAAGAGTATCTGTCACCAGAAGGGGTTGAGAAGTTGTAACGTATTTCAGGCATATGGTTTAAGCCTATAAAGGTCTTATGTATATATAAAATTATTTCACATTTTCAACCACCTTAGAGGCAGATATTATGTGTTTAATTGACATTAAAAATTTGACATTATAAGGTAGTAGTTGGAATTGCAATCCCTTCTTTTATGTCGTCTATTTTTTCTTAGGCCTTCACAGTGCTACATCAAAGGAACTTTGATCTGAGAGGAATCAGAACTTTCAAAAAATGAGATGTGAGTAGAGGTTGAAAATGGTATTCAAACTAACAGTATCAAAAATCTACATGAAATAGTGTGACAGTTTTCCATGACAATTTCTATCTGTGGGCAATGTTGTTACATTAACGTGAAATTTTTATCACTGGAAAAATAATAATGGAACAACTCCTAAGAAATGCTGCAAATTCAGAAAACTCTTTTTTCTACCCTTCTTTAAAAGAATCAAGGCAGTCCTTGATTAAGCCAATCCATCTAATAAACAAGCAGTTCTTTTTCAATGTTCAGTTTTCTCAGGATAAATCTCAATATTCAGGGTTTACTTTTGACTTCTGCAGCAGCAGGAGGAGGTATAAGATACAGAGGCCTCAAACACAGGAATTGTTCCTTATTTTATTTATCATCTCATTATCCATTGAAATTTACATTTTTCAGTAGAGATCATTAAAGCAGGACACAGATAATTAAATGCTTCAGCTTTCCATAGTACCTGCCCAGTTAATTTTTGTACAGCTTGTTTGAGCATGTAAGTATGTGAGGTTCATCTGGTGATAAGAAATTAATGTTATGCTGAATGATCAAGGCAGAAAGAATTCTAGTTTGGGTGACAGAAGATGAAACAAGGACACAGTGACAGCATCCAGGGCAGAGAAATTAAACTGCTCCTGATACTGTGCTCCTTGGATTCTAACTGAGTCCTAGCAGAGCAGCGAGTCACTGGAATCTAGCTCATTTGACTGTACTGCTGCAGAATTCCAGTGCCCCATAGAGTCTCCATGAAATCTAATCCAGATGTGACAGTGTCTAAAGATAAGATTCTGACAAAAGGCATATATAGAATAATATATGAAGCCAAAAAACCCCCCCCAAGAGTTCTGTCTCCTTTACAGCCTTTAAAGCCCCCTTATTTAATTCCATTTCTGTAGAAACTTGCCTTGGAATAGTATAAATTAATTGTTTCTTTTCTGCCATGTGAATACATGAAAGGAAATGTTCCTGGATGATGTTGTTGTAGGTAATTCATCCCTCTTTGAAATTAGTGGTAAGTGAAGTTTTACATCTCTTGCTCCAGGAGTTACCTAATGCTGATTAGCTTACCTGTTGATCTACTTAAGATTCAGCTTCTTTATAAACTACAACAGAGAATATTCATCAAGCAGCCATCAATGAAGACTAACATAAGATACTCAATTTTTTTTTAAATGCCAGCCTTAACTTCCATGGGGATTTTGCTACTTTTATACAAGATACATTTGAAAAACAGAAATAGAGATACATATTCACACTTGTAAATACTTTGGTAAAATGAAGGTGAGCAGCACAAGGAGAAATAATATCACTATATTCTACAAATACAAGTTATGAGACAATGCAGAGTTAACAAAGCTCAATTAGCTATCGCTCTTAACACATGTTGCAAACGCATCTCTTCTTTTCCCAGCTCTGCACTCTCTGAAGAATATTAAAATTTATCATCTCAGGCCATATTTGGTATTTAGTGCCTGCAGAAGCTTGTGAAAAAAAGAGCTGTTTGTTACATGAAAATGAAAACATGTTGTGGTTTCACCTCAATTTCTTTCCTTCTCTCCCACTTCTAAAGAGAAGAGACAATTTTAAGAAGCAGGAAAAGTAAACAAATAAGATATACAAAAATATACAAACACAAATAAAACCAAAAACAACTAGTAAGTTAGGAAAAAACTGGAAGTAGTGCATGGGGTAAAGTATGTAAAAAGCAGTGATTTGTTCAAGGGCAGAATTTTAGCATTTTTCTTTAGCTTCAAGTAAACAAGACAAAGAAAAGTCTTTTCATTTGATTGTTTTACAGTGCCTGGGGCTATGTACATTGGACACTGTTTTCAACTGTTTTCATTTAGGGATGAGTGAAGTGGTTCAGTTAAAACATGAGCATTTTTGAACCTTTGCTGTGAATAAAACAGAATATTTCTGGGGAGGTTCAAGGAAGTGCAGTTAATTGTCATGATTTACCTCTTTCTACTTATGTGTTGTGACACTGTCTGGATTCAAAAGTGCCACCATATAAGCCAGTCCTATTACATTGTGCTTAATTCTGCTGATCAAAAAAGTTTGAATTGGTGGGCTAGGAGCACGGAAATTTTGGGGAACTAACCCAAATAAAATGTGAAGTTTTGAGGTCCACCCATTACAAAGTTCCCACACCCACTACTGTGCCATTTATTTTTGTGAGAAAAAGGGAGCTGTTGCAATTACTAAGGCAAACTGTTGCAATCATTTCTGGAGGCATATACTGTGTAGATGAGAGGTATGAAGAAGTAGAATCCAGGTATTTTTCTACAACAGGGCATTGTGCATCTTTTGGATTCTGAAATAGCTATAACTGTTACAACGGTTTCCTACCAAGTGAAAGACTTAATACTGTGACTTTGTATTCATGTAAGAGCAGCATTCATTAGAAAAATTATTTTCAAAACATGACTTTTTAAAAATCTGGATTACAGTGTCTTTTAATTATGAAATAGTAAAACATCTATTATCGCAACACTATGAGACATGTATAGATTTGTTAATTTAAGGATATGCTTAGTACTGTTATTTACTGTGTCTTATAGAAGAGCCCTTAGTACTATTGGACAGTCCTTAATTCAACAGTTACTGTCTGTAGACATCAGAAGGCTCCATGGACCCCAGATGGTATCGCATGCTATTGTTCCCTCTTTGGCAGCTCTTGGACCACGGATCCTCCACATAATCCATCAACGTATCTTCCATATGTGTATTGGTTTATTGCTTATAAATTCAAGAGCATGCACTGTTCTCCTGTCAAATCTGTCCATTAGTGAACTTCTGTGGTTGCTCTAAATATCCAGTTTGCCCTGTCCAGACATCCCACTGCTGAATTCTGGTGAAGAATTAAACTGAAGGTGAGCATGTACAGTATTGGCATAGAAAGGTGATTCCTACCACATTACTTTGGTCATTAGAAAGGACATAGAAATTGACTGCAACAACTAAAACGTCATACAACAGACACTAGACCCTGAGAGAAGCTGGCTGAGGTTACCTGTTCCATTTCAATGTAAGTGCAAAATGACTGACAGCCCCTAAATACAAACTGATCAATGTATTCTATGACTCTGAGTAAGCCTTCCCTAACAAAGTTTCCATAGTCCAACTGACCTCATAGATGTTTTCTTCATATCTGATTCCAGAACCTTATTATAAATTTCAAAATAGTCTATTTTGTTGCTAGTGGTATCCAAATCTTGGTATCTTGGTATCCAAATTGTTTGAAGTTAAAGTTCATTTTCTCTTAGACAGTATTTTATTTTTTCATCTTTTTAATAATGATAATAGTTTGCATCCTACAATACTGCATTAACTCTCTTAAGTGGGGAATACACTGTTGGTACCACCAGCACAGCCAGAGATCTGGAGCACCTCTGAGGAGGGAACTGTCCCTGGCTTGGCCTAGACAAGAGGCGGCTTGGGGAGACTTTACAATGGCTAAAAGGAGAGAAGGGAGAATCCAGAGCAAGGCTGTTTCCTGCAGTACATAGTGGGAGGAGGCAGGGGTCAGAACTGAAATGGGAGCTTCTTACTGGATAGACAGAAAACGCTTTTCACTGAGAGCACAAACAAATACTGAAACAGGCTGTTCAGAGAGGTTAGCAAACTGGTCTAGATGCAGTGGTTATGGTTTGACTCAGGATCAGCAACCAGCAATTAAGCCAGCGACAACAGCTTTTTGGGATCACTGAATTTACAGGGGGAATTCTGATTTGAATTACAATTCGATCCCTCAGTTTCGCAAATGTACAAATAAAAGGGGTGTCCTGTTGTGCAGAATTACAGATATACTATTTTTGACAGAAATGCATTCTACATGAGATCACCAAAAATTTATACTTCGGAATTTGTCCTCCCTTTCCATTTCTGAACGCTAGATAGTAACTATTCCAGGCACAAGACTTTCTCATAATATATCTAGAATTTAGCAGTCACTATGCATTGAATCACATCTTTCTTCCTTTGTGGTTCTAGTTCTGAAATTTAAGTTTATCACGGTACTTCTCCTAAGTTGCTGCACATATTGTGAACCCACTCTGAAGTTCCTTCTAGTTATATTAAGAAACACTGATAAATTCATATTAGCCACTTGACTGAACATTACATAAGATTCCTAGCTCCGAAAGAGGCAACTACAATGTGAACTGAAAAATCCATTCATTCATTCACTCCTTCCCAGTAGCATTCTTTGGCCTGGAGCCAGATACCATTTGACGTCATAGCTCTAACCAGGAACATAATGTGCTGGCACTGGGACAAAAAATTTACTATGGAAAAAAACAGCAACAAGTAGAAACTTATCACAGTAGCTGAGAAGAGTGAGTTAAGAAAAGGAGATTGAGGGCAAATCAGCAGAAAATTAAATTAACTACGGCAGACCCAATATTTTGCTTTTGTTTTTTTGGCACAGCAGCTTCTTAACACTCACAACAAATCTTACTAACACAAATGGCACACACAGTGAAAAGATATCCTTAAATACTTATCACTTCCCATTCTACTTTTTGCAGCACTTGCTAAAGTATTACAAAAAGTCCATTCTTAAATTATATATTTTTTTTTATAATTTATATGATTTGAAACAAAATAATCCCAAGGGTTTTTTTGCTAGCGATAGCTAATTTTGTATTTAAAAAATCACAGCTCTGTTTATTTGAGTTAAATATTAAACAGGTCTTTAAGCAGAAACTGAAAAAGTTTGCAGTGTGAATACACAAACTCCAGAAAGCAGTTTAAGGACAGAAAAACAATCTCCTAATCTCTTACATTGTGTTACTGACTTGTTCCTATAAAACTGATGGTAGTCTAACATTGAATCAATTCTGGGAAACAGAATTTTTATTTAGCAGTTATTTAAAATTTAATCCTCAAAAAAATCTTCTGAAGAAGCCCATCACCTCCCTGTTTGTTGGAGTTCTTCGGCTCTTCACAGAAAATGCTGAGTTTCAATTACACTGGAATCTGGGGCTGCTCATCAAACAGCAGCAGACAGATCTCTATATTTCAGTACCTCTTAAAGAACTGTATTCCTGTTCAATTCAAAACAGGAAGGACATTTTGGGAATGAGGTGTGCACATCCTTCAGTGGTTTGAAGCTAAACTAGACTCAAGCACAGCACATTGTATGTACATTTCAGAAGCCAATTTCACCGTTTTATTTTTGCCTAGGTCATGATCATCAGGCTCACACTTGTAGTGGAGTGTTCAAATCCCTGTTCAGCTGAGTATGCCCAGTCATTAGAGACATAAGAAGTGGAAAAAGTTCACAAATACTATGTTTTGCTGAAATCTGGAACTACTTAGGCTGAAATGAGACAAATATGGACAATAGCATACCCACTCTGCATGGAAAAAACGCCCTGCCCGAAGTCCAGATATCTGTTCCATGAAGAGTTTCAACTGGGGTGCCAGTGTCTAATAAATCTCGTTTATCTTAGTTTTCTCACTATATCTGTAACATGCTAATTACGAGTAGCAATATAGGCATACTTATCTATGCCAACTGATAAAATACTCAGTGACAAAATTCAGTACTGCTAAAATACCACAAACACACCCAGGAATTCTTTAGATACCTCCAGTATGTTAGACTACCCTAGAGGCTTTCTGTTGTTCTAGTCTACACCTCCTCTGACCAGGCAAACAAATATCTACACCGTGGATTACCCAGCAGGTTAACTCATCAACTGTTCAGTTATCACAATGCTTAGCACCTTTAGTGTTCTCCCTGTAGTTACCAAAGAACTGATCACATTGCCTGATGTGGGGGAAAGAAAAAATAATTCTTATCAATTTTACATTCTTTCATAAAGACAAAATTAAAGGTAGTTGTGAAATACAAGTTTCCTAATCCCTTAACATTTAAACTATAACTGTAACATTCTTTTTCCATTCCCTTTATAAATTCTTACTGACTGCTCTTAGTTTGAGCACTAAATTCTTTATTTTCAAAGCAGCCACAGATTAATCTCTTAATTTGTAATAGATACTCTGATAGTTTATCAACTCATTAGTGTACCTCTATTTGACCAAAGTCTCCCTATGGAGTATTTACCACTGTTTGGGCAATAGTACTGTACTTCTCCCATGCCAAGCTTTACAGTGATACAAGCTGCTTCACACCAGTGAAGAAATAAAATCAACAGTTCGCAAAACTTATTCAATTTAACATTTCCCACAGTCCTCTGGACTTTTAGGCTCTAATGCAAAATTCTGACCTCCCTTCAGATGGATTTTGCGTCAGAACAGTCCAGATTTTCTCTAATCCCTAAAAAAACTGCTCTACTGAAAAAACAATTAGTTGGATGCTGCTTGTGAAATCTTTAATTTGACAAGTACTATGATATTTTGAATAACTTATTTAATGTTTTTTCTCTTCTTCATGATTTACTTGAGATCAATGGCTTAAGTGCAGAATGTGCAAACCTAAACACAAACAAGCTCAAATCATCTTATTGTCCAAACACACATTTTTTGGTTTTGGGTGTACACAGCCCCATCTATTGTCACCAGTGATACAGTGCCAGAACTTCAAGCCATTAGGTGGGTCACGCATCTGATGGCATTGCTCATCTGGGGAACAGATGTAAGACAAACATGATATGTACATATCCTAAAGCAAGAAGAGTGAAACCAAGATGTACAGTAAGAAGACATTGTACTTAAACTGCTACTTAATTCACTTGTGGCTGGACAGCAGAAAAAAAAAATCTGAGAAAAATTCTGAAGTATCAACATTTAATTGCCTTCCTGACTGGAACAAACTGAAGACTTTCCAGTTTTTTTCCAAGGGGAGAACATGAACACATAACCCTTGTATAGGCAGCCAAATTTCAAACAGCCATTTCTTCAAGGCACTTTTCTGAGACACTGGAGACAAAAGTTAAGACTCGCCTGTGAGTGACAGTGCTAACCACTGGACTTAATGATTTTCCAAAATGGGGAAGTCTCTCACATTCTCTTATTTTGAATAGCTATTCCATTTTGGATCTCAGAAGTTTTTTGTAAGAAGGACAACATGTCCACAAGGGTTTTCTCTTCTAACAAAACTGCCTTTTCAGACAAATAATGTTTTGCTAAAAAACTCCCAACCCGTACTCAATCATTTCTCTTACAAGCTTAGCTCTATATTACTGTTTCAGATAAGGAAAATAAAACCATAGATTTTTATGAGTCACTGGAATGTTGAATGGTGGCATGTATTTCATAGATCTGCATGCTTCTTTACTCAAAAAAAGTCCAATTTTCTGTTAAGACACTGCCTTTTCCAGCACTTAAAACTATGCTCTGGCAGCAGAGATTTTTCACCTCATAAAACAACATGTTCTAATATTTGAAAATGCTTTGCTGTAGCAAAACTGAAGTCCATTTTTCCATCTTAAAAGTGCCTTGTGAAAAAAAAACACAAAAGAACAAAATCCCAACAAACACATTAATATGGCCCTGAAACAAAGTCTAAAATAGTTACTCTAAAATTTAATTTTAAAAATGAAATTTGATCTGATTTTGCTGACTCTGAAAGCCATACACAGTCATACAAAGACCCTTCAAAAGGAATTTTGTTTGCCAGCTTCCTTTCTGGAGTTCTTGGCAGTTTTGTTAGAACAAATGAATTACTGCTTTAAGGAGATAATTGTCAAAGTTTCCTAACCTCTAATAAGGACTCAGTTTCGTTTTCATCAAAAAAAGCATCAAACTGCCACACACAGAATGACATTATGGGAGCAAGAAATCAGTAATTTTAACTGGTGACCAAGAAGAGAGGTGGAAATTCATACTACTGACCTGTGCACTGTAAACTGGATAGCTAAATGAGAAGTTAGCTGTCCTTACTTAATCCACTGTCAACACAAGTGGTACTATCTTTGAAACACAACTGCATCTAGTTCTAAGTCGCCATATTTTTCTATCTACTGTACAGGTAATTAAAAGCTGATTAGCTATTTGGAATGTAAGATGTGCTCACAATTAGGGAATACAACTGCTATTCAATTTCATCACATAAAAGCGCAGAGTAATGGGAAAAAAAAAAGGTAACTACTTCCCTTTATTGTTAACTAAGCACTAAAAAAGTCCCTAGAATCAGAAAAGCAATAATATTTATAAACAATACTGTGAACAAAGGCCTTCATAGAGATTTTATACTGGATACTTGTTTCTTAGAAGCAATTCCTGACTGTACTGAGGCATTATCACAGCTTCTTTCATGACTTGTTCTTGATATTTGTCAGTTTTCTTTCATGCTGGAAGAAATAAATGTATTTTCAAGATCTTATACATCTGCACACACACACTTACATACATGTCATAGCACTGACAGCCAAATCTTAACCAATATTTAAATCTGTATCAATAAAAATTGATCAAAATATAGTTCATGGATACTGACATTTCTGCACTACACTGATTTTCAACTAGTCACTAAACTAATTCTTTGCATAACAACTGGACATAGGTGCTATGTCAATCAAATTACTACAATCTATAGGTGACAAAGAAGGCTTTAATTTTTCATTTTCATCAACAAGTGGTCAGCTAGCACCCAACAGTGTCATTTGGTTCTTCCTGTGGGCAGCTTCTTGGTTTAATGCAATCCACAAGAGCCAGGATTTCTGTAGCAAAGCACACATTAAGCATTGTTCCTTCTTGACCCTTTCATTCTCTTCCTTCGGGAAAACAAATTTTTCTTTTCTTGCTGTTATCCTTTAATAGCCCAATTCTTATGACATACTACAATCCGAAGTAACACCATTTGACTTGATTCAGTTATATAAGTGTAAAAACCCCATGAGAAAAAGGAACAATGAAGCCTTTTTCCTTTTTTTTTTCCCCTCTCCTGTCAGATGTGAACCAATATTCTTGTAAATCACCACATTACAGCTGTTACTACAGAATATGCAACAAGAAAAACAATCAAATACTGCACAGCAGCTCAAGATACTTAAGTCCTTAAATAAGATCTAAGCCACCACCAACATAAAATTTCTTAATCTCAGCACAGGACTGGCCTTAGTGGCAACTGCTTTCTCTGTTAAGCATTAGAAGGCAGCGCATGTGGTATCTGTTACAGAGGTGAGAGTTTGCATCTCTATCTCCATTACCAAAAAGATCAACATGAGTCTTCCCAATAATGTTCCTATGAATAAAGCCTTGGAGAAAGAATTGGAATTGATCCAGCAAACATCCCGCAAAACATACTTTGCTACATACAAACCCAACAAAATGTAAGCCAGACACTCATAGCTCTGCAATGATACCAGAGATTACCAGATGGAAGGTAGCAAAAACCATGTCTCTATACACATAGCAGAAACTTTCAGACTTTAGAACTGTCACAGTTTTGTGTCTATATTGATGACAGTCTTACTTCTGCTACACTGCAAAGTTAAAATAAGCCATCCTAATACAAAATCATTCAGATCTATCTGATAAATTACCCTGTTGAGAGCAGATACTTCATGGATAAAGTGTGTTTTTTTCAGGAACCTTAGATACTTACTAATTTTGGTTGCCAAGCAGACCTGCTCTCCAAGAGGTTACTGTGACCCCTTCATATTGATCTACATGCAGATAGGAGCACAAAATGTTGACATTTTGTAAGTGCTTTTATGTTTTCACAGACAGTATTTTTCATAGAAGCCAGAAAAATTGGTTTGATTAAATTTCTTCCTATTTCATCAGTTACAATAAAGAGATTCATCCCTGCTGGAAGGCCTTCATTTATACATAAGGAGAGCTTGTGATTTAATCCTTTAGCAAGAGCCCTCAAAAATTATTCGTATGTGGCTTGCTGTTTGATGCTACAGACAGAAAAGGTAACTGATTTTTAAATAAGCTAAACATGCAAAATTAAGCTCAAAACACATATAAAACTGTTCATTGTTCTGACTACATATGCAGCTGGCACAACTGTACTCACATTCTATCTCTACTGCAGGTACTGACTAGTGTCAGTATGTGGATATGGCAGATAATGCTGTAACATTCATCTTCCTAATGCTTTTGTAAATAATTTTACACATGCATTTGGATGCCCAAAGTATCTGCTCCAAAATGTTTAAAATGTAAAAATTGCATATGAAAATAATTTTGGAATATCACTTATGATCACTGGTATACAAAATTACATAAACCTTCCAAGTATACAGGCTAATCCTTCACTCATTTCAGCATTGGAATAAACCTCATTCAAAGATACCTTATGCAAGAATAGAGCTACAAGCAGAACTAAAGATATAGATTTATACTTAACAAAACTACTGAAACGCTCAAAACAAATTAGAATATTTCAGAATCGTCATCCATCTGGGGCTGTTTTAGTTCATCTGAATGCTTTCACTCCCTGCTCAAATACACTTTGTACCCTTAATATTCCTCTCCCTGACTGATTTCTTAGTGGTGCTCACATTAATGGGGAGATAGGGACACCCCCACAGATATTGTAATGGAAGATCAACGCTGTAAGGTGGTGAGCTGAGAATGGAACATGTGTCTGGGAGAAGGTAATGAGAGACAAAATAGTGGAATTCACTGATTAGCCCTACCTTTATCTGAAATTCTGTGATACATCCTACACTCTATTCCCAGCAACTCTGGCAATGTATTATCCTGCTTTCCACTTCCAATATATTCTGTAGAGCTCAGCTTGAGTATCTCATAGGCAAACATTTAGCAGAAACATCCCTGTAGCTGATGCCTAATTTTATCTCTCAAGATCTGTTCAAAACAAGCTTTAATACTATTCCTCTTTCAGGAAATATAAAGCCAAGTTGTGACTAGTCAGTTTGTACAGAATATACTGGAAAATTCACAAGCTGCAAATGTTGCCCCAACCCTCATTCTCATAGGATACATGAAGAAGCAGAATGTGGGCAACAAACTGCCATAACTCTGCAATAAAAATGACATATGGAATACTTACATTCCTAAGTAAAAGCAGAAATGGATCTGTCTGCTGCTGGACACACCATAGGCAGAATATATAGCAATGTTTTAATGTGGTAACAGTGCTTCAATTTCACTCTTTTATACTTAAAATAAAATCCAAATACCAATCAGAATTCCTTCTTGAATCCCCTCTTCAATCCATTGAAAACTTGTTCAAGAAAAGGCATTTCTCTATGCTACTTACACAATTCACATAACAGGGAGCAGCAGTAAAGCACTTACACCTGGACCTTTTTTCTTAATTACAGAGCAGATTACACGTAACAAAAGGAACAAGGCTGCATCATAAAAGATGATGCTGAACAATTTCTACTCCGCACTGATATCATGGACTTGGGAGGAATTATACCTCAAGGCACAACCATTCTTGGTGCTTCTTTTGGAACAGAGCAACTCTGAAAAATTGTGGTGATTGGTCACTAAACAGCAAGCTATTCCAAGAACATTAGTGTCTCTAGCTTTTATAATCCATTACATTCAATAAAGAAGGTGTTAATAGATGGAAAGAGAATTTTACAGATGAAATTCTACCATTCCAGTTAAATACAGGGTTAAGTTAGTTGGATTGTTTGGCTTAGAATACCTGGTTCAGGTGGGGAGGGTGGAGCCACAGAGTGGATAACTAAACTCTCAATCATCAGACAGATCTGGGTGAAAGGAACATCAAGGTACCTCTTCTCAGATAGCAAGAGACCTTCCTGACAAACTAAGGATTTTGTTGTGTCTAGACCAGCACAACAGTGCACACTGTGAGAGTTCCAGGATTACAGGCATTTTGGAGTACTGTACATTCAGCAAAGCCTTTTTTTTCCTTTTTAATATTTTAAAATATTAACAGACAAAGACCTGAACAGTGTTTCTGTTTTATACATTTCAAAAGGCATTTTTAAGGCTTTGTACAATCAGATAAGTAACATACAGTAATGACAAAGCTGTTCTCTAATCTGTACTATCATTTCTTTTACCTGTTGAGGTCAGAAAGAATACTGACCCCTGGATACATGCCAGCAGCTCTCCACCACCACAATTATGTCTTGTGCAATTTTATTGTAATTTGAGAAAACAGTGTTCACTTCCAAGAGGATTTCAGAAGAGTCAATGTAGGTTAAAACATTCCCTCCCCAATCCCACCACCCTGTCCATTCTCCACCCCAACACCTCCTCCTGCACACGCACAACTTCTCCCTTCTGTTTATTTTTGGTTTTAAACACTCTAAGCAAAAATTGACTTTGGCTGCTCTTCCTGAACTCTGAAGTGTTTGAGCAGATAAGATTCAGATAATACGTTAGAAGAAAGTTTCATAGGTCCCTTTTCTCCTGGCAGGTAGTCACCAAGGCCAACCATGCACTGAGGTTTCTTTCCCCTGCAACAGCATTTTTCTGGCTTGTCTGCTTATCAAACTAAACAAGATTTGAAATTTTTACTATATCTGACTGAAAAAAGTATTTCAGCCAAAAAATACTTGTTAATATACAGTGCTGGGGAAATAAAATGTGTAAATCTGTCACCCCAAATGTGGTGTTAGTTTCTCAAGCAGTTTTATTGAGCTCTTCTTGTGAAAAGGAGTTGATCTGAGCTCCTCTTCCTTTATGGAAAATAAATTGAGAGCAATAAAACTCACACCCTACAAAAGTAGTAAGATATGCCTCCAGGAAGAACTGGCCTTTAGAGGACAATATGAAAACAATCAATTTTTTAAAATGAAATACTGGTTAAAATGGATGTCCTGTTATTTTCCTACCACTATTTCTTCCACTTCAAGGCTTACCTGAAACTAGAAGGCTCTTACTCTACTCATAGGTAAAAACAATTTCAGGCACTCATTCCACATCAGGCATTTTCTGCGATGATAGTGCTTTTACTTAAAGGAGTGGGGTTTTTTGTCACAAATATTAAGCTCAATATTGAGCTCGGAACTCTTTTATCTCAGGGCCCATGCTAAGTTTGTTTTCCACCAGGAGATGGCATATGGAAGTAGCTCCAAACAGAATTATTTAAAATATGAACTTGACTTAATTTACAACACAGTTTACTCTGAATCACAGAGATGATCGATGTTGTGATGTCTCAGGAGGAAATCTTTAGTGGCAATCTGGCTTATGGAATTGATTTTTGTCTTCTGTAATCTTCCTGCCCCAGCATCAATGTACTTTGTTGTTCTAGATAACTGATTGTTTCACCACATGGCTCACTGTACTAGAGACCTGATCTTGCTTAAAATTCACTGAAAAGAAAACCTAGTTGATGAGTTCCCAGCTCTGTTTCCAAGTGCAGCTGCATAAATAGTCGGGTTGGCACAACTGAAGGGGTGGTATACCACAGAAACCAGCAGCAGGTGGCAAAGGAGGTGATGCTAGGTCATATTGCTGCCAGACACTTTGCTTTTGGATACACAGCCTCAAGTCTAGTCAGCAATTCATGTATACAACCCATGTAACTTCAAAGCAAGTGCACTGGCAGGGATGAACTCAGAACACTCTCCAAAACCATACAGGAAACTCAGGTAAATTTGCAACTGGCTTGCTTGCACTGAACGAATGCATGTCGTGAAGACACCAATGATGTAACTGTCTCAATATTAAACTAATTTTGTATCAGTAACTCAAATTTAAGTTAATGCTTCCTTGCATATGTAAAAACAGCAGCCACAACTTTGAATGAACTGGAGACATTCCTTTGAATGCTTGTGTCTTCAACTTGAGGTGAAAAATATTTATGCTTACAAGACTACAAGTCTGCTGATTTAAACACTCACCCATTCTGTAGCCCTGGGATACACAGGTGAAGGTGAATCCAAACTCAGATATGCTGTATCGGCTGTAAGGAAAAAGGAGTATTTAAAGGAAGGGTTGCTGAAAACCTCTCATTGAAATACCCTATCCTCAGAAAACACACCCGTAACATTTTTAATGGCAGTAGAGAGCCATTAAAAATGACACAGTACCTAAGTCCTATGTGATAGAACCAATTGCATTTTTAAATCTCTATTTAGAGATTTATAACTAAGCAACTCGGCGAGATTTCAACACAGACTTCCTAAAATCTAATGTTGAAAAACTAGAGCCAGCTCTGCAAGTATAATTTTATTAAGTTTACATTATCCATAAAAAAGTCTTTCCACTAACCATTTCCCTATTAGTTGCTGCTTGACCTAAAATTCATGAGTAACATTATGTGATTGCTATGAGCAGTAAGGACTACAGTGCCATCCAATGGTAAGATGGTCTTTAGCAGCTATGACTTACAAATTTCTACCCGTTTCTGCCACAACTTGACATATAACTTAAACTTATTCTGCAAAACCCATGAAAGGTGAGAAATGGCAGAAGCAGAAAAAGGTGCATGTACTCACACATACACTTTTCACTTCTCCCATAGGCACATTTTGTTACACCATCACTAATGGCTCAAACTTCAATGTACAGATAGCAGGTAGATATCCCTTTTCACACAGAATTGTCAGATTATTTCTTAAGGCTAGATTAGGGTAAACTGAAATACTTGTAAAAAAAAAAAAGTAATTCTTACTCCCTTTTAACAGAGGCAGTAAGCAGGTTTCTTCCTTTTTTATAAAGTGGAATAAGTAACAAAAGGTAACCCTTTATTTTGGATTAAATTTTCTTTTCAAGTGCTAGGTTCTAATGGATAATTTACCAAATAAAAACTCTGAATCAGAGTATACTGGGATGAAAAACCAATGTGCTCCAAGTTACAAATGTTGGAGTTATTTTGGGGACAGAATGCCTTCCTCTGTGAAGTGCAAAAAGGGTTGTGTCCTGAGATCACGGAGCACTTTCAGTTACCTAATACTCCACTATTATAAGACTCTAAGTCACTAGCAATGCTTTTAATCTTTTCTGTTGTTTTCCTGCAATACTTTGCAGATTTTGCAACTTCTAGTATTTTGTAAGGTGGATTGTAAATTTCATATAGGCTGTTAGGAAATGTTTTGCTGCCTTGGATCTGTGTGGAGAGTGCAATTTGAGGACTAAATATCTATTAAATGGTTGCACACATTTGTAGGGCACAGGTCTCTATTATCCAAGGAGCCCTTCTCAGCCGATATTCTTGACTGGAAGATATTTAAGACTTTTGATTCTACTGGGACAGGCATCCAAAATCATGGAGCCTGTTGAGTCCAATTCAGGATTACAGTAAAAAGGTATGGCACCCTTTGGCTTCAACAGAAATTATAAATCCAGAGATTAATCTACCCCCTTTACACTGCATGTCAGGATTGGAAATGTCATTAAAAGAGAAAAATTTCACTCCAGTCATTCTTCTTATCTATTCTATTCTATCCCAATCATCACTAAATTGTGTTATAAGATTGTTTTTAATTTGTACTCCTTATCAAGGAGACAGTCCTGAAGTCCTTGAAAAAAACATATCTTTCAAAACAAGCCAAGATATGCATGGGTCAGTTTTCCCTGAAGGATTTTAGAGTGAAATATTTTGCCAGTGAAAAAGTGCATCTTCACAATGAGGAATGAAAAGGAACAGTGTAACAAGTTAAATGACTTAACTTTTAATAACCCTCCATCAACTCTTATAGAAAAGGCTTAAAAAAAACAGTTTTTAAGACCTTATACTGAAGGAAAGTAAATTAAAACTTTAATTATTATTTGATTAAAAGGGTTAAGGATGGTCTTTTCATCCTGCCTTCATGCAGAGTCTAATTTAGAAAGGCAGTCTATGGATGAGACCATCTATGCATGAGATCCTGTAGCATTGCTGCAACAGTACTTTTGTGCTACATTTTATATTAAAAAAAAAATAAATTAAAAATTATGGTCATAGTTTCCATGAAGAAGACAGCAATTGCTCTAGTACTTGTTTTGGAGCTGAGAAATTAGTAGTTATGGCATGCAGCACCGAATCATAGCAGCACTGCAGCCTTCTACAAGTACATCTGCCCACAGTTTTGATACCACATCCACTCAGATTCTAAATTCCAGGATCTTCCTTGGAGAATCAGAAGCTCTGCAATATGTAATATAGGATGTTAATATAATTACCATTACAGAAAACAGTTCATTTCAAAGAAGACGACATTTATTTCCTTACATGAGCAGCCCTGCTCCTACCCAACTTTGCAATACTGCTTCCAAAAGGAGACACCCAGTAAGCAAGTTCCTTAACTTCATACAATATTAACCATGGGAGAGGGTGACACCAAGCGGTTACTTTCAGTGGTGCACACATTTCTTGCCACAGGTAATTTTCTCCCTCAGTAGCCTCTTTTTTAGAGATCATTTTGGAGCCCAGTTAAATTATTAAGGTTTGAGAAGAGGTCAGAGTCATGCAGGGACTTAGACTGAGCTAAGCAGCTGCGGAGCTACATGTCAGTGTGTGACTCACGTAACGACAAGTTGAAGTTATCCCTCTGAAACTCAGGAAGAGGCTGAACTACAGTTAAAAAGCATAAACATCCTTGGTGACAAATTTAGCACAAGTACGTGGCATAAGAACCCAAACACAGTGACCTGCCTCAGCAGGTCGCACACAGAGCTCTGCAGCCGGCAGATGGAGCCACCCAACACGACAACAACCCTGTCGTCACTTCCCTAACCTGCACAGCGAGAACTTGACTCTTGCTCCTTAGAAAATCATTCTTGCTTTTAAATCCAGCTTTGATCTTTAATGTGCCATCAGAAATATTTTTTTATCTGTTTGCATCTCCTTTTCATCACCGTTATCTATCCTCATTTTCCACTCCGCAATTTCTTTTGTTCCTGATACATTGAGAATGTTCCTGCCTCCAGGATCCTATCACAGTGTCCCTGCACAGTGCTTAGTACAATACGAATCCTTTGCTAGATTACAAGGTCTATTAGTTTGCCAGCCTAAAACTTTGATTTGAAAATTCTCTAGCAAGCACAAAATTCCCTCCGTTTTGACATAATTGCATAAACCAGCATTTCTCTTTGGTCTAAGCTCCGAGCTCACAAATACGTTCTCTGCACTTAAAAATTCCTCAAGAAACCTGGTCCTGAAGACATACTCAAAACACCAGTAAACCACAGTCTGAAAACAAAGAAATTAACTGTGGATAGGAATTACCTTTCAACTAATACCTTAGTGGTCAGATCTCTT
Source organism: Chaetura pelagica (assembly GCF_000747805.2). Classification (NCBI taxonomy): domain Eukaryota; kingdom Metazoa; phylum Chordata; class Aves; order Apodiformes; family Apodidae; genus Chaetura; species Chaetura pelagica. The sequence goes on along the minus strand of NW_009953486.1, from coordinate 6,998,030 downwards.
ACTACACCAGGATGTGGTAGACCTGTGTCCAACTGTTGCCTTTGCCTGTAGGAAACCCATCTTTCACATCTCAGCAGTGCCCTAACCATGAAGTCATGGGGTCCAGTGTGGAGATCTTTCAGCTTCTTTTGCATAATCATTCCCCAGCAGCAGCACCAGAATCCAACTGTCCTTACTAATGAGTTGCCTAAGACTTGGGCTACAGTAATTTTCTCCTTAACCCATGTTCATGACATTTTTTCTCTATTACAAAAGTGATCTAGTTTGTACATGTCACTCCCAAAGGTGGCTCAGATCTCTGCATTCAGAAATACATACTTTCCTGAGCCATTGAATTAGCTGCCTGAGCCTTTCAGAGGTCTATAAAATATTTACGTTTCCTATTTCTGCTACTTCCTGTCATCCTGAGTCTCTGCTAAGTATGCTGTCTTCCTTAAGCTCCACTCTGAACTCCTTATCTCTTCAGGGATCTTTAAAGTTAGGTGAATCTAAATATTAATTAGTGTGTGTAACCTTAGTATTAAAAAATTATAAGCTGATGTACAGTTTCACCACAGAAATCATACCAAGTCAGAATATACCTGTTCCCATTGTCCCTGCTCCTATAAGTTATAATCTCTTCTTTTCTGGGTTACTCTGTGAAATCTTTAGCTGAGTTTTTTCAGGGCAATATATGAGGTTTTGTCATTCAGAGCAGTATTTCTGTAAAAACAGTACATACTTGGCAGAATATGCTGCTGATGAATCACTGACTGAAGAACATGTACTGATTTTATTAAGTTCATGCAGGTGACATAAGCATAAAAGAGTGTATGCTGTCTTCCTTTATATAATGTCTATGCACAGCATTTAACTGTAGCATCACAAGCTTTGACCTCTTCTAGGTAGCATCTGGTGTATGCCTACATGAAAAACGGCCATCCACAGGGACTGCTCTCTGGTGACATTAAGAAGACTCATCTCTCAGTATGGAACCACTGAAGCACAGCAAGACTCCCCACATATGTTTGTAATTTGTGACCCTGAAACAACAGGGAAAGGGGAAAGCAGAAAAAAATTTTAATTTGTCTTTATTACACACCAGATCCAGTAGGTTAAAAATTCACCACCTGGACTCAAGATAAGGATACTGTGTCACAGCAGCCAGACTGGGTGAGAAGATAACAGCTCCCTATCCATTGCTTTTCGTAATTGGGAAGGAAGTCTTAATTAGTGGAAACACTTTCATTCACTGGACTAATACTGCATCTGCCTAGCTCAAAAAATCAGGCCAACAGAAAGCCCATGCAGTAAGAAAGGCAAAAAAGCTTTTTAATACCATCTGCTAATGCCTCTCGGCTGCATGGAGCAGCTGACTAGAGAATGTTTCATTGTTTACCTAGTTAAGTAATTTATCCTATTAAGACGCTTTCCACAGCTTGCCTTTACCGTGGCCATTACTATTAACCCTGCCCCAAAATTCTGAGCCCCTCAGCTCACACCTCTGACTAGTCCTCTCATCTCAGAGAGCACCCATTTGCACTCAAGTAACCTAATAGGCAAGTCTCAAGCAGGGTGGCATTCTGGAGCTGAAATGAAGCCTCTTCCAAAGACTGCACAGTTGAATGATGAGGAAAAGCAAAGGAACAATTTCCTCTAGCAGGAACAGCTAAGTAAGGTGAGAGGTGCAGCTAAGCTACTAAATACTTCTGTAATGAATTATAGAATGGTTTAGGTTAGAAGGAACCTTAAAGATCATCTAGTTCCAAACCCCCTGCATGGGCAGGGACACCTCCCACTAGACCAGTTGCTCAAAGCCCAATCTTCAGTAAAATTTAGACATCTTGCCTGTTGAGAACTCTACCACTCTTGCTGCCTTCAATTCATGATGTGCTGAAGATATAATAAAATCCACTTGTGAAAAATGCTGATCCTACAGACACTCTCACAACCTTATTTTGGGTCGCTTGTGCTGCAGAATACCAAGTATGCCAAGCCTGCACCAGCCCTCAGAAGCAGCAGCGTGTTCTGAACGTCTGAGAAACAATAATCTAATAAACAGAAGCTGGCTGAAATGAGGAGTAAAATGCCTTGCTGTGGAAACATAGTGTGCTCTAGCATTAGACATGGGATAATTACATACATATGTTTGGAATGTCTTGAAGCTCAGGAAGATAGATGTTGGGTCTCTGAGATATGTGTGCTAAAACTTCATTTAGCAGTACCTCATTAGAAGGGTGGGATAGAATGACTGATGTTTACCTCCTGGGATAGGACTACAGCACCTTGACAGTACTGGCCACCCCAGAGCAGCAATCCAAGAGCAGTGGACAGATGATCAGACTCCCTTTGGAGCTGGTCACTTCACACATTCCCTTAAATCAAAGGGTATGGGACAACTGACAGAAGTACATTTCATTTTGCAGACTGTGTAAGAGCAAAACATAAACCCTCCATCCTGTGGCCACAGCAGAAGAGGGTGCAGCTGCCCTCCTCACCTCTGAAGCACAATCGCATAAATCCAAGCCCCCTGCGCTGCCAGGCCCGGCACCCGCAGCCAGGCCGCTGTTTTCCTCACCGCCCCTCAGGCGGCAGGCGAGATTTTGGGAAAACTTCTGCCTCTCTGGAGCCACGATTTTACAAAACGCTTCAAGCGCTCCCTGACGGCTCAGTAACGAGAAGACGCCAGCCTGGACCCCGAGGAGCTACAACCCA
>NW_009953486.1:6961756-6994892 GCF_000747805.2 Chaetura pelagica | reverse complement strand
GAGGGGCAGCCGCCCGGGCCGGCTCTGCCCCGAGGCGGGGAGCGCCCCTTCCCTCACCCTCCCTTTCCCGCCGCCCGGTTCTGCCTCCCCACACCCCCACGGGTGCCTCTGCCCCGGCAGCCCCCCCGGGGGAGCGCAGCCCTCCTGTTCCCTGCTCCCTGCCTCGGAGCTTTCCCTTCCCCCTTCCCTGCCTGGCTGCGGAGCCTGCCCGCCGCTCCCTCCTTCCCCTTTCGCCGGCGCTGAGGGGGCACAGGGAGGCCCCGCTCTGTGCCCCCCGCCCTGTGCCCCCCGGGGGACCCCCCGGCTGCGTCCCGGTGCCTCGGGGCTCTGCCTGGAAGGAGCCTCCTCTGCCAGATCCCTCAGCCACGCTCTCCTGGCTCCAGCTTACCCTTGTAGCTAGGCATAAGTGATCAGTAAGCTTTAAAAACTGCTCCCTTCCTAACCGTGAGAGGGTAAATATAAGCATCGCGTTTGTCTTTTTGTTTTAAGCAGAAAAACTGATGGGCAGCGTTGCATGTACCTGGCCTTTCAGTCCCTTTAATAATAGTAGAACAGAGCCTGAAATCAGCCTGCTAGTAGTGCTTGTGCAGTTACCCGGTCCTGTTTCATTTACTGCATTTAGATTTTTGGTGACATTTTGAAAAACCTGTATGGCAGATGAGGATGCTGGTAAGAATACTTACCGACTGGATCCAGCTTCATGCATACAAAAATTAGGGATTTTCTCTTTAAAAAGTTCTTTGCGTATTTATACAAAATGAAGTTTAAGAGAAGATGCAGTACATGCATGGTTGGGCAGATGTGTTTAGTCAGATCAGGCAGCATTACTGTAAGAGCCATTTGAATGTTTAAGCCAGTATATTGCACAAACTAATGAGTTTCATATTTGCAACCTCGAAGTTGGGCTTTGCTTCCCTTTCACTGTGAATTTATCTGGCAGTAGACATTTAAAAGAAGGACTGGTATTTTATAGAAGTTAAATAACTGAAATCCAGTTTGAGAATCACAGCAAGCAGGTTTTAAAAGTAGTACCTTGCAGGATTAACATCTGGTGTTTGGCAGTTGGAGAGCAAGCATGAAATTTTGAGCGTGCTTTTCCGAATGGCTATTTTTTGTTAGAATATTTCATTTCCTGCAGAGTTTCAGTGCTTGCTAACTGTATCAGTTGGAAGTCATGTGCAAATATGACGTTACGTTTTTTCTAAACTGTTCTTGATGATTTGGTATGTTGCAGGCTTAGTGCTCAGGAAATGATTTTCAGTAATATAGCTCTGTAATGGAGGTAGTGCATTTATATGGGTACAACTTAATTACAGAAGTGAAATGTGTAAGGAAAATGAGGGACTGTGACTTATTTTCGGTGTGGGATCAGCATTCAGTGATATTTTTGTCCTTTCTCTGAATGATGTAGCTCCACAGCCTGCTCAGACTGTGACACAGCGCAGGGTTTCATTGAAGACTAAAATTCAACTAAAAAAATAGGCAAGTGATTCTTTGATTTGCATCCAACTATTGACAAGCATCAGGGATGGGGTTTTTTTGTAGTGTTTTTTTTTTCCTTAAGGTTGATTCTTAAGTATGTGCATCAATGTCATGTAACTCAGTTCCTCAACTGCATCCTGCTTTTAAATAGCAGCTGTTAAAAATGACTTCTTGGCAGATCATGTACATCTGGGGGAGCAGTGTCCTGCACTATAGTCTGTGCTTTTGAGGTCTCGACTGTGACATTAACAATGTAGTTTTCCTACAAATACCAATCTGTGCCTGAAAACTGAAGTAGAATAATGTATATAATTGGTGCGGAAAAAAAAGTCTTCCCCCAAATTAATGTACAACAGGCTTCTATTATCTAGGTGTTAGGACTGTAACTGCTAAAATCCAAAAAATGTTCATCAGGATTCATAGTGAACCATAATGCAATTTACTGACAGTCACTTTGTTTCTTGGCTAAGTCTATTACCTAAAGATACAGAACTGCGCAGCATCTGGGGGGGAATTATGAGTACAACAGGGAGGTGAGGCTAATTGGAAGAATGGCTACAGGGAGACTTGTCTGGGTGCCACGTGACTTGGAAGGGATAAAATTGTCCAAGCTTTTTTTTTCCTTTTTGGACAAGGGGAAGCTATGTTGAGCTATGATAATAGAACAGTTCTGAAAAAATAAAACGCAGATATCATTTTTTTTTAAAGCATAAATAATCACAAGATAGAGACAAAAATATTTCAAAGTTAAGATGTTGTGTAGGTGATTTTGTGACAGTCATGTTGTGGGCATTGAATGGGTAGTGGAAGTATTCTCTGCTGTAGCTGGACAAAACTGAGTGGGCACTGATTAAGTTCTCCCGTGTTTTGTTGGGTATTGCTTTTGGTTTTGTTTTTTACAAATCCCCAGCACTGTCCCTCACTTTAATCTAGATTTACTTGCTATGAGAACTAGGAGCCACTGGATTTTGTGAAGGTTTGTTCAGAGACCTGAAAGATAAAAAGGACTAGTCTGGTTCTGGCTGTTGCTTTTACTGTAGAGAAACATACTTGGAAGATAACTAAAAAAATGAGACCTGATCTAAACATAAGAAATGTCCATTCAAATTGAAGTCCTCTTCTGTAAAGCACTATGTTAAAGGAAAATGGAGAGCAGATTAAATGTCAGCTTTGCAATTTTTTACTGTGGTAAAGGTGTGCAACAGAAAACAAATGCTTGAGGGTAAGTGAATGACATGCATGCTGCAGACGTACCAGTAGAAGTATCAATAGGAATGAAAAACATTCACTCTGTAGATGTCACAACAAAAAAGCAATAGCCCAAAGCTAAGAAAAGCACAGTTTAGGTTTGCTGTTAGAGCAGAGGGGAGAACAAGATACAGATATTAGTCCAGAATATCAAAGGAATGCTAAATTTTTGTTTACTCACAGTGAGTGCAGTATCAGATATTCGTAGCAATTTTGTATGCGGAAGTCTTTCAGAATTTTAGGAGATATTTTAGTTTCTAACTTCTTACCCATGGTGATAGAACAAGATAGTATCTTAAAAACACAACCCTCAAGTACAGGTAGAGTTGCTTCTTGTGTTTATATAAACAAGATATGTTGACTTTAATATGTTGGCTAATGATAGTAACTTTGATGTGTTTATCTGTGACAGTAAAGATACCTCTGAATTATTTACTGATCTTCCATTCAACTAGGGATCCTCTACTAGAACGTGCACTCTTTTCTAGTTTTGAGTCAGTAGAATATAAAATAAGGAAGAACTGGGTATTTTTGAGATTTTCAAATACATTGGGAAATGAGTACCCTGGAAACTGAAGTACGTGCTCTGCTGGGAGTGCTCTGGAAAGCTGAAGTGGGGTTACAGTTTGGCTTGAGGCCTTTAAGAAACACACAACTGTTGTTAGTTTCTTTATTCATTTTTGAGGGTATTTTAAAGTAATAACAACGTGAATGTTGAGTTTTGTTTTCCAAGCTTCTCTAACCTAAACTAAATAACTACAAATCGTGAAAGTTAATAAGCTTTACCCACATTATGGGACTATGATAGAAAGCTATCACAGACATTTTGGATCTCTGTCTCAAGAGCTATGGGAAGGTTTTTATGTATTTACTGTCTCTGGAAAAATATTTGTAGAATATGTCGATAGATTTTTATGTTGAAAGTAAACTGTGAAATGGTTGACCCTGTTGACTTAAAGTAGTGTGGTTGTGTTGTGTATTTAAAGTAAATGAACAGGAAGTTCTACTAGTGTTTCAGTTTATAAGCTGCAGTGAGAGTTCAGACTTTGTGCTGCTGCAGTCTGTAAGCATTTGGGTTACTCTTCGGAGCTAAAAAACTTTAAACTTCTTTGCAGCAGATAAATTGTGGCGTGAGCATGACTTATTATAAATGCATCTTTGTGCTTTATTCTGCCAGTTCTTGCTATTTGGAATTGCAGGTCTCTGCATGCATGCCTTGCTACTTCTTAATTCATACTATGTTGATTCATTCGAGGTTTAGCTTAATTGGCTCTGGTTATGGAAAGCTAGTTTAGAACTGATAGTTGCAGGGAGTCTCTTTTTTTCCTTCAACGCAGCTAAAGCTATTCCACGTTCGCCAGTGCTAGATAGACACTGGAATCTTGATACAAGCATGGGAGAGGCTTAATGATGATGAAGTATCTGATTCTCTGTGCCTTGCAAAGTCAGTATCCTCTCTGTTAAAACTGGAATTTACTTTCAGTTACAAGTATGTCTTGTGCTATGGAGATTATTTTCTGTACTCTGCTGCTTTGGTTAGTTATACTGCTTTTTCAGAGCAAGACCAATTGTGTCTATAGATGGCAAATGTGAGATTGTGCAAGTTCCATTATATGGAGCTGCTGAGCTGCTTAGTTTTGCTTTTTTTTTCAGACTCCAGAATTAAAAAAGCTAACTACTTGAATCCAAATGTTTTCTTTGACAGTGTTGCTGTATGTAGAGCATTGCAAAATGCAGCCTCTTAGGGCTTACTGTTAAGGGGATACAGTTTGCTAAAAACCTAGAGGTGTTCAGACAGTGGTGCTCCTGCTTCTGAGCACCTTCTAAAGGTTTTTATGGTTTTAGCAAATTCTTCCTCTTGTTATTTATTCATCTGTCTTTCTCTGTCTACTGAAAGGGTACATATATAGAAGGAAGCTGACAGTTAAGGAGAATGCAGTGTTGGCCACATACCAAATGATGTTAAATTCAAATAGAAATAGCTTTTGTAAGTAGAGAATAAATTGTGATAGTGGTAGACCAAGTATTTTTGAAACTAAAATACCTCTAAATATTCTGGGTAGTTTTGAATTAACAGTTCACCCTATAGTTAACATTAAAATTAAATATTTTCTTGAAATACTTGCTTTGCAAATGGACCTTCTCCAAGGGTTGTCTTTAGCTGGCACTCTCTAAGCTGTGGTTTAAGACTGAAATATCACTGCTACTTTCTGGTAAATTATGAATTCTTAGGTTTTAGATCAATGTCACTAGCATGACATAATAATCTATTTGGGTTATGAATAAATATCTGGGGATACTGTTCCCTTACAATTCAGAATCCATGTGTGATTCAAAGTGGACATCTTTTAATAAAAAAAAAATGCTAGAAGCGTTTACAAACAAAAGAAAAAATCTCTCTGGAGAGAAGGTAAAACTTTGAAGTCATGCTATCTCTTGTATCCACTGAATGTGAGAATTGGGTGGGTCGTTTCAGTCACCAGATATGCCACTGAATTTGTTTTCCTGTAGTCAAATATACTATTGTTGATTTGTTGGTTTTTTTTGTCTCCCCATATGCAAAATGAGATTTATATTCAGTAAAGTTTGAGAGCTTTTTTTTTTTTCTTTTAAACACAACTACTTTCATGTAGCACGAAAGTGAAGGAACCAAAACCATGCATGCACTGTCAGTGTTCTGTTACTGATAATATAGTAAATAGTTTTCTAGTAGGGTTTTGGGGTTTGTGTATTTGGGGTTTGTTAAGTATCTGCAAATTAGGTTAGCACTGTGTGAAAAAAAACCACCTCTCTAATGCTTCAGGCAATTCAAGATCATAGGAGGATTTTCTCCTGTTACCATACAATTTCTTGCATTTTTTTTTTTCCTTCTCTTTTAAAGCCAGAGGCCTGTTGTCCAGCAGTGGAAGGGATAAGATCTCTGCACAGAGTGATAGATTTTCAAAATGTGAGTTGAGTAGGAGGCTTGCTAACAAGAATTTTGTAAATACTTGAATATTATGCCATAAAGCTAAAAAAATAACAAAACAAAATCAATTTAAAAAAAACCCAGACCCCCTTATCTGGACTGGTTAGTTAGAATGTGCCTCAGTGTAGGGTTTCATATTGAATTTCAATTAATTCTGCTTATTTCTGGGATGCTGATTTGGAAAAAAGTATCAACTGAGATAAAAGATAAACATTAGAGGATTGCCTGAGGTTTTGTATCATGTTGAATGCTGATCTGAAGTGCTGTCAGTGTTCAGACATTTTACAGGATTATATAAATTTAAAACTTTGTTATTTTTAAAATATAAGACAAGACTGGAACATTTGTATCTGCACCTCTGTAAAAGTGTGTACAGCATCAATGTCAGAGTGAACAATGTATGCATTTTTTTCCTAAAAGAAGCAAGTTCATGAAAATGCAGGAGAGTCTCTGCAGTGTTTGGAATTAATAATATAAACTGGATCACATTTCTAAGCTTTGATGTTTACAGCACTTACCATTGAGATATGGGGGTTTTTTAGTCATTGGTCAACTTGTTTCATGTCGATTTGCACAAGAAACATTTTTTTGTTTATCTTCCTGGTGCCAGTAGACATGCCCTTGCTGGTTTGGCTGGGAGAGGCCCTGTGATACAGCATCAAATGCTTTTGTGTGTTCACTTTGTGGATCATGTAGTACAAATGCCAATTCATTTTCTACCAAACCCTGTGAGTTTAGATGTGCTCTTTCTCTCACCCACACAAAACACAGCCAAGATTCAGCAGCTTGCCTTCCATATTGTACTAAGAAAAAGTGATAAAAGTGATTAATGGAAATTCTTGAAATTTTTCTAACAGTGATAGCTGATCTACTTTCGAATTGGCTTCTACAATCAAGAAAAAAGGTTCGTAGGACAGTAGTGAACAATCTGATGTCCTTGTTGGAAAGAAAAATGAGCTACCATAATATGAAGCTTTTGGAAAGGTTTTTTATTCATTTTTTTCTCATTTCTAATTCTGTAGGCTTTGTTTCTGTATGCTTTCACTTTGCACAATACTTTGTCCTAGAATATGGGTTGATAAACACATTGTTTCTATAGTTATTGTTTTTGCATTCATAAGTAGGTAAGATGCCCATTCGTAAAGGGCAGTCAGCTTTCTTGTTTTCATTGTAGTCAGAGTCTGTCTGTATTTTTCAATTCAAAACATTTATGATCAACAGTAGGCAGATGTGATTTCTCCCAAATTGTGTGTGTTACTTTTTTTTTTTTTTTTTTGGTGGCTTTTATTTTTAACATATACTCTCTTGCTGTCTCCTAAGTCCTTGTTGGCATGATAAATTATATTTTTAAGCAGAATTTTTTTGTATCACTGATACTGACCATGTACCTCACTGCTGATTTGTTAACCTCTGAAATAATAAAAAAAAGTATTTGGACAGTCCTGCTTTGTAGTTGGGCATATCTTTCATGGAATAAAGCAGAGAGATTAAAAAAAACAACACCCTTAATGCTCAATCCAGTGTTAATTTCACATTTAATTTACTTAATTATCATACTGATACCTGCATTAAGGGCCTGTTTCCATTGTTAGGGCCTGAAATTTGGTTTCTACTTTGTTATATAGGATGTCTTGTGTTCTTCTGTGTAAGGATCCAGGCCTTTAAGTTGGTCCACAGTTGTCTCTGCTGTTGTTGTGGATGCTTTGGAAGCACATGTTTCAAGGGGTGAAAAGTCACCCTCAGCATTGAGGGTGAAGAGATGAATGTTGAGGAAGATCTGCATGTCTCACCAGCTGTTAAGAGATTGTTGAATCAAATTTTATCCTTGTGCAGTCTTTTTTTCTGTGCTTAGAAGGTCAAAAGAGCTTCTACAGAAGTAGAAGTAGGAAATAAAGCAACAATGAAACAAGTTTTGCATTCCACCAGGATGTGAAATCCTAGAAAATCTTCCATGTTGTGCCAGTGGTGAGTGTGGAGCCAGGCAGAGGGGAAGCTGTGCCCTCCCTCTAGGCAGAAAGCTTGCTATACGTTTTGTACTAAAATAATCACTTGTGAAAAATGCTACTAAATAGTAGTATTTTGAACTTAAAGGAGCTGTTCCATTTGTGATCTGCCAGGTGCTTTTCTTGTATCTCAAGTTCCCAGAATTTTATGCTTCTTCTGTGAAGTGCTTGATTCATCAAGTACTTGATCCTGTTCAACAAAAGACCCTCTGTTTCTCAGATTCTTTATATTTATTTGGAACAAGCGGTCTACACATAAAGAGGAATGTCCTCGTAACCTTCTTCCCTTGTGCACATTCGAATGAGAATTGCTTGTTTATAATTTCTAATCCCACAGTAACAGGTTACAGTAGCATAAACAGTGTGACCTTTTAATGTGATCACAGGAAGTAAAATGTGGAATCTATTTTTAAAATGCATCTTCGACTAAGGAAGAGTATACTTCCTTTTTCTGACAGAAAAAATAACCCATACTGGCTCAGAAGATCTCGATTCCATTATACTGTGTAGGGCCTATTTTTTCCACTGTCTTCTGTACAGTCATTTCAGCTGCTTGAAGTAGGACTAAATCCTTGTGTGGAATTGTACATCCTTGCTCTGCATTGTGCAGGCACAGATGACTAAAGATGTGGGCTACTGGAAAAACAGAACTCTGAGACAAGCAAGAGGTTTCTGTAAGAGGAACATCTTTTGGAGAGGAGAGGGTGGGACATTGGAGCAAGAAGTGGAAAAATACTACATAGCTTATTGAACAGCCAAAATACATATGCACACATTTTAAATTTTTCTGAATATTTCCAGAAATGGAAGAAAAATGGGGAGAGTTTTAACCAGCAAAGAATAGGGGTGTGGACAGCATCCCAGCTCTAGAAAACTATTTTGCTTTTTTCCCTTTATAGCTTAATTAAATTGGAAAGCAACATTGTCATTTTTTTACTTCAACTTCTGACAATGGACAGCTTTCCCATTCAATGACAGTTTGTGCCTAGAACTGTGCAGTGCACAGCAGTGCCTGTGGGGTGACCTGAACAAAAGTCTGGTTTCAACTTGTACCATGTTTCTTTCCCAGTACTTAAACCTTCTCAGAATTGGGCTGAAGTGTTTCATGACCAGAGCAGATCTGCCCTTGTACTGTTTCAAAACTAGTATAGTATGTGAAGCACATCATGTGTTGTGAACCATCCTTTTTATCCTTGCATATTACAGCATTAGCTGTGGTTGAATTGATAACGTACTGAAAGATGCAGTGCTGAGTTGGGGGGTTAGTTGGTTGGTTGGTTTGCCAGTGAGCAATATTACATAGATGGTCATTAATAATTTCCCTTTAGATAGCAATAATCACTCTGGTAACTGACACCTCTTAACAGACAGCAAAACTATGACAGGGTGTGTGGCAGCCTGGCTGTGGCTGGTAGGGGCAAGGAAGGGAGCTTGGGTCCTTTGAGCTTGGGGAAAGGGAGGGTCTGAGCAGCTTGAGGCTCACAGCCCCCAGGCAGCCAGCTCTTCTCTATGGAGGCAGGCTCAAGAGCAAGGCTGTTTTTGGAGGGTACCTTCAGGTTCTGGAGCTTGTTCTGCGTCCATCAGACTCATCTTGTTTTCAGCAGAGGTGAAAGACTGGAACAGGAGGCTGAAAATATGTAAAATCTTTACAGCTGCTAAGTTACTGGATTTATTAGCCGACGTGAGGGCATTAGTGGAGAGGTCTAATCTTACAAGTCTTTTTAAAGCTTGTCAAGAAGCAGGCAGAGCAGAAAGACTTCATGGAAACTACTGACATAGGCCTTATTTGTCATTGGGTTCTTGTTTATAATTTTGTAAAACTTAGCATTCAGAACCTCTGGTAGAAGCCCAGTCTGTTGTGCTGCACCTTACTGGATTGCTTTACACAGCCTGGTGTACAGGCTACTTTTGTGATTGACTGACAGCAGGAAATTCCTTATTTGCTGTTCTGTCTGCTAAGTTCTCTACCACATGAAGTGGGGATTTTGGGTGGCAAAACTGTCTTTTTAAGAGTAGCTAAATAAGTTAATATTGCTACCTAGTTAGGAGCAAGTACTCAAAAATTTATTGTTTTCATGTAATTTCTACATCTTCAGGATTTTCTTGTACTAAAGTCATTGCTAACAATGTGTTCTCCACTCTGTTCTACACACAGAATCTTTACAGCTGCTAAGTTACTGGATTTATTAGCCGACGTGAGGGCATTAGTGGAGAGGTCTAATCTTACAAGTCTTTTTAAAGCTTGTCAAGAAGCAGGCAGAGCAGAAAGACTTCATGGAAACTACTGACTTAGGCCTTATTTGTCATTGGGTTCTTGTTTATAATTTTGTAAAACTTAGCATTCAGAACCTCTGGTAGAAGCCCAGTCTGTTGTGCTGCACCTTACTGGATTGCTTTACACAGCCTGGTGTACAGGCTACTTTTGTGATTGACTGACAGCAGGAAATTCCTTATTTGCTGTTCTGTCTGCTAAGTTCTCTACCACATGAAGTGGGGATTTTGGGTGGCAAAACTGTCTTTTTAAGAGTAGCTAAATAAGTTAATATTGCTACCTAGTTAGGAGCAAGTACTCAAAAATTTATTGTTTTCATGTAATTTCTACATCTTCAGGATTTTCTTGTACTAAAGTCATTGCTAACAATGTGTTCTCCACTCTGTTCTACACACAGAATTCTGCCTTGAACACTTTGAGAAAAAAAAAAAAAAATCCAATCTTTAGTAAAACTGCTCTCTCCTCAGCAGTGTTTATGTTAGAGGAGGTGCTTGTGTGTGATTGTAAGTGTTAATCACCTTTATTTGTGGATCAGTGCTGAGAAGTCTTCAGTGTCACAGTCTTTTGTGGTGCAGAGAAATGGAAAAGGATGTGAATAGAGGTGAAGGTTGGTTTTGTTTTAAAGATGTTGGGAAGTTACTGCATTTTATACTTTTTTTTTTTACTTTTTTTTTTCTTTGACTTTTTTTTTTTTTTCCTCTTCTGAGTGCTCCAGGTCTGTGCTAAGGCTGCAAGTGAGTGTTTGAGATAGCCACCAAATCCTAAAGCATGTTAAGTCAAGACTGATAACTGCGTCTGGCTGACAGGAAGTGGAACATGATGAGCAAGAGTCTGGTGGAGCTGTGGGGTGGGGTGTGTTAGGCACAGCCCTGAGTCTGGGCTGTGGGAGAATAGGAAGTAGCAAGAGTTGTCCATTTCCAGAGAGAATGCTGTCATTGTAGAGAGAGCAGTTATGGTGACTGGCTTTGCTAAATCAGTTGGAGTTCCCAGAGTGAATTATTTTAAACTAGCAGCATTAGCAGATGTATGAAGTGGCAAAACTGTTTATCTCATCTGATCCATGAAATTTACTTTCACTCACAATTCTGTTTAATTAGCATGAGGAGGATTAAATAGTCTTTTGAAGGCCTAGCTTGTCCAGTTTTGCAGACTTTTTACGTACTGAGCGCAGCAGGCTAATCCATCCCATTCTAGGATGTCTGTGAAAGTATATCTTGGTTATGTGATGTGCCTGTTTAACACTGACATTTGTTTTTTTGAACTCTCCATTGCTTTCAGATGGGAAGATGGCCTGCAGAGCTGAAGGTGAAAGCTCTCTCTCACTGCAGTGACACTTAATATCTAGTTACACAGGATCAGTTCTGTTAGTTTCTTAAAGTATTGCTTTGCAACTTGAAGAAATGATAAAATATAGAATAAATGTTATCATTTAAGGTGTGGCTGCTTTTGGGCTGCTTTTCTCTTTCCACAGGAAGTCGTCAGGCTTATTGGCCATAGGTGGATTTTCTTACACATTGTCTTTTCTGAAGACATACTTTTACTCACCTTTGCTGTGGGAGAACTAAATGCTGCCCCACACTAGAAGCTGTGCTTGCAATATATAAGATGCAGTATTGCTACCTACTGTGACTAAAGACTTAACATGCATTATTATTTTGTATGAAGGGCAGCTAGTTAAGCCAAGTGCTCAGAACCCTCTCTACCCCAGATCTAAGTAGCTTAACTTCTCTGAATGTCATTTCGGGAGAAGTTACATTTTTGTTGTCAACACTTAAGGGTTAAGTTTCTCTTTCCAAAAAAGTATTGATTTTTCTCTCTCTCTTTTTTTTTCTTAGAACAGTTTAATACTCTGGAAATAGTTGTGTAAACTTCTTCTATTAAACCTTGGTGTAGAACGGAGGTGCCCAACCATTCTGTCCTGGAGCTATGTGAAGGCTGGACAATCTGTTCTGTCCCCAACGTGCTTGTATATTTGTCTCATGGCCTGTTCAGCCCCTACATGACAGTCATATTGTCAGGTAAACACATGTAGGCTTGGCTTTGAGGAAACAGGAAATGGCATCAGTGTGTGACTTGCCCCCAAAACTGCATTTGGTCCATAGATTGTGAGGTGGTCATCTCAGGTTTAGAATGCTGTAAGTTTTAATATTAAATCAGTTTAGCTTAGATTAGTTTCTTAAACATATTAGACAATCATGTGAGGGAAAAGGAGCATCCTAATTCTGCTTTATCTAGCATCTGTTCTCAGCAGGTTTTTGTGTGCATTGCAGTAGCTTGGCAACCTGTAGGTTGCCCCATTCAATGAATTTGGTATAATTTTAATAATCACTAAAATTTGCCTTTCTAAATTTGAATTTTATAAGTACAGTGAAGTGGGCATCTGTGATTTTAACAGCAACAGCCACATTAAACATCCCAACTGAAACAAGCTGTTCAGGCCAATTTGTAATTTCAGTCCAAAAGTCTTTATTGAACTTAGTTTAAGAAAGAGTAGTTGTAACTTCTTTCTGGGTATGGCTTTTAAGCAGTTGCAGCTCCCAAATGCAGATTTGGGAAGGATGCTGAAAAACATAACAAAAAGCATGACTATTTGCTGGTTCTGTTGTAGGAACAAAGCTTGAATTTGGCCTTTCTCTGCACACACAGGCATGAACATAGTTTGTGTGATTCTGTTAATTGTACATTTGTACATTGTACATTTGAATCTCATGTTAGAAATGGTAAAAGGCTTTTGGTGATAGAGTAATGAGGATGCTTTGACAAAAGGAATCTTTAGGTCCATTGCCTGTGTACTTAATAATGGCCAACAGAGTGAAGCAGTCTTATGCCATAAATCAGAATTTTCTGGGATTTTGTATTATGCCCTAATTTTTATGGAGGAAATAGAATGCAGAAGGGAAACCCACTTACATGATGGTTCATTATTTTGAATGAACAGGGTTTCTTGATACTAAAATCTAGTAATCCCCCTCCTTCCCCCACACTTAACTTAAAAATTGCATCTCAAGAAAGCCAGTAAAACAACATATGGTGCAAACATCTTCAAGGAAATGAAGCTTACCACTAAATAAGATGTAGATACCTTTTTTCTTTCTTTCTTTTTTTAAATAGGTGATGCAGAGTTCACCACTTCCTATTTGACAATTCCTGCCACTTCCTTTCTTGTGTGTTTTAGTACTTCCTCTACATACAAGCTCATAACTGAGAATTTTGATGGAATTGGTAAAAAGTTGGAATTACAGCTTTTGCCTGTCCCATAGTATTCTAAATACAAAAATAATATTGGTCAAGTCTGAATGTGTCCCCCATCATAGTAATGATGAAACTTTATTCCATTAAGATTTGGAATTGTATTAGAAAGTTTTCTTCAGCTTTCAGATTATTGGAGTACCCATCGTGAATGAAATAATTGATGTAGAGTGACACCCGTTTGCTTTAAACTCTGACTGCAGTTGCTCTGTGTTAGTCATGATCAGAGTATAGTTTACTTGCAGTAGAACTGAGCTCTTTCTTTTTCATACTAAACATTTGCTGGTATTGCTTTGCTTGTTCTTTTTAAAGGTTTAACACATTTTAATGTAACAGAAGTTTTTCATAATTTTGCCTAGGCAAAGTAGGTTTGAAAATATCCTTTCACAAATAGAAATCTCTTAAGAAATTATTCTCTTACCTTTCCTGTTTATAAAAATACTAATAAAATAAGTGACATCATGCATATAAACCAAAAATGTGATGGCTTAAGTATTACTTATTTTGTGAATGCTGATTTTAAACTGTGATAATGCATGTTGCTCCTCATCTTTCATTCCTCAGCACTGATGCAGAATCTGGTACAGGTAGTGCTGTTATGTTGTAAATTTAAAATCTGACCCATTAGTTCATATTTAAGCACGTTCCACATTGGCTTGCCACTAGTTTTGCCATGTAAATGCAATGATATTTTACCTGTTGGTGGGACAGCCAGCACTGTGAAGTCTCACCAAGGTAATGCAATGTATCCAGCAGGTTATATAGCAGAACCTTGGGCTATCTGGCCAACATACAGTATGAAATGTATGGTTTGGCTAGAAAAACAGCTTTGATTTCTAATGCATTTCTTCCATAATCTAAACAAAAGGGGCTTCAAAATACCAATCTCCAGGTCACTATTTGTAATACAAAGAGGGCTCACAAAAACCCTTTGTGGCAGTTCTGGTGTGTTGTGTTTGAGAAGGGTGTTCCAGTCTGTGTTTCACACTGTTCTGCTGAATAGGTACAGGAGCTACATTAAGACTTTTGTGAATTGGTTGCTGAAACCAGAGTTCAGGGCTCTTTAAACAAGGGGTACATGTTCATCAGTAAGCAGCTATGAACTAGACATTTTCTTTTCCTTTTGAGATAGGCTCTTCTGAGTGCTCCAGATAATGAGGATATTGCCTTTACCTTATCAAATAAGAATATATGCCTTTATAAATGAAACATTAAAGAAAAAATAGTGGTAAGTCTCTAAAGCCTTAATAATCTGTTGTTGTTGCATTTGATATGGTAACACTAATGTGCTGTGAAGGCTAATTTAGTAGGTTTCTGAGAGCAAAATAAGCTTTGGAACTCTTATAATATGCAAACTAATGAGTGGTTACAGTGAACACAGCTGTTTCTGACAAGCTGACTAAGCTAGGAATTCAAATTACTATTTTTAGCCAACTTATAATGTCTCTGTATCTCAATGGTACCCATATTATTACTTTTTAAAATTATATTAATGTGTCTTTATCATAATGACAGACCAGGGACAATAAACATTTTAGTGCAACCAGTCCGTTATGTTTCAAATCAAACAAACACTGTGAACATACAGACAGAATTGAACACTTCAGGTGGCATCTGGGCTGTGTTACCCAACATCATGTCTAGGACTTGTATGAATTCAGACTGAAAACTGCCTCAGAGAAAGAGGCAAGAGCCCTGGAATGATGTAATTGCTGTTTTCTCTGTTGTTTACATATAGTCTGTCTAGCGTATATTCCTTCTTTTCTTGCCTTCCAAGAAAGTTGCCTTTCTCCATTATACAAGAATTTTTTGCATGTTGTTGCTTGCATTCAAAATACTTTTCTGGTGATCCTTGAGATATGATAATTGTGCAGATTCTGCAAAAATTACTATAAATTCTATCCTGAAATCTAAAAATCATTGCAGTTAACTGTACTCCTGCAGACTGAAATAACTGCACTAATTTGGAATACAAATTTGGAAAACAATGCTGATGGAAGTTACTTTGTGAAAAGTGTTTACAGTTCTGTGAGATATTGTCAAGATTAACTTCTAAATTACATTCTGAACTAGTTTCTTTTTTCTGTTAAGGTTTATTTGGTACTTTCTGCAAAGATTAATGGTTGAGCCAAAGCATTCCTCAAAATCTGTGTGTATCAAATAGACATACTTAATGCATAGATTTGTTCCTTTAAAAAAACAGTCTAATTTTAACATAACATATGGCAAGTTGGTGTCTAAACTGCTTTAACAGACTGTACTTGCTAAAGTCATTTATAACTAGTTTACCTTGAGGTAAGAACTAAATCTTAGAAAAACACCAATAGCTTGCTTACTGTATCCTCTAAATTACAGTGGATAAGATCTAGGTTTAGTCAGAGCTGGGTGTAGAAAATTATGCTTGCAAATTAATTCTGTGTTAATAAAATCCTGTTTTCACTTCTGTTTTTCCTGATGGTAATGACTTGCAGACCAGCTCAAATCAAGAAAATAAAGCCTAGGCAAGCTCCAGAAATTCTGATTCTGAAGCAGTAAATCTTTTGTTCCTGGTTTTGTGTCATCATGGAAAATAGACCATTGACAATTAATCTAGAAGTGCCTTTGTATTTAGAAAGACTTCCTCAACAAAAAAGTAAAGGAAATGCATGATTTTCAGTCCTGGCTCCCATGACTCTGGATGATGTCCACTTCCAATGACAATTCCTTTTTCTATAGCACTAATGATAGGGAAGGGGAGCTAATCTAAAACTTTCTTCCCATGCCTCTAGGGACCAAGGAAAACAAAAGCATTTCAACAAGAGCCTAAAAAAACTGCTCAGAGAAATAGCCTCCCTTCTGAAAGGAGAAATATATAGTTGTTCCAACACAGCTGTTGGCCCAAGAGCGTTACAGCGAAGTGGTTGAATTCCTAACATGGAAGTGAGAAACATTGACTCCAAAGTTAGAAACCTAATGAGTTCAAGCACTGTGAATGAAAACTAATCTGCTTGGAGAACACAAGCAGCATCCATAATAGCAACCAAGAGGTGTCTTCTAACTGTCTTCAATGGATGACTTCCCTAACTGATGCATTTGCACTACTGAGGGAGGACACAATGGAAGAGACAGGGTCTAGTCTAGCATAAAGGCCTGTCTCTTTCTCACTGAAACCCTTCAGTGTTTTAGCAGTCTGAGTTGACAGACATGTTTATTTTGGAATGTAATGCCAGCAACAACAAACTTGACATTAGGGCATTCAAAGGACAATAGCAGTGATGTGAAAAATGTATATTTTCCTTTGTAAGTCCCAGAAAGATGTTTTGGTAGCTTTAAGTCTCTAATGAGCTTGCAAAGAATTATATGTGTGTGTATAATTACATAGAGCCTATCTTTTCCCTTTGCATGCAAATTCTAATGCCATGTCAACAGCATAACAAAAATGGTGATAAATCTGGGAGTGTACAAAGTCTCCTGCTTTCCCTATTACTCACTGCATTGGCTGTGGTTTCTAGGAGCTATTGTTATGTTGCCACATCAGGTTGTTCAGTTTGTAGATCTTGATAAGTAAATACAAGAACAACTTGGGACCTCTTTAAAACTCAGATTTTCTATTTTCAGAGGCATCCAGTACTGTAAGACTTCTCTGACAGTGGTGAATTCCTTGTTTTTTATCAAAGTGTCTCTATGTAGCCCTCTCTCATTCCACTTCATTTTTAATACTCATTTTGAGCACCCACTAAAGCTTCTGGGGCCATCTGTTTCCTGTTTTCAAGTAGTATTTGTAAACAAGCTTTGGTCTTCATTGCTAGTAACTGGATGACCAGCACTTTAATATAGATATTGCACCAACAAAAGAGAGATGTATGTTTCTTTGTATTTGCAACTCTTCATCCATCTACAGCAAGAAGTAGCATTGCAGAACAAACTGAAAACTGTAAAAAGTGTGTTCATATTTGCACAATCTAGGGTTAAAAATCCTTGTGATCTTATTCAGGGAATCGGATGCCTTCCAAGGAATTGTTCTAGTGCTGAATCTATAGGTGCAAAATCCAGTGCTGAAAAACAGAAGCTCTGTATTTCTTCTCTTTACCACTAGGTGACTGTTTAAGCAAACAGCTTTTCTTGCTCTGACTTGCTTAGGATTGCCTTGAGGACTAGAACTATAAAATACCCCAAAACTTGGCAAACAATTTTTTTATCTCTACCAGACAGGCAAAATGATGGATTTAGGGGACATGCTGACTTGGTAGTAGATGGCAGTTTTCCCCACATCACAAATGTTGCTAAGGTCTTAATGTATTTTGTAGGTACTCTACCTATCCCTTAGGGCCACTTCATGGCTGTAATCCTAACTCAAATCCCTTGTACTTCATGGATGCTACCTAATTAGTTTCAATTAGGGAGAAAAGGAAAAGCTAATGAGTTGGTGAAGTTGTGTTCCCAGTTTATTTGTGGCTGGTGTTGTTGGACTGCTGTATAACAAACACCTTGTCATTTTCCTTGAGATCTTTCCCAGGATGGGTCTCTGGTTTAGCAGTGGGTTCATACTCTGTGCTCTCAACCTCTGGCTATGGCAGAGTGGCCTTTCCCTGGGGCAGGGAACATGATACGTGGATCATACCAACTGAAATGCCTGGGGATCTTGGAAGCTCTGATTTGTGTTATGCTTTCATGGATGATTTAATAAACACATCAGGAGAGTGACAGTGAGTTTCTTGTTTGGGCCATGTTACGGGAACCTATGGTGTGGTGGAACTGTGTCTTTTAAACTTAGAGCAGGGACTTGCTATAATGTTATTAAAGTTCTGACTTTGTTTTTCTCTGGTAATTTCTAGTTGTAGTGTGTGCTAGATAATTAGATCCCTATCTCAGGTATGATATCTTAATTTGAAAATGACCTTGACAAAGTTAAGGTCACTTGGGAATTGTACCGTGCCCTTTTCTGTTTGAAAGTTCTATTATTTTAAGAAGTTCTGCATGTTCCTGGTGAGCATGTATCACTGCAGGACTTGACTAGTTGTCTGCTACTTATGACCAATATTTTTAAGATACCAGTTAGTAACCTAATTGTGTTTAACTCATGTCATCTACGAAAGGATTAAAAATAATGCTACCATAGTTCTGCAATTCTTTAAATTGCTGATAAGACAAATGCAAAAATGTTGGCATTTCTTTTTAAAAAAATAAATAAATCTAATATCTGTAACCTTACTTTGTTTCTTTAAAACATTTGTCCTGAGCAACATGACTGCAGTGTTTGTCTATTAAGCAGCTGAAGTGCTGTGCTGTTTGTTTGGCTTTTAGTCAATGTACTTTCCAGGAAAAGGTGAAAGGACACAAATACCACAGACAAGTTTCATTAAGAGTTCGGTGAATGTGAAGTATATGTTTTAATCTAAAATAAAGTCTTTTAAAAAAAAACAACAAAAAACAAACTTTAAAGAGGCTTAGTAGGAAGACTCAAACTTCAGCTCCTCAAATATGCAGGGCTGCTTGCTGCAAACTTGGCAAGTGTGATATTACTCATCAAGATCATAGAACTTGTGCTGTGTTTGGATTCTCTGGGTCCTTAAGTAGTTGTAGTGCTCCTGTTACATACAGTTAGTTAGATGGGCATGTCAATAGTCTCCCCAACTGAGTTAGAGGGCCTTAAACAGTGACAATAGATCTGCTACTAAACAACTGCTGGAGTCTCCCTTTAGGCGGAAGATTATTTGTCCTTCTACATTGGTACAACACCTGGTACAACACTCAGATTCCTTGCTAACAGTAGTAATAAAAATGCCAGCTATTCTGAAAATGTGTATTAGTGTTAGTGGGCAGTATGCCAACATGTCCAAGTAAATAAAAGAGCAGGGTATGTTCAGACCTTGGAGCAGATATACACATTGGGGTCAAAAGGAAATAAGGAAATAAGGAATAAGGAAATAAGAATCCTTGAAGATTCAGTTTTTAACTGATAAGGCCTTGAATCTGTTGCCTGATGAGGGAACTCAGGTGGTGGTGGTGATGGAAGAAATGGTGTAAATTCAAGCCAAGATTAAATTCTGAAACGATAATTCAGTTAAAGGCTCTCATATAGCTTTTAAAAAAAAACACATTTAAGTCTTAAATATGTGACAAGAAGCTAACAACTATTTTCATTAGGAAAGATGTGATTTTAAAACACTCAACCCACCTCAACAAATAAATGAACCTACAATCCATAAACCCACAGGTGACTTTTTTTGTGTTTATCAAAATTAAGGAGACAGTTTGTCAGAAATGGACACCTGAAGGAGGGGGGGGAAGACAGCTTCAGAAAGGATCTGGTGGTAGTTTTCAATGACTACTGTTATACAGCTGACAGGAATGAGGAGTAGAATTACTAGCAACTTTTTGTCCTTGCACCAGAGCACGTGCTCTGTACTTGGTACAGATTGAATCACACTTGCCTTTGGTGGGAAGAGGGAAGATGGGAAGTTATTAAATGGAACTGTGTGCCTGTGTTTGTTTACAGGAACGTTCTTCTGCTTCAAGATGTTAGATGTTCTTGTTTCAGTGTGCTGAAATCAATTTACAGGAAGTCAGGTTCTACTGATTCACTTTCTGCTTATTGATTCCTGCCCAAAGTGAAACTTCTCACATTAACAAAGCCTGAGTGATTTTTTTTATTTTATTTTCAAACATTGCTTGAAATGACTGGAAATAATGAAATCTTTTTTCTTATTCTTGAAGGTTATGGGTTTTTAAAAGAGAGATTTAAATCTGAAAAAGAATAATTCTGGGTAATTCCTGTAATGGTGATGAAGTTTAGAACTGGTTTGTGCTTATCTAGAACAAGAATTCTCCGTTTTCCTATCTTTATTTCAGTACCTTTTCTTAATCTTCTGAAGATAAATTAGCCACTGCCTGGTAGAATAACCTGTTCTCAGGGCTGCAGGAATAGGCTATTCCTATGTCAATCATTACAGGTAAAGAACCACCACCTGATGGTAAGTCCTGAAACAGCATAGAGTATTTAAAGGATAATATTCAGTTGATTTCTTCTGTCTTATTCTCTTCTGTTAAGACTCAAGGATTTCATCTAGATTTAAGTTTGCTGATCCTAACTAAAGATGAAGTTTGTTTTCATAGCTTGGGCAGATGTCTGTTACATAAAAATACTTTATCCTTCTACCAAGTGTTTTTTTGGATAAAACTGTTACAGATTAAACCATGTCAACATGGCATCGCCTTCTGCTATCTTTTAGTAAATAGGACTCTGATTACTGAGAGATACAGTGTCAGTTGGCTGCTGTTAGACAGGTATTAGGAAGTTTTAAATCTCAGGTTTATTGTGGACTTCTACAAAATGAATTATCGTTGTAAGCCAGATATTACATTTTTTTAAAAGCTGGAAAATGTTACTTTTACTGATGATATTAACTGTGCAAACCAGACTGACTAGCTTTCATCTGAAGTCTTCTGTCCTTGTTCTAGCACAATCCTTGAAGTTAGTTAAACAAAAGATTATCTCAAGCCTTTTAAAATACTGGATTTTTTTTTCCCTGTGCAGAACATTGAGCTTTATAAATGAGTCAGGCTTTCTGGATTTATACTTGGAACTTCTAGTACTGAACCTCAGTGTTCAATGTACGTTAACTGGAGGCAATACACCAATGTTCACATTAATTTGAGCTGCTTTTTGAATCTCATATACATGAATTTAAATACTTCAAAGTTTAGCACGTTTGAAAATATTTGCATAATTTTGAAGGAATGAGGAGGGGAGCTGTGTAGCTGCTTGATGATTTTAAAAGAACTAAAAAAACAAAAATCAAGCCCAACTTCTACTTTAAAGTATGAATGACTGATGATCATGAAAGTGAACAGTTACTGATGCAAATGGTGAGCAAGGAGTGATGCTGATGCAGATGGATTGAAACTCACTGTATCACTTTGTAAACTGTGCTGAAAAAGGGGCACTCAAAAGTAAGAGCGTCTTAATTTTTATTATTTTTTTAAATCAAATTAACTCCTTTATTTTAAGATTATTTTAAGACTAAATGGTAGTAATGGATTCTGCAGGAATTTGGGACAATCGTACAGTCTTGGCTTTCTTAATGTTAACTGAGGTTACTAGCACTGTATGTAGTATCTCTGAAAGACAATAGAGACTTCTGAGTGAGTAAAAAATAAAATTCATGCCATGGTTCCTATTTCATGAAGCCAGAGATCCCCTTCAGAAACTGAAAAATATCTGCTGTGGTTCCAAGGGCATCTCTTGTCCTTTCGTTTCCAGTTTGCAACTTCTCATTTGCATCTTTAAACTCAAGAAAAATCTTGGTTATGCAGCATAGGGACCTTGTTTTACTATGAGAAGCAGCTTTTCTCATCCTGCCCTCACCTTCTAGTACTTTAGTTTTTATATCTTTTCCTCCCCTCCCACCCTCCCTGAAGCCTGCACGGTCCACACACATGGTCTTTAACTTTTTGATTGTTGGGTTTTGGGTATTTTGTTTGTTTGTTTGTTTTTAGTGGAGGCAGCTCTGTAAAGGCTATAATGCTGTTGGGTGGTTCATGAGATGTCAGAATGAAAATACTGGGTAACTAGGAAAGGAGGACTCTGTTTATAACCACTGTTGTCAGTTTATAAAGCCTGGAATACCCTACAGGCCAGAAATTACACATTTTTAAACTGATACAAAACCCATACTGCAACATATTAATGTCTGGGTTTGCTACACAGACTAAATTCCTTTAGGAGTTATGTAGGTAACTGGGCTGTCAGATGCACCAGTTTATTTGAAATGAGATTAAACCAAAACTCTATCTGGAGTTCTGTAAAATTTGGGCCAATGAAGATCTGGATCTCATCTCTGTGATTAGTTTTCCTGCAGAAGAGTATCAGAGTTAGAACCTCCTGACACTTTAATGAGACTGGTTTATTTCCTGGCACTGACTTTGTTTGATGATACAGATGGCAGAGCTTTTCTTTTGCACAACAGCTGTCAAGGAGAAGCCATTTCATCTTCTCAAAAGTCTCTATCTCTTCTGGAGCAGATTGAATAGCTGGGAGGAGAAATGGTGATGGACGTGAAGAATAAGAAGGGAACTTCAGTTGTTTTCTTACACTGACCCTCCATTCAGTTGTTTCCTGTTTTGGCAGGGAGTACATGGCTACAGACCAGCAGAAGTGGAGTGTTCTTGCCAGCTACTCTGAACTTCTGTTATGGGTCATAAATTTCAAGGACAAACTGTATTTTGAACTTACTGAAATTTGAGACATCACATGTCATTCTTTAACTAAATATTAGAGTTCAGGTCTTTGATCACCCTGGCTCTGCTGCAACCCTCAAAACAGTCAGAATTGAGAAGTGAGTTGTTACTCATTGCCGATAGTGACATTGAAGCCATACGAGAACATGAACACCCGAGTTCTGTGGAATTGCAATGGTTTATGCTACAGCAAAATAAATTGTTAAAATTTGAAAATGACACAGGCCTGTGGCTTTCTCCCTTCTGGAAGTACCTACCCAAGTTGTAAGAACCATTCAGGTGCAAGTGGTTGAGCACTTAGTGTTCTGTTATCTACCATGACAAAGTGTGTACAATAAAGTACTGCAGGATTTACTTTCATAATCCTTCAGTTTCTACAGGTAGGCATGTTGAAACTGCTCAATGGTGAGTGAATCTGTAGTGGTGAATCTATAATATCTGCAATAAATGTAGGCCCATAAAAAATAAGTACACTTTCCCACGTGTTGATATGGTTTAACAGCACAATCATGCCGAGTTTACATTCTCCTGGGGGGTTATTTCCGTGCCTCCAACCAGCTGACTGTCAGCAGCCCTGATTACACTGTGTTGCTACAGCCTGTTCCAGATTGCCCATATAGTGCTGAATTAGCAAGGGGCTTTCTAGGAAAACGCTGTTGCAAGTGTGTGGATTTTTTTTTAATTATTTTTTTCTAATTTTTCATGCAATAGTGTTGTTGAACTTCAGACAAACCTGTCCCTTCCCCTCTATCTCTCTCAAGGTACTTAACCTCAGGAAGCAGCTTGGCATACTAGCCAACTGGCTTTTTCGGGGGGCACTTAATAGAAATCAAAGCTACCATAAAGCTACATATTTTACTTGAAAGCAGAAATGAGAGACTAGATAAAATATTTTAAGAAGGTATTAAAAATCTACTTTTATTTCATTTATCTGGCTAAAATTCTGAGGCTTCTTGTAAAGATTGATGTTATATGATGCAATTGTCTGTTTCTCTGATCTTTAGATGACCTTGTTACCTACAAGTTACACCCTCATTTTTTGACCCTGTTCAAATAATCCTGATGGAAGGTTTAATATAGGATAAGAAATCCAGTCTTCCTTGACAAAGTGGGCTGAATGAACAGTTGATCTCTGTATGCTTTGTATCTTATCAAGGTTCTTTTGTTGAGGAGTCATCTCATTGCCTCTCCATGACTGAATTTGCCCCCTTACACACAGGCTCTGGAGACTTTTTCCCATTTGTGTAAAGCAGCTGTTTATTGTGGAACCCTCAGTACTACCTGTTCTTGCAGTCTTCAGTATAGATCTTTGTCACCTCATATAATTATTGGGGTATTTCCATTCTGAAACCAGGCTGTTGTGACAGCTAAGGAAACAGCAGCTTTCACTTTACTGTACCATTTATTTTTATTTTATTTTATTCTTCCAGCTTCTACAGCAGTGATGTAATTTTTTTTCAGTGCTAGCTTTAAGAGGAAGGATTCTTTTTTTTTTAAGCTCTCAAGCTAAAATTCTTTTTTTATTTAAGTCTTAATGTACTTGTGAATTGCTTTCCTGAGCGTGACTGCCTCAGTAGATGGATTACTGTGCACTTCTGTAGCCCATGATAAGATCTTGGCAATTGCTGCTTCCCATAGGAGCAGAACTGTTAAAATGGCAGTATATCATTATCTCTTAGTCTGAGCTACTCCAGACTTTATGGTGTAATAAAATAGTGTGATCAAATTGAGGCCTGCTGCAAATTTCCCTGGCAGCCTTTCTCTTTAATCTGGAGGCTTTAAACTGGACGTTTCGTTTCTCTTCAGGAAATATTGACAAGCAAATTATGCGATGTTGCAGTGTGCTTGACTGACGGGTGTCTTGAACACCTCTTCATGTCATCTTACCTAACACTTCTTGAAGATTTGGCATCTGACTTTCTCAATCTCCTGCTGGTGTCAGAACAAGATGGGGAAGGTGCAGTGAAATGTGCTGTTGTGCTGAGGGCACAGGGGCTGGACATGTAGGAAGGTTTGCAGAAAATTCTTACTGAGCAAAGGGGGAATTGACAGACCTAGGGCTCCAGAGGAGTTACGGGTTAGGAGAGCAGATTGGGGGTAATTTTTTGAAGGCTGGGAATGGAAAGGAAAGGGCTGTGGACTGCAGAGTGAATCATTAGATTTCTGCAGGGGAAAGAGAGGGGAGAGGTCAGAAGTCTGGAACAGAAGGCTTTGGGGCAAGAGGCTAAGAGCCACCATGAGCACCTCTTCCTGATGGACATCCATAGGACTCTGGAATGTAAAGCTGCGTTCATGGGAGTGATCACTTGTATGAGCTACACAGCCATCTGCCCCTAGGTTCTGTGTGCTTTCTTTGCAACAGGAAATGTGATGCTGTCAGGCCAAGTGGGACCTGTTTGTGCAGCCGGGAGCAACCTTCTCCTGTAAAGTACTAAAGAACTTGTTATTCCAGTCACTACTGTAAATTAACAGTGACAAGAACTTTCCACTTGATGAACAGTGCTTCAGCAGACTTCCTCTTTCCACCTTGGAAGTTTTGGGGGGTATTTGCACGGGGTACAGGACTTAAAACCAGGAGAATGACTCATGCATTTGACTCTGGAAAACTGGCCCTTCCTCTTTAAAGTTTTATATTGCACAACCTTTAGATGAAATGTCGAGCTTCCTTTTTGAATGACAGGATCTCTGCAGCGTGACTACGAGTGTGGTTCAAGAAGGTGTTTCATAACTATCAATCTGTGTCCATCCAGTAACCTCAGTTCTTGTGACATCGCTGGCCTTCAAGTTCCTCACAGCACAACAATGAGATGCTTTCATTCTGCTTTCTCCAGCATGGACATCCTGTAGTACTATTATTGACATATTTTGAAATCTCCCTGACACCAGTGAGCATCAGCAGTTGTGACTCCTGCCATAACCAGTAGCAGAAGGTTCTGAGGAATGTACAGGAAGGCCTTTAACGTAGCCATTTTATATAACTTGTCGCTAGATTGTTGTCTCCAGTAATTCTCTCTCTTGAAGTCCATCTGATTTCCACTGAAGTCAGTGTTAGATCCTTAAAGTGATCTTAGGGGTTTTTGTCACTTCAGATATTCTAGCAACTGCTGTAGCCAAAAAAAATAAAATCAACCCTGAACCATTTTAATTCCTATTGCTGAGAAGAGTGTGCTCTGGCTTCTCAGGCACTAAGGTCCAGGCCCACATGCCCTCTTGGGTTTTCTATTTTACTGGTTTTCATTACATTCAGAAATGAAGTGATAATGTGCTAGCTGGATGTTCATATGAGACAGCAGCTTACCTGTTGCCTTATCTAGGTCCCTCATTTTATGACCACAGTACTCCCACCTTATGTTTTTTTCCCTGTTTGCTTCAGAAATGTATTATGTTTTTTAAATTGCCTGTTTCTGGAAGGTACATGGACAGCTTCTTTCTTTTCATTTTTCTGTGCCTGTGGGAGTTATGCATCTCCTTGAAGTCCCTTATTCTTTCAGTACCTTTAGGCATTGTAGCAGCTTTTAAAAGATTTAGTATTTGGTAGTGAGGCAATAGCCAGCTTTCTGTTCGCTGAATAATAAGTAACTAGTTTCAGATCCTTAAATATTTGAATCTGTGGAATTCTCTAAGGCTGGGAGTAGTGTGTATGTGCATATACACATGTATGCTTAAGTATATTATTTTTAAATTAAAATACCTTTGTACCATTCCATTTCTGTAGTGAAGCATTTTCACTGTTTACTTTTTTAAAAGAGGGGACAGTTGTTTTGAAATTTGTTAATGCTGTGAAAGGAAATGGTGTAAATGAGTGCTCTGCTAATTTAACCCAATACTTACAGCAAAAATGCCTCAGGGTCTTTTGGTTTGGTTTTCATTTTGCTCTGTTGTTTTTTTTTTTAAATGTGAACCTTAAGTGATGGGGTGGATGTATTGATTTGGGATGGGTTTTTTTAACACTTAAATGTCTCCCATAGAGCCTACATATGTTTTTGGTTTTTTTTCCTAATTCCCTGTTTTTGTCTCTTGTTAATCCTGTACAGCCAGTACAGAAGAAAAACCCCTGCAAAATACAAGGTCACCAACCTAGTGTCAGAGACAAACTTAGGAAAACACCCATTTTAGCTGCCTCATGTTTGAGATATTAGACTGTGGCAGTCAAGATCATATTCTCCAGACTGCATTCTTCATAAGCAGAAATACTGGCAGCCATGTGTTAAGTTATAAAAAGAGAGCAGCTGATGTCAGGGCTTATTTCAGTGAGGAGCCATTTCAAAATACTGTACTAATTTTGAGCAGGTATATGCAAACTAAAAATCTTCCCTTGTAATGTAGCATTCACTGTAAATTGCTGCATATCTCAATACTGGGGTAGAAAATTATGAACAGGTCATAAGATGCAGTAGATAGCCCACTTAAAAGAATAATCTTCAGCATTGTACATGATTCTTTAAGCAAACAGAGAGGAACTGGAAAGCAGTTTGATTTGGCCTGCATCTTGAGGATTAGATTTGCTGATACAAAATCCTCCTATTCTGATGTTGAAAAGCTACCACAATTTGAAGCAGAGCCTGAGCTAATTTGAAACAATTAATAGAGGAGTGCCCAGCCTTTCTGTGCAAGTCATCTGTGTATCATGAGCAGCCCTGCAAATGCATTAACTTTATGTGCACAGAAACATGTTATCTTGCCTCATGCTGGGTGTGGATTAACACCAGGTTAAAATGTATCCGTTTCAGGACAAAATTAATGTTATACTCTATTTGGTTTTCTGTATTTAACAAAATAATCCAATGAAAGGAGATTAATTTAGCTCGATAATTTATTTGTAATGATTTTTTTTTAGTGGCTTCTAGGCTAGGTTCATTTGTTCATTTCATGTCTATCTTAGATAGAGTTTCTAAAAATTATGCTACTTAAATATCAGTTCTACAGCAAATGCACTCCTGAAGTTTTCATTAATTTCAGTTCAATCCAATAACTTCAACCTGAAGTTCCTGGTACTATAATTTTTAAGCATTTCAGATTTATGGAGTGTTTATTTACAATGTGATTTTCTGTTTCTACAAATGGGGACTAATGTCCAAGGATAGCAGAATTCTTTTTATTATAACTTTTGAAACTGTCTCAGACAGCTGAGCTATTATGTGTCTGAGAAACCCCTAACTCTGTGCCTGAGATGATACATGTTTTTGTTGAGCCTGTGAATTAGATAGAAATCACATTTGTTTGCAGCTTTGTAACATCTTGCTGATAACTCAAGAGGTAAGTGATCTTAGGCAAGTCACCACTCCATGTGTGTGTTTTAATCCAAGGAGTAGACAAGTTTTTTCTATCACAATAAATGTTTTCTAATTGCTACCCAGTCTGAAGTACAATTGATAGTTTTACTGATAGTGGAAACAATTGCTTATAGCAGTTTATATGAAAGTGCTTTGGGGCAGAGACCCTAGTCCATCAGGAGTGTAAAGGCATAATGACTGGTAAATGTTCTGCTACTTTATTATGCAAGGTAATAATATTTTAACACACAAATGATGTTAGTGTTGTATTCTGGTAAGCTTAAACTTGGTTCTTAAGTTGAAGCCCAAAATCCTTTCTGTCTGGAACTCGCACATGAAGACACAAAGTCAAATGGGTATTTGTCTTAAAATAGCTAATGGTAGGATGATGCTAGATGGATTCATATCTAAGACTTTTTTGTTGGTTTTTTTTTTGTGTGTGTCTTTGTTGCAGGACATCAGGCACGAAGCCAGTGATTTTCCATGTAAAGTGGCCAAACATCCCAGAAACAAAAATAGAAATAGGTACAGAGATGTCAGCCCCTGTAAGTACACTTTCTTTTCCATTGTTCATAGCAAACTGGTCACCTTTAATGACTTCTAACAACTGAATGTTCGTTGTAAGAATAGGAGTTGTGTTGGATATGCACCCAAGACAATTCCTCTTGTTAATATATTTTTTTTATGAGATAGATGTTCCAGGATGCCATTACATCCCTAGGATTATGCCAGAGCAGCATAGAGTAGAATAGTGGTGGCTGAAACAGCATTAAGAATATTGCATGTGTCCTTTCTATTACCATGTACTTAGTAGAGTAAGTGTCCCTCCAGTCAGTGCAGCAGAACTGCAACAGAGGAAAGGGGAGGTTTGCACAGGTGGTGGTGTTAGTGTGAGATCTGTGTTTCTGAAATTATTAGTAATAACTGTTCTGGTGAATTCTGGTGGGAAGTGCATCTTTGAACATGTCTGTTCTGTACAAGGCACAGCCCAGTTCAGTGTTGCAGCCTGTCTGTCTTTCCCCAACCCCCTGAACAAAGACAGTAACATTCAGCCTTGCCAGTGCCTAGCATGCTGTACTGTGGTGCAGTGATGGAAACAGAGTGCAGAGAAGTACAGAGCTGCAGTTATATGGTCAGCAAATAATATCTGATGTATCAGATACTTGTAAAGAAGGTTCACAGCTGGTTTGCTAAGCTGCCTTCTTTGCACTAAATGACAATGCCTGTTCTGGGACTTCTGGCCCTTGCAGGGTGCAGCACTGATGCCTGTTGGGAAATGCAGTTTCCATAGGCTCTGTCACAGGGCAGATGTCTGTCTGCTGTTCAGAGACAAGAAGAGTATGTACATTGGGAAACTTCTGTACTTAGTGGCTGTAAGTTACCAAAGTCTTTGTGGCAATCAACTAGGAACAATAATAGTTTGCTTTACTAAGCAGTTCTAGGATCTGGAGTTGTGAGTAACAAAGGTTCCCTTTTGCCTGTAGATAATACTGCTTCCAATCTGTTTGGTGCCCTTGCAAAATGTGGGAACTCTTGTATGTGGGTTTTTTTGTTGGTGGTTTGTTTTTTTTAATCCTAAAGGGAGCAAGCTGAGACTAACAAAAGAGCAAAGAAATTACTTTTGCTGTAGTTCTTGAATTTTGATCATACTTTCTGTACATGAAGGTGTAGTTGGGTTGGGAAAAGTAGCTAAATGTCTGTAAGAAGTCTCTGTTCTGTTTGTCCAACATATGTTTAGGCAAACCTTTAACAACCTTGAACAAGCTGGATTTTAATGTTTAAGCTGCAAAAGATAAGCAGTTGTGTAACTAGATTTATTTAAAAACAGTAACTCAGTAACTGTACAGATAGGTCAGTGTGATCTGGTTTGCTAATTACCATCGTGATTACTCGAGATGCAAACACTTCCATTCTTGCAGTGTGTTTTTGGAAAGCAGAGTGCAGCCTACGTTGGTTGCTCTGCTGCAGGGCAGCTCCAGTAGTACCTGGATTGTGTTCCCAGTTACAAGCACCA
Organism: Chaetura pelagica; assembly: GCF_000747805.2. Lineage (NCBI taxonomy): Eukaryota > Metazoa > Chordata > Aves > Apodiformes > Apodidae > Chaetura > Chaetura pelagica. The sequence goes on along the minus strand of NW_009953486.1, from coordinate 6,965,164 downwards.
GTGAGCACTCCTGATGGAGCTCTTTGCATTCTTCAGGGTAACTCAGCTGTTTTGATCCTAGCACCTGATGAGGTTGTGCATGAATTGTGCTGTATTGCATATACATTAACTGTTGTTTTCTAATTATGCTGCAGTTGATCACAGTCGAATTAAGCTAAACCAAGGTGACAATGACTATATCAATGCTAGTTTGATAAAAATGGAAGAGGCCCAAAGGAGCTACATCCTTACCCAGGTAATTGCTGGCAATGGATAATAAAAATCATATGGTGATTTGAGTTGTCTTCCATGGGTTTTCCTTAGCCTTATTACGTTTGTTTTCTTTATTGCAGAGCTACTTAAGTGTATATAAACATCTGTGTGTGTGTATATAAACATACACACAGAACAATTTTACAGAGATGCTACATATTTCCTCCTGCTTCCTGTCAGCACTGGCTGACTTGGTATAGAGTATTTTGGCCACTTTGTATATTTGACTTTTGACCCATCTAGATTAGAAGATAATATAGTTCTAGAAATCTACTTGTTTGGTTATGACAAACAACATTTAGATGTGATTGAAATGAATCATACTTTTACATGGAAGATCAGTACAAAGGCTTCACACCAGTAATCTTAAGTTGCCTGATAAATTCTCTGAACAGAGGTGAACCTCACTTAATGGGAGGGCTCCAGATTTACACAATTATGTGCATGAACTTCAAGATGCTCAAAACCTATTTGAAATAACACACTTTAAATATAATAGGCATTTATGTGTTATGTCGATGGGGGCACAAGTTAACTAAAATATACTAGGGCATTTTTTGCACCTGAGCTTCTGTCTCCAAGAAGCAGGATGTTCTACCACATATTTCTTGTTAAACCCTTCTGAAAATGCTGTTACTGTAGTATTTACAAATACCTCCTAGTAACACGGTTTCTAAAAGGTATAAGTAGGGCACTGCTGATGCTTCTACCTTTAATGTGAAAGTTACGAATACAGACATTAGTGATGGGAATTTTTGAGAAGGGAGGGAAGTGGCTTTTTTCACTGAACTTGTAAATTCCACACCTATCTATTTACAGATGTAAAAATACCCAGATACCCTGTTGTCTTATTCTGAGAACTAGCAACTGTGCCAGAATTCTTGTTTTTCCTAAATGTTTGGCTCCCTGGAGACTGCCCTGGTCTCTAATCTTGACTTTTTGTCTTTTTTACCCCTTCTTCCCAAACTCTAGATAAAGGTAGACTGGGATTAATATTTTCAAGCAGCAGCTCTTCCTTCCTGTTTCTAGAGAATACAGATAAATCTTCTAAGAAGTGAACAGTGCAGTGTTCAATATGAAACTAATTCTGTGCACAGAGATCTTACTTCATTTATTTAGGACACAGAGTTTGATTGTGGGGTTGAACTGGTATGTGGAATAGTCAGATGTGCAGCTAACTGGTACCAGTTAGCTGTTCTGATTCAGAATTTAATGGATTTGAATGGCTTTATTTGCATCCAGTCATTCTGAGGACCATGGCCTGTTTTGTTTGAGCAAAATGCTGGAAAGCAAATATGAGAGGGACAATTATGCTGGTTTGAGTTGCCCAAAACTCAGAGCAATGGTTTTGGCAAAGGAACACAGCACAAACAAAAAGTTACAAGGAAATCTACTTTGTGAGTAGACAGTAAAAGGAGCTACCATTTTGTTCAGGTCCAAAGCAGACACATAAAGATTCTGGAAATCTGTGCAGTTTGTTACTGATCTGGCATTGTTTCAGTCTTCTGAGTATTTGTCCATTCAGTCTAGTAATTTTCAAGTATTATGAATAACAGTGATGTATTGCAGAGTAGTTCAATATAGATGTTAATTCTGCTCCCAGTTAGTCAATGAGGTTTTATTTCCCTGTTATATGTTTACTTTTCCTAAGAAAATTCTCTCCGCATGTTCACTCCCAGTTCCCTTCTCACAAATGAGACTGCTTCTCTCTTCCTGCCCTGTCTGGGGGAAAAGATTAGCCATACTTTCAGGACTAGATTCAGAATGGGAAAACAGAACTTAAAGCTGTATCACTGCATTTATTTATTTATTTATTTACAGTTTGGAATGAGAAGTTGCTTCTTACTTGTATCAATTTATTGTCTAATGCAGTAACTTTTACTGGGGAACATTGCACTGACATGAACAGAAAGTAATGCTTCTTTCTGGGGATTCTGTCTCTGCAGGGGCCTTTGCCAAATACTTGTGGTCACTTTTGGGAGATGGTTTGGGAACAGAAAAGCCGTGGTGTTGTCATGTTGAACAGAGTGATGGAAAAGGGATCCGTAAGTGCTTACCCAGTTCTAGCTGTGTGTTTGTTGCATGTTTATGTTTTTTAGTTTTTTAAATACAAAACCAAAAACCAACCTAAAGAACGGTGAGATTATGACCATCAGTAATTGTATCTAAAATTATGCCTGGAGTTGAATACTTGCTGAACTTGTTGAATACTTGATCTTAGTGGAGTCAGAAAATTACTCAGTTTGTAATTGCAGGTCTTAATTTCTTCTGAATTTGGCTAAGAAAAGGCATCATGACAATATGACTCTCCACACAAATTAAATTTGGTCTCTACTACTAACCTAAGTATCTAAATGTAATCTTTTTCAGTGTATGCCGATTACACCTCTCAAAGGCCATCTGCATCTAGTGTTTATTCACAAGCATTATGAAAAGGTTTTGAAGTAGTTACAGAGCCATTTTTTACTCCAAGTTTCCTTCATGCAGTAAGAATTCTGATTATTAAATGTGTCATTAGGCATATTGTTTCTCCACCAGAGTCGTTGTTTTACAAAAGACATTAGAGAGTAAGAGGAGAATGGGAGTGCAATTCAAAGTCCTTCTGGTATCTGTCTTAACCAATAATCTTCTGGGTGATGTGAAGTAAGCAGTTGAACCCAGTGCTTTGCTTGCTAGGAGAAATGCAGTGGGCTGAGTTCTGTCCAGGCCTTTTAGGAAGTTCACATTAGACAAGACAGGTGGAGGTTGAAGGGAAACAATCAGTGAACAAACAGTTGGGATTATTGTTATTTACCTTCAGGTAGATAAAAGGTTCTGATTCTTTTGGCACATGGAGCAGCTGCTGTCTTGAGACAAAAGCAATTTTAAGGACTGGTAGAAATGCACAACTTCCAGCTGAATGTTGCAGTCTGGTCTGTATAAAGACTTTGGGGGGTAGTGGGTGTGCTGGGGACCCACCAGTGATAACTGGCTGGTACATGCTTTTGCATAATCAGGAAAAAAATCCAAATAATCAGAAAGTTATTGTGCAATGAGTTGTGTTTTAATAAACTGCAGTCTTTATTTTTTACTGTTTTGCCTTTTTTGTAGTGCAAGTGAAATTCATCTTCAAAAGAGATGCAGTAACCATATTTTTCAATAGCTTCTTCCCTTCCA
>NW_009953486.1:6949376-6961351 GCF_000747805.2 Chaetura pelagica | reverse complement strand
CTACTTCTCTGCACTGCCAATGGTTTTAGACAAAATGAATTACTGTGATCCCTTAGGGCAGGCTGCTTACACTTCTCAGCAAACAGCAGTGGGTGACCTACGGCTGAGCACAACAAAATATTATTTGCAGACACATTTGGTGGAGAAATGAGACACAAAGCCAGTTGCTCTCTCTTGAACATCAATTTAAAAAAAAAAAGTGGAGAGAATTGTAACTGCACTGTACACCCCAATAAACTAGAAGATGTATTTTGAATAAAAACTAGAATTAGTCTGAGCAAAACTAGTGTTAGTAACCTATCAACACAATACCAGAGGGTTTTTGTATTTATTAAAATGCTGTCAGAAATCATCTTAGTCTTGATAATGCTGTTCTTTTCTTATTGTTCTTCCACCACAACTTCAAAGCCTTATTATTTGCCCTTGAATAAGAGGCATTAGCCACGTCAAACAATCCATTCTTGCATGTTGAGGTGTGGGCAAGTGCTGTTCATAATCCCAGTTCAGAGGAGCAGTGCTCAGTGGCAGCAGTAGCAGGACAGTTCTCCCACTCACAATATTCTTAGGTTTGACTGTCAGAAACATGGTTGCTGACTCTAGTCATGTTGCTCATGAGTTTCTTTAGTTTCACTTTTCTCCTGCACGCTGCAAAATGTGCTGCTTCTCTATTTGGTTGACTCATTTAAGCATGTAGCAGTCCTTGCAAAACTGAGCTGTCTGGGAAACTTTACTGAGAAAATTGAAATTCTGCCAGAAGGATGTAATGGGAACATTTGCTGAATGTAGGGGTTTTTTTGTTTGGCACTTTACTTTTAAACTGTGTCATGTAAAAATCAAAATTATCTCACTGCTATTTTTATTTCTGTGGTGAGGGAATGTAATAACCAAAAATCTCATCTGATGTTACACTTACAAATTAGCAATGTTGTAATTCTCTATATGCAGTTTATTCATAGAATTCGTAACACTTTTTCACAGTATGTTCTTTCTTGTTAAGATCTCACTCTTCTTTTGAAATGTAAATGTTTGACATGAGGATTATAAATAAAATGCAGAGTAGGCTAAAATTCAGATTTCAGCAGACTTTTGTTTGTTTGTTCTGACACAAACTAGAATAAATAGTGGTTTTGGTGATTTTGATTGGATTCCATAACTTCTCACTCTTTAGCTTACATGTAGAAGACAGCTCTACCTAAAGAAACCTACCCTCAATCATTAGGTATTTATATTAGTTCAGTCAGAGTTAAAATAATCTGACTCAGAAAAAAGTCAGTGAAGATGTGGTTCTGCAACATAAAGGAAGACTGATATTGTTGACACTAGAACTGGTGCTCTTTATAATATAAGCAGATGAAGAAACTGTCTCATAAGGAAATGTATTTAAGGATGTTTATTCTTTGCCTTTTACACAGACATCAGTGACATATAAATGTCTCCTATTTGGTTTTAGGTAAAGTGTGCACAGTACTGGCCACAGAAGGAGGAGAAAGAAATGTTTTTTGAAGATACAAACTTGAAACTAACATTGATATCTGAAGATATAAAATCATATTACACAGTACGACAGCTAGAATTGGAAAACCTTACGGTAAGGTCAGAAAGTATTACCAGTCAGAGTCTTCAGCCTCTCTGAGGTGAGATTCACCTCCTCATCAATAAGGTCTTGAAAAAGATGGTCATGAATTGTAGCAGATTTTATTCTGGCATTGGTGGTTCTGCATGAGATTGATTGTTCTTCAGCCTCTACTTTGTGTGTTGTGTAAATGAAACTCTTAAATATTTGTGAAACTTATCCGGGGAAACTACAAATCCTTTTCATCACTTGGCTATACACTGAGTGAGAAGGTTAGTGACTACCTTTCTGAGAACCCCTTATAAAATCCCTTAGTGGATGTTCTAGTGCTTTTGTGTTACAGCTGAAATAATTGCTTTTCCTGTCACAGAAGCTTTTTGCTTGTCTTGTTCTACGGTTTGTTTTTAGGCTTTGGCTTAAATTGCCAGGTTTTGTATTGATGGCCTTCATCAGAAAGCAGGAATTGTTTAGTCCTCGTCCTGCAATGAGCTGTGTGGACCTTGGTACATGGATCAGGCCACTAGTTTTAAGATAAATAACTCTCTTTTTTTTTCCTTTTGTGCAATACCTAAATAAAAGTACACATGCTGATTCCCACCTCTCAGCACTGCCCTGTGTTAGGAGCAGTGAGGGCTAATCTAAAGCTCCTTGGGGAGACTGGCTAAGGAAGAACACCATTAACTTTCACTGACTGCAGGTGACTGAAGATGTCTGAGGTCCTCAGTGGTGCTGAGATGGGTGTGTATGTGGTGATGTGCTAGCCTGAGTTCTCCTCTGTCCTGGTACTGCTCACTTCTGGAAGACACAGTTACTGCTTTGCTTGTCTGTTAGCATCTTTCATGCTTCATCCTGCCAGGAAATGTGAGACAGCAGATAGGAATTTGACTAAATTGTGGCTGAGTAAGAATTTAGTTGGTGTAGTTTGTGGTGTGTATTAACTACAAGGTCTGCTGTAGAGATGTTTAAGGGTTGTAGCTCAGCATTCTAGGAGAATGTGAGCACCAGTGTTTTGGTTGTCTTGGAAGACAAGTCTGCAGGTTGGGAACAAACCTGTTAAGGAACAGCTGTGATAGTGCAAGCGCATTATGTTCAGGAAGTGCAAAGGGCATCTATAACTTGAGGTACTTAAAGAAATCTTAAAATAATCTTTTATTGTTAGAAATTAGAAGGTAGTAGTGCCAACTATCTCATGGCCATACATGCATTTGAACTGTATTGGAAAAAAACCCATGTTATACATAAGTACATTTTCTTATCCACTTTCTTTTGCTCAAAATTGAGACCTTTGCAACAAGATATAATTATTTTGTAGTTTCTTAGCTGTGCAACTGTAAAAGCTCCCTCAGACTGGTGGAACTTTTGACATTTGAATTTAAGCCAGCTGTTCTAAAGATGCAGTGTGGTCTCAGCAGCATACAAAGCTGAGCAGGCACATGCCTCCGTTCCATGTGAGTCAGTTCTTTTAAAAGGAAGTAGCTAAAAATTTTCCAAAGGCACAAATTTGAATTTGACCTAAATGTAAAAATATCTAAAGCTGTATGTCTAAATATGTATTTTGCTAGGAAAATGAATGAGGAATTGTATTTGCTGATGAGAACATTGCTGTAGGCAGTGGTGCTCTGGCTGCTTCTGACTGGTGGGTATGAACTAACAGATGCCCTAAATACTCTCTCTACAGACACAGGAAACTAGAGAGATTCTGCACTTTCATTATACTACGTGGCCTGACTTTGGTGTCCCAGAGTCACCTGCTTCATTCCTCAATTTCCTGTTCAAAGTCAGAGAGTCTGGCTCCCTGAACCCCGAGCACGGGCCGGTTGTGGTGCATTGCAGCGCGGGAATCGGCAGATCGGGAACTTTCTGTTTAGTGGATACGTGTCTTCTACTGGTAAGAGCTGCACATTCCAGAAGATATACTCTTTCTGTAGAGCTATTTTGAGGAATGGTTTGTTGTTGGCTCACAAAGAGCCATGGTATGTTCTGTGAAGTACTGGTGCACGCTATTCCCCATCATCCTACTCATATTCTGGTTTGGAAGTGTATTCCAAGGCAGATCTCATTCTTAACTGGCCATTTTAAGTCTGGGGAATAAAAGTCTGTAGTTTTTAGAGTGATTTGCAAAGAAAGGCTTTGTCCTTGTGGTTAAGAAAACAAAAACACTAGATGCCTGCTAAGTAATAGCGGAACCTATCCTGAAAATGCAAAATAAATCTAATGTTTCCTTTTACAGAGTCAACCTTGCTCGTAGGCAGAGGGAAATTATCCTGACTTTATGATAAAACTGGAGTTTCCTTGGCTTTGCTCTGTCACCATGACACACCTGACTGGAGTTTCCTTGGCTTTGCTCTGTCACCACGTGAGAGCAGCTGATACACACAAGTCAGGCCTATGTTAAAATGTCCTTTTATTTTTTCCTAGTTATATTTTCACAACAAGAGAAACAAAAAAGGGAAAAATGTGTTTTCCTTTCTCTGACTTCTTAGAGGCCAGATAAATAGCTGCCAGTACCAGATTTATTAGTTTAATTCTGTAGTGTGGCGGGTATTCTGAAGGCCATACTACAAAGTGAGTCATTCCATTGAATCTCAGCATAAAGCATGTTTCAAATTTTTATCTTCAGATGGACAAACGGAAAGATCCTTCTTCTGTGGATGTTAAGCAGGTTCTCCTGGAAATGAGGAAGTACAGAATGGGACTCATACAGACAGCAGACCAGCTTCGTTTCTCCTACCTAGCTGTTATTGAAGGGGCAAAATTCATCATGGGAGATGCTTCAGTGCAAGTAAGCAGAACTGTAGTAACACAGACTCTATTTGTGCTATTTCAGTTTTCTGGAAGTAGATTAAAATGTTTATAGCAAATGGCTTCTGTTGTACTGGAGGTACCGTAGGTTTGGAGGTTTTGTCTCTTTTTTTTCTTTTTTTTTCCCAATGCAAATCAACAGCTTAACAGGGCTTTTCCTTCCTGAAGGAACAGTGGAAAGAGCTCTCCAATGAAGATCTGGACCCTCCACCTGAACATACCCCACCACCTCCCAGACCACCAAAGCGAACCTCAGAAATGCACAATGGAAGGATGCATGAACACACGGAATTCTTTCCTAAACATCAAGTAGAGGAAGAGGTTACGTGTTCAGTCAGCACTGTGGAAGAGATGGTTCCAGATGGCAGAGCTCATTCATCTGTACCACTGATCACAGAGAGGTGAGTCATTTAGTTTCCTACATTTAACTGTCCCAGTTGCCGTACAGCGTTGAAAAGTTGTAGGACATCTGCTCATAAATGACATTTCATACAGGTCCTGAGTAGGCCTTGAACAAGTTAGTCTAATAGTAGTTCCAACTCAAAATCTTTACAGCAAATGTCTTAGACTCATGTTCTTTTAACTTCACACATAAGCTAGGGCCTCTTAAAGGATCCTGCTACAGTAAAAGTGACAGCATAATGAGGTGGCTTAGTCCTGATTTACAGTGTATGTAAAGTCACAGAGGAGCTCTTTCACTAGCTGAAAACTAGGCTGACTAGCTTTAGCTGCCCTTTGCTGCAATTAATTTCACACTTCTAAGACACTTGATGAAAGGAGGGAGAGAAACGCTGTGTAGAGGAGCAGTGGCACAGGTGGCAGTGAGGAAGCCGAGGATCCTGCCTGCTGTACCACTAGAGGTCACTCCCGATTTATGGCAGTGGTGTGGAACACGTGGAAATGAATCCCACTGCTGCTGGCATCCTGCCTGCTAGCTAGTTCTAATTAGAAAAACCGAATGAACACCACACAGAAAAGAAAAAAAAATAATTAAAAAAGATATATTAAGATAAATAAATAAATAAAACCCAGTACACCCACCATGGACAATCAAGGAAAAGTTTAATGGTCCCCCACTATATGGTCTCCTAGCAACACATCTTCACCCCCCCCTTAGAAATACTGAAATAAAATACCAATTTTTAGTATTGTCCTCATAACTAGAGCCTTTTTAGCATATGGAGCTGGCAGATAACATATTATTTATGTGAACCAGTGGGGAAGGGTGTGACTCTGGGAACTGGAGATGAGTGAGACGTTTCCAATAATCATTCTTCAAAATAACTGCTTGAAAAGAGTCCAGCACAGAGCCACAAAGATGATTAAGGGAGTGGAACATCTCCCGAGGAAAGGCTGAGGGAGCTGGGTCTCTTTAGCTTGAAGAGGAGGCTGAGGGGCGATCTCATTAATGTTTACAAATATGTAAAGGACAGGTGTCAGGAAGATGGAGCCAGGCTCTTCTCACTGATGTCCAGTGACAGGACAAGGGGCAGTGGGTGCAAGCTGGAGCACAGGAGGTTCCACGCAGACATGAGGAAAACCTTTTTCACTATGAGGGTGACAGAGCCCCCAACAGGCTGCCCAGGGAGGTTGTGGAGTCTCCTCTGGAGACATTCAGAACCTGCCTGGATCTGTTCCTGTGTGACCTACTCTAGGGGATCCTGCTCTGGCAGGGGGGTTGGACTAGATGATCTTTCAAGATCCCCTCCAATCCCTAACATTCTGTGATTCTGTAAAAATAAACCTCCTAATTTCATATAGTGGAGATGCTGAGGCATGAGGCCTCTTGTCTTGCTCCAAACTCTGCTGGAGGCAAGGAGATAAAACAGAAGTGTTTTCCAGCTCAGTGTGAAATCTTTTGATCAGGATTTTTCTTAATTCATTGGGGAGATGCTGGAAGTGAAATATCCAAATTCCAAACATCTTTACTAAAAAGAAAAGACATCTTAAAGTAAGAAGAGTGTGGCATGGTAGCACCTCCCTTTTTCTTCCCTGTGTTACAGTTCTGTTACCAGAATATTTGCTTGGGATGTGAGATGCCACTTAATGCTTTCTACATCTAACAAAAAGTATGGATTTAAAGTTGGCATCTTGTGTCTTCTCAATAGCTACTGTATAAATCAGAATTTCTCAGCAAAGAATTATTTCCTGGAAATGCTTTATACAGTGCAGTTTAATTGAACATAATACATGTCCAGCTCTAAAGAGCTCAGAAACTCAATTAGTTTATTACAGCCCTTTGTCTCTGAGACTGGAGTTGAGTCATCCTCTAGAACTGGCAGAGGCTGACTTCTACTTTTTACCTTACTGAAGTCCTAACTTATTGTCACAGTTTGACTCAGGATCAGCAATTAAACCAATTACAACAATGCTCTTGATCCCCTCTCCCTCCCACCCGGGTAGGGATAGATAGGGAAAGGAGAGAGAATAAAGAGAGAAGCTTTCTCAACTGAAAACTAAACTAGACAGCTTTAATTAAACACTAATGATAAAAGAAAACTTGTACAAATTTACAGAAGTATGTTCAGGCATGTGCAAAGCTCCTGTCACCTTCCCCCACCCCCAGCAACTCCCATGGCATCACCCAAGCTCTGAGCAGCTCCAAAATGTCCTGGAGAGAGTGGCAGAGCAGACAGGAACTGAGGGTGGAGTTGTGAGGGTCAGGAACACACAAGCCTGGGGATCAACAGTGATGGATAGATGAGGTCCTCCCCAGATGCTAGCCATGGCACAGCTATTTTCCCACCCACGTATTCCAGTGTCTAGGATGGAAGATTCCTGAGTTATTTTATATGTACAATGTCAGCAGATGTCTAGGAAATCCCCCTGCAAAGCACCTCCCTGCTGGTTACTACCCCAAAGATTCTCACAGCTTAATGCTGCTCTCCTTTCTACTTTGAACTGGAAGAATATGTACAGTAGATACAGAAGTTCCTGCTCAGTTAAGAAGCCTCTTTGGGTGTCAATATACTGCCAACAGGATGAAGGTTCTAGTATCTAGAAACAAAACCATGTTTAGAGTATAGTAAAGGTGAAGACATCTTCATTTCCATCATTAAAAGCTGTTGCAATGCATTTAGCCCCTCTAAGTCACGGCTGCATGAGCAAACACAGTTCCATCATTTTCTGACTTTCTGGGCAGGTGCTTGAGTTTTAGAGCCTTAATGTTCTCCTGGCCTGGATTTAGGTTGCATTTATGCTAGTTCACTTTTATCAGTCAAGGTAGCAGATTTGTGATAAGCAATGGGAGTAGATGGGAATTTAAAACAGTTTATTCTTTAAAGGGCAGAAAATACTCCCTAGCATAGGTTTTCATTACAAGCACTGTTCTAAACCTGAAATTTAATAGTCAGAACTTAAATACTGAGTGACAGGCTTTGGTGTGCCATCTGCTGGAGCTCCTGATAGCAAGATTTCCAGCCTTGTCTGTGATGTTCAGTGGGTGGGGCCAGGCTTCTATGGAGTCTGTGGCTTCCCTCCTCAGCGATAATCTAGTACTGAGTACTTGTTTCTTTGTTCTTAAGCACTAGTCAAGACACTGAAATTCGGAGGAGAACTGTTGGTGAAAGTCTGCGTGTCTCGTCCCACAAAGAAGAGTCGATGAAGTCAGAAAACTCAGAAGAGGATGATGAGAACATGGTGACAACTTGGAAGCCATTTCTAGTGAATATATGCATGTTCACTTTCCTCACAGCAGGAGCTTATCTCTGTTACAGGGTGTGTTTTCATTGATGGACATGCTAGCAAGATCGACCCTGCAGAAAACACCAACGACTGGATGGGTTTGTAACAAGCTCTGAAAGAAAGCTGAGGCATGTGAGCCTTGTCTCACTGGAAGCAGATCTTAGGTTGACAGGCCAGAACTTTGGTTAGGGCTTCAAGAGAGAATTGATGCACTAGGGTTTTATCTAGCCCTGTGGTCCCAAGAACATAATATTCTAATCTCAGGGCCTTAAAATATTCAGGAGTAAGCAGAGAAAATGCCAAATAGTCTGTTTTCCTTTTTTTTTTTCTTTTTTTTTAAACTAAATAATAGAATTACAACACATTGTTGTTTTTAGCCTTTTTTTAAAAAGCCAGTTTTTTCTTTTTTGTTTCAGAAAAACTAGGCATAAGTGAAACTTGCTTGTATTCTCCAAGTGTTGTAACCAAATACATGACTTCTATTGATGAGTTCCCAAAAAAAGAAAAAGAAACCCACACACCTGAAGAATGTAAACTTTTTGGAAGGGGAGGGCATTGGGGGAGAGGTGTTTGTGGTTGGTTTTTGGTTTGTTTTCTTAACTTGCATCATCATTAAAGACTGAGTTGTGGGCAGTGCCTGTGGTATTGATATATTTAATCTTGGCATAACTGTTCTTAAAGAGCTTATTGTTTTACATGTGTTTATAGAAACAGGCTTCTGCATTTGCTCAGGGTATCCCAACATGCCAAGCTATTTTTTTCCTTTTTTTTTTAAGTAAGTGTATCTCCTCCATGACTTTTGTTGCACTCTACTTGCACATATGCCTATTTACATTGCACCATCCTTTGTAAAGCTGTTTTTAGTTTTATATTCTGGGTTAGGAGAGATCAAGGGGAGGGAGAGAAACAGGAAGGGAAATTAAACCAAAACACGTCCACCAGCATTTTGCAGCTGTGCAGTTGGCATTTAGAAGGACCAGTTCTTAAACCTCATAATTTGGAATGTAAAATGAGTTTCAGTCTACATCTACTCCATAAGAAATACCGTGTGTCCTGCAAGGGCCAGAGAGGTACCACACTTAAAAGATATTGCAGGCAGTGAACAGGAATGCATTTTAATAAATCCAGAGCAATTAATGCTGTGGCAGCTTCCTTAAGACATAAAAAGTTCAACAGAAGACATGTTTATCTCTGAACGTATCAATTGGCTTATGATGCAAGTATTTGTGTTCTGCTTTTTTTAAAGCAAAGATTTAAAGTAATGGCTTGAAGATAATGCTCTTCAGTAACTGTAGGACATAGTGGTGCAATAGGCTCAGTCCTGCACCTCTGCAGACAGGGTTGTTGCTATACTAGAGTAAGCTGAGAAGGGGTGGTTTTGTCCTGTGGCACGTGGTGTTGCCACTGTCCTGCTCCATCAGGGCCTGTACCACAGGCCCAGGGCTTGGATAACATGAAGTGCTTGTAAATAAGGATTTGGGTGCATTGGTAGAACTGTGACTGGAAATTGGCATTGCACTAAACAGCCTTAGTCAATGCTGTTCCTTTTGTTATTATCAAATTATTAATAGTCTGAACAACTGCAAAGATTTCTTTGCTTGTGTCATGGTGCTGAGGAGAAGAGTAAATTCACTATTGAAAGTTGTAGTGATTGAAACTAAACCATGACAGCTGATTTGCAACAGTGTTACTAATCAGTTATTTTTATTTTTAAAAGCTTTTTAGATTTATAGCACTTAACCACCATTCTCAGTGCAAACATAGCTATGGAGTATCTTATGTAAGTCTCTCTCCACTCCATATTTATTTTTGCAAAGCTGTCTGTAGGTGTATCTCGTTTCTTTCAGTGACTAAGTTAGTGAACAAGGTGGGGGGGTGGGGGGATTTATTTCTATTTTGTGTTTTATTAAGCTTGCATCAAGGGCTTTTCAAAAGAACAGTAATAAATCCTCAGGTAGTACTGGGAATCAATACTTTACCTGTGAGACTGTTTGTCAGACCAGTACTTGAAAGGAGGAATGTTGTAATGAGTCACTTATTTAGTTATATTATTGGAAACATGAAAAATGAGTATAGAAAAAATGGTAATATATAATGGCTCATCTGTGTATTTAAGATAACAGTATGTGATTGCTTTGTCCCCACTATTCTTTCCATCATCTGGTAGAATATTGTTGTAATGCAACATCTGTACCCCATTTGTATTAAAATGCATGTAAAGTCTTCTAGTGTCCTGATTAAATACCATGTGCTTGAAAGGGGAAAGAACTTCTCTTTGTGCTTACTGATGTGCCCAAATTACATTTGCATGACCTGATCATTAAGTGGCTGTGGTTCAGAGGGTGCTGCTGGAAGTATCTCCGCTCAGCGCTGGACTGACGTGGTGTTCATCGGGTGACGTGTACTCGCCTCGTACTTGGCATGACTTCCTACTGAATTGCTGCGTTCTCTGTGTAACCCGGGTGTTTGGCGTGGTTCATTTCAGCTGAGTAAGTTCAGTACAGACATTCCAGAGAGTTCAGGGAGCCCTATTCACACCTCACCTCTGGCCACCTGAGGCAAGCAATAGCCAGGGTGTGACTTGCTGTGCCGCCGCCAGAGCTCGGCAGTGGCCTCTGACCTGCACAAGTACAGGCTCCCAAAGTGGTGGCCCATTATAAAAAGAAACAAACCAAAACCACCTGTGACACGCTATTCCCAACGGGGAATAGTTGAAGTTTTCGTCTTTCAAGGAAAGCAAAGCATCCTTTCTTTGAATCCAGAACAATTCTCTTGCAAATTATCCAAAAGAGAGCTGCTGTAAAGGATGAAGAAGTTTTGAGCATCCCCACTTCTGCCTGTGTATTTGGCCATTTCTTTCAGCTGTTCTAAATCCAGAACTTGGGCTCTCCTGGGGTAGGCTGTGGAGGTGTCTGTAAGGCCCAGTGAGGTGTGTATAAGGCTCAGAATACTGAACTTGTAACCATTTTTGTTTTGATGTCCTGTATATGTATGTAGTAGTTTGGGTGTGTATATACAGTAGCCTTTCAAAGTGGGTGTATTGGTTAACCTCTTCTTGGAAAATGGACAATATCCATGTTAAACTTGTTAGAAAGTTAGTGAGCTGCTCTGCTATATGCCTTAAGCAAATATTTACTCATCAGGTCTTTCTTTTTTACAGATTGCCATAAAATAAACTTTTTGTAAGAAAATAAAAAACCAAAAAAGCTAAATGTTTTGGTATAATGCATTTTCAGGTATCTTGTCTTTTGTGTAAGCCGCTGCAAAGGCCTCACAGGTTATAGTCAAATTGTACAGTTTTTCAATTTCCCATACCAGTTTTCAGTTCTCTTTTTAGTTGTAACAATAAAATTCTGTTTTTTAAAGAAGGTACATGAGAGTCTCATTGCTTCCTGACTCCTCAGGGCTGGAGCCCCTTGCTGTTGGTTTGAACCTCTTGCAAACCTGGGCTAGCATGGTAACTGGGGGGGTTGTTTGGTAGAGCAAAGTGAGTTAAGTGTTACGGTAAGAGCTTACTCCAGGGAGAACAGCAAGTGGAATCCCATGGCTCTCCCTGACACATACATCTCCTTCCTCCAGTATTTTACTTTCAGCCCGACCCCTCAAAGCCCGTGAGTATTTTCAGGAGTTAAGCTCGCTGAAAGCTGCTGCAAGCTGCCTCCTCCCTGCACCCCTTCCCCACCAGCAGGTTTCCCTGCAGCCCCTTCTGGCAGAGCAGCCCGGGCGGGGCTGCCCCGGCCCGACCCCCGAGGCCCAGGACACAGCCCTGCACAGACCGGCCCGGCCTTTCCACTCCCTGTGCCGCCTGAGGAAGGCAAAGACCTTTTGG
This sequence comes from Chaetura pelagica, assembly GCF_000747805.2. Taxonomy (NCBI): domain Eukaryota; kingdom Metazoa; phylum Chordata; class Aves; order Apodiformes; family Apodidae; genus Chaetura; species Chaetura pelagica. Next base: position 6,949,463 of record NW_009953486.1, on the reverse strand, counting down.
CTACCAGGATTAAGCTCGGCCTCCCCGCGGTGAGAGCCAAGCGCCTTCCACAGAACCGTGACTGCAACACCCCCGGGTGGGCGACGC
>NW_009953486.1:6946496-6948680 GCF_000747805.2 Chaetura pelagica | reverse complement strand
GTGCGGGGCGCTGCTGGAGGGGGAGCGTGTAGCGCTGGTTGGTGGAGCCCAACAAAACGGCTCCCTGAAGGGACGACAGAGGAAAACGGGAGTTGGCTCCCTGGGGGTTGAAAGCAGCACGGTGAGTTTGCCCATCTGTGTTTGGAGCTGAGGATACCTTGCTGTGACAGGTCAGCAGTGGGAGACTGGGGAGAGCTGCTCACATTGAGTAACGCCCTTCTGTCCCTTCCTCTCTGCAGTCAGGACAGTGTTATGCCCAGAAGCTGCCATGAGCTCCTGAGATAGCCAGCAAAGGGAGGGAAGTGGTAGATTCTAACAGCAGTGAAGGGAACACAGCAATTTGACTAAACATTTTCTGTCTTCAAAAACCACTTCAGGCAGGCAGGAAGCCACAGGGTGTGCATGTGTGTTATGAAGGAGCTATCTGGCCCAGGGCAACCTCGTAGGGCCTTGCACATCCCATTAAAGTTAACAGAGCCAGTGCCTCGTGGCAGCCAGTGTATTGGTGTGGTAACAGCAGATGCTCTTTAACTTTCAGCCCATAGAACAGGAGCTCTTTTTCCTCTACCTGATTCAGAATTGGTCCTGGCTGGCTCTGCACAGAACTCCAGAGAAAGGACTCTTAACCGTCTTGTCCCACTTTCAGGTTTCCAGCCAGGAGGAGTCAGCTTGCCGTGGCCTGGAGCAGCTGCACCACGAGTCCTCTCACCCAGGACACACTGTGGCCCAGGAGTCTGAAGAGAAGGACCTGCTGGTGCATGAAAAGGCCATCCTAGAGAAGCGACTGGCAGCCATGGAGCAGGATGGACAAAGCCTGTCAGAGCAGCTGGCAGAGGCCAGGTAAAGGCAGGGAGACACCCTAGGCAGGACATTATTTTATGTCTGTCATTATAAAGGTGGCAATCATTACACAATGATTTCTTGCATCCTGTGTGCTTTTTGGATGTTTTCACCTTCCATAGCCAGAAAATGGAAGCATCTCGAGCAAAAAAAGCCCAAAACTTATTCCATGATTTGAGTGTTACCTTCTGACAGCTGGAGCTAGCAAAGTTCTGAACCTTGAGCTCATGCTTATGTCCCCTTGCACATTCCTGTGTGAAGTCCAAAGCAAGCCCTCTTGGCTCTGAATTGGGAAATACTTAAACCACGCAGATGTTTGCTGAAACCTGGAGTTTCTCTTTGCTTTTGGTTTCTTGTTGTGTGCGTTTGAACATAGATCTTTTCCTTACCAAGTGGCTTCACATGGGATCTTCAGAATTCAAGGCTATTCCATGTAGATGTTGTGAGCAGGACTCTGCCATTCAGGGTAAAGATAGAAGCTCATGCTGAAAATTTTGAGGGCCATAATTTCTCAGCTAACTCCTGTTAACCTGTGGTGCAGACCCTAGAGCTGGTTACACCAACAGCAGGGAAACCTCTTTTGTATTCTTGCCAGTCTTTGGGAATTTTTGGCCACCACTGATGTCTGGGTCCTGTACTTCTTACCACTTGCTGCTTGGAGACATGTCATGGAGAAGTAACAAAGGGAAGGAAGAAGATTTTGTGCTTCTGCTGTATCAGGGCTCTAAGACTTAAGATGTGGCTACTGAGATCAAATTCAGCTGGGCTTTGGGTGTTATTCTGGGTCATAAGGAAAGCCTGGGCATTCCCTTGGAGGGCCTGCATTGCTGTTTTAATGCAGAAATACACTTTCTGTAGACAAGTTTCCATGCAACTCATTTTCTGTACTCAGCTGTAGAGATCCTGAACCACTTTTTAATGGAATAACTCCCTGTGTATATTAGGAGCAAGAAATTCATTTCACTCTGTATTGGCAACTTTCAGGTCAGCAAAAGAGGCCCTGGAATCCAGCCTGTTGGAGACTCAACACCGCCTGTCCCAGCTGGAGATGGTCAAGAGTGACCTGGAAATCCAGCTCCATGCAGTGACACAAGTCAAAGAGGTGATGGAAGGTGAGACCCTCCTGTTCTTTGTTTCTGGTAATCCCCCTGCCTTGGGTGGATGGTATAAATATAGTTCTCTGTCTACAGAACTTCTGAGGAGTGAGGGAGCTGGAGACAGATCCTTCCTACACTGAAATCTGAATGGCTTGAGGTCAGTAAAGGCAGAACCATTGTCTGTGTAGACTCTGAGTCTTGCCCCTTGTGTTTGCAGGGCAAGTCAAGTACCTCCAATGTGAGCTGG
>NW_009953486.1:6944228-6946361 GCF_000747805.2 Chaetura pelagica | reverse complement strand
GGAAGACATGGCACAGCAGCTCCTGCGGGCTGAACAACAGTATGAAAATAGCCTCAGGCTTTGGGAAACTGAGCACAAAGTAGAGAGAAACAAGCTCCTGCAAGACCTGGTATGAAACAATACACTTCTGAATTTTTCCTGCAAGCTTTGTGGGCTGGCTTTAGTAGAGTAACCTGAGTGAGTGAAATGGCAGCAATGGTCTGTCATAGGACATATGTTGCAAGGGGCAGGCAGCAGAGCCAACAGCTCGTGGTGGAAGGCACCCAAAAACCCACAGGACTGTGCTGGGACAGCAAATGCAGCCACATATTCAGTGACTCAGTGTGGGCATAAGATGAGTTCAGCAGAAGACTGGACTGCAAATTCTGGCTGCAGATCTGGCAGCTCCTCCTCAAAAAACACGAGAGCTAGAAGAGGTTCAGGGAAGGGCCAAAAGGATGATGAGACTGTGCAAGTAAGCTGGGGAAGATGCAGCCTAAAGGGTGGTGCAGGAAAGGTCTACAGCATCCCCAGGGGCAGCCCTTGATTGCCACTGAGGCAGGAGCTCAATTCTGGTACGAAAAGCAAACCTCTGTAGATGGAATTACTGAATCTTTTCCTCCCTGTTGTGCAGCGTGAACAGGACAGACTGCAAGTGCTTACAGAAGAACTGATACGGGAGATAAAACTTCTGCAAGAATCAGTCTTAGCCTCTGAAACCCAAGCAAATGCAGCAACAGAGATGAATCACTGCCTTGAAAAAGAGCTTCAAGATTCTTTGCCTCTCTTAAAAATTAAAAATGAGGAAGTAAAAACACAGTGGGAGAAAATCCAGATGCTCCAGAAAGAGGCAGCACAAGGAAAAGCTTTACAGGAGACCCTTGCTCATATGAGTGCCATCCTCTTAGACAGGGAGGAAGAAATCAAGTTGCACCAGGACCAGAAGAGAATGCTGGAAAAGCAGACAGAAATGCATAAGGCTACTCTTGATCAGGTTACAAAGGACACATATGAGAAAAACCACAAGATGGAATCCCAGCAAGAACAGATACAGCAGCTGGAGAAGCTACGAGAAAAACAAAGCATCACTGTGAGCAAGATGAGCAAGGACCTGGAAGAGAGAGACAAGGACATCAGATCCCAGCAAGAACAGATATGGGAGCTGGAGAAGCAGGGAGAAATGCAGAGGGCTGCTGTCAGCAAGAAGTTGAAGGAAAAAGACTTGGAGCTTATGTCTCTGACTCAGCAGATCCAAGAACTGGAAACGGAGAGACAACAGGCAAAATCTCTGCACACAAGCCTTGAACACCCAAGGGCAGAACTTAAGGACAGAGAGAGGGAGTGTGATTCTCAAAGGCGTCAGTTAAGACTCTTGCAGCAGTACAAGGAACAACAAGAGGGGCACCTACAAGAGTTTAATGATAACATAGTTAAGATGACACTTTCTTTGTCTAAAAATGATCAAGAGCTTCCATCACAAGAAAAGCAAATCCAGGAAGCAGAAGAAATAATGGAAATGCAGTTGAGGACTGTCATTGACCAACAGGAGCAGACCTTAGAAACCTTAAAAGACAAAGACAGACTTGAAGACATCCAGAAGAAACAAACAAGTAGCTATGAGGAAAAAACTGAAGAACAGATGAATGCCTTACACAGAGACTTGGAATGCACTTCAGCACTACTGAAAGAAAAGGACTTAATTATTGAATCTCAGGAGAAACTGATCGAGACTTTTCAAAAACATGAGGAAGACTCTAAACAGCAGAAGAAAAATCTGCAGCATCTTCAAGAGGTGCTACAGGAGAAAGAGCAAGAAATTTTATCCCTTAGAAAGCAATGTGAGGCATGCCAGGAAAAGGAGGAAATGTTCCTCAAGCAAATGAACATTTTCCAGTCTAGTGAAGAAAGAAGGAAAGTAGCACTTACATCGCACCAGAAGGAAGTGAGCCTTCTTCAGAAAATGGTGATGAAGAGAGATGAAGACATGGAAACTCTTATGCAGAAACTCCAGTGCCAAGAAGAAGAACTGAAGACCTTGCAGAATCTCCAGCTTAGGCTAACTGAGAATGAAGAGGTTAGACATGAGAGGGAGCAAGAAAAGTTCCTGGTAGAAGCCCTCCCTGAGAGGGAAGGGGAGACCACGGCTCAAGGTCA
>NW_009953486.1:6922171-6943481 GCF_000747805.2 Chaetura pelagica | reverse complement strand
AGCAGGAAGAGTTAGAAGAGGAAATAAAAGGTCTTGGAAAAGATCTCCAGCATGTTCAGCAGAGTCTGACAATGAATGATGAAGAGATCAAGTACCAGAGAGAGAGAGTCAGGTGTTTAGAGGAGACTCTGACAGCAAGAGAACAAGAGCTTAGGAAGCAGAGTCAACTCCTGAAACAAATAACATCGGCTTTGCGATGGAAAGATGGCACAAAGACCCTACAGAGACAAATCCAGAGACTCCAAAAATGGGAGGAAGAAGAAGCAAAGAAGAAGAAAATTCTCCAGGAGAGAGACTGTTCCTTGCAAAGGCAGAAGGAGCTAACCCAACAGCTGGAAGCTGAGCGCAGAGCAAAGGGGGAAGAACTAGAGAGTATAACTGTGATTTTGAAGCAGACTGAAAGCAGAGAAGTGCAGTGGAAAGAGAAGGCAGAAGCTCTGGCTCTTGCCCTTGCCAACAGTGAAATGGCCAACGGGGCGTTGCGGGCAGAAACGGCCGTGCTGCAGAGCATGGTTCCAGAGAGGGACACAGACAGGTTTCCTCATCAGGTAGGCATTGTGTTGAGCATCAGTCACCTAGGATGCCTATAAAGGATTCTAACGATGTATTCCTGTAAACACATGACCTGCATGGCCAAGGAAAAGAGGGGTGCAGCCAGCAGGCTTGCTTCACCTGCTAGAACGTTTTCTGTCAAGTCCAGAACTACTGAAAGAATTATGGAGCTTGGTGTTAAAATGAAATCCAAGTCCAACAGCTGGGGATGGGTCATTGGCTCTCTCCTGCCTAGCAAGCTTAGCAAACATGTCTTGGTTAGGGTTTGGCATGGAAAGGAAAGGGCACAGCTGACCAAACTGATGTACTAAACTTAATGGAATTCATACCCTTGTCTGATATGGCTAAAGGCTTCATTGCACATTTAGGATGTACTTGTGCTACAGTCCAAAATGCACGAAGGCAAATTTGTGTGGATTTTTCCAAGGGGATCTGGAGAAGCTTGCCTTGGAAGAGAGTGTATTGTTTTGGCCTGTGGACCAGGAGGAGAGGAAGGGACGTAGCACTGTCCATTCCCAAGTCAGGTCACTCTCTCCAGCTTGTTGATTCTGGCCCTTCTAACCTTTGTGTAGCACCAGCTCCCATATCCTCCTGTCTGAATACCCAGCAGGTTGTTACAGAAGGGGAGCAGCTATTGTGGCTCTCAGAGAAGAGACTCCTGTTACAGCAGGTGGAATGTCTGTGTCAAGCACTTGCAAGGCTGGAACTTGAGAAGTCTGACCTCAAGGAATACAATTCAGACCTCAGGAGGACTCTTGAGCAGGTAAAATGGCTTTTGCTACCTTTGCAAAGCCTCACACTCCTCTAGGATACAACACACTCCCACAAACAGCACTCTGCTGGCCTCTGTTTCCTCCCCTCTCCCACTTTACCCTGTGGACACATGCTGCTGTATCCTCTCTCTCTGTGGCACCCAATGCCTTTGCAAAGTGCAGGTTCACTCCAGTACCACCCATCTTGCCCCAGTGTCCCCACATGTGCACATTTGACACTCTTGTGTCAGGAACTGTTTCCTCTTGCTCTCTCATAGTCTGCTTAGAGTGCTTTTTGCCCCCAGCATTCTCTGGTGCAGTTAACAGTCTCTGAGCAGAAATCTCCCAGCTGGGATGTCTGGAGGTACTTCTGCTCCTTGCTGGGTGGCAGGTTTCTGTGACTTTCTCTATCCACTGTGCAGGTGGAACGTGAACGAAGGAGACTGAGGAGATACTGCAGAGGTCTGTCCCAGCCAGACACACAGACATCTCTCTCTGACCAGAACAAGGTGAGAACAGACTCTGACTTAGTGGGAACAGGGTCTGGCCATATTGGGAACAATGGCAAAGCCCAGTGGCAGCAGCACCAGTACAGACCTAAAAGAAGCTGATTATAGACCAGGGTGCTGGCCAGACTGGAGATCAAAACAAAATCCTTGTTTCCTTCACAGGAGGAGTCTCATGACTTCTGTGATCATTGATGGCACTAGTGTGGAATATATTGTGTATTTTATGGTTTTGTAATAGTTATATGCTGGTTTTATTATTGTATAATATCTATTATATAGTCTTGTTATGTTTTTATAATAGTTGTATATATAATATTATATATAGTGTTTATATTTATAATCTTTATAATCTATTTTATGTACTGTATATTGTTGCATGGTTTTTATTATATTAACCTCTTCTTGGAAAATGGATGATATCCATGTTAAACTTGTTAGAAAGTTGGTGAGCTGCTCTGCTATATGCCTTAAGCAAATATTTACTCATCAGGTCTTTCTTTTTTACAGATTGCCATAAAATAAACTTTTTGTAAGAAAATAAAACCAAAAAAGCTGAATGTTTTGGTATAATGCATTTTCAGGTATCTTGTCTTTTGTGTAAGCTGCTGCAAAGACCTCACAGGTTATAGTCAAATTGTACAGTTTTTCAATTTCCCATACCAGTTTTCAGTTCTCTTTTTAGTTGTAACAATAAAATTCTGTTTTTTAAAGAAGGTACATGAGAGTCTCATTGCTTCCTGACTCCTCAGGGCTGGAGCCCCTTGCTGTTGGTTTGAACCTCTTGCAAACCTGGGCTAGCATGGTAACTGGGGGGGTTGTTTGGTAGAGCAAAGTGAGTTAAGTGTTACGGTAAGAGCTTACTCCAGGGAGAACAGCAAGTGGAATCCCATGGCTCTCCCTGACACATACATCTCCCTCCTCTAGTCTTTAGACAGTTAAAATTTTTACTATCTGAGCTCAGGAATCAGTGTCATATAAAAAATTTGTAACTCTCAAGCATGTATTTTTTGCTAGACTTTCAGTTGTGCCTTTACATTAAGCTCTGTTAGGCAGGGATATGGTAGCATACCTGTTTGTTACAGCAGCTGCAGCCATCTAATTTCCATGTTGCTTGAATTAAAGTATTCACCTTTTTGTTTACATTTTTAAGGAATCCTGCAACTGGAAGAGAGGTGCTTGAAAAGAGAATTTCCAGTAGTTAACATGAAGTGATGCTAAAACATGAACTGCCCCTCAGAATCTCTCGGCACTTCAGGTGTAAATCCCAGCTCAGGCTGCCTGTTGAAAAAGATGACTAGGCTGCCCTGTCTCTTGCAAATTATCAGCTCATTCCCTTTCCCCCTTCTGGTGAAGAGAGGACGGGGGAAACAGTGACTTTATCCAAATAGAACAACTTATTTCTCAACAGATCTGTAAATTAAAACTAGAGTTACAGCACAGGTAAGCAGTCTATTATGTTTTACTTTGCTATGGGATAGCATGACCTAAAGACTATGGTCTTGCTATTCAGAGCTTCTCAGTAAAGACTCCCAACAGCATAAGCAAGCTGTGCATTTCCAGACTAAATGCCACCAGCAGAACAGTAGCTCAGCATGTTAACAATGGTACAAGGCTGAGCTTTTCACAGACAGAATATAGAAGGGACTGCACATCAAGGTAAGATGTGTCATTTAAATATCTTAATTCCCTTTGGGGTTTTATTGCCTTATACCTATTCACAATGCTACAAGCACATCAGTGTGAAGCACCTCCAGGCACTTGTCTCCAAAGTTTTTATTAGAATTTTAGAAAAAAGTATGAAATTCAACAAATAAATACTGAGTAGAAAAGTAATATATATCATTTTAAAAAATATATACACACAAGCCAAGCCCTTTCAAGTCATTTTACCTGAAGCCAGGCTTCTCTTTATGACTAACTTCCACTAAATTTAAAAAAGTGTTGACTAAGGAGCCTGACAATGGATGTATGATTGTGATAAGTCTTTAACAAAATTAATCTAAAAAAAACAAAACACAAAACAACTTATACAGAGCTGTCCATATGTCAGACCTGTACATAGCAAATACAATACATACCTTCCTGTTGTAAACTGCTGAGGATATACACTCAGTACATATCCTTGTCAGTTCTTCCTTTAACCTGGCCTAAGTTGCAATGATTATGGAAGAAACTGGCTTTTGAAGTAACAAGCTCTCCTTCTGCAACTAAATTGTACAAGAAAAGGAAATCACCACTAGATTTTTCTAATGCATATGGCAGTCAATGTAAACGATCTGTTTCTATATGGGCTGTTGGAGAGTGAAAATTTATCTCCTCTTTGAGAAATGCCAAATTAATAAAATACTTTATGGGAAAATAGATTATTGATTTACAGTTTGAGTAGGGGCAGATAATTCCAGTGAGATAGCAATTTTAACTCAAGTGACAGCCTTGTTCCATATTCTAAGACATCCCAGCTTTTATTTGTCCAGCACTTGGTATTTCATCATGTGCTGAGAGAGACAATGAGAAAATGTATTCCAGCCTGCTTAGTGTAGACTGCAAACTCTCCCCACTTTGGAAATAAGCCTGTACTCAGTATGCAGCATGTATCTAGCAGGGCGTGAGTAAACCAGACATTGATAAACATCAAAACAAAATCCTCAGGTACCCATCTTTGGCTGTGAGGACAATATGATTCAGTTTCTCATATTCCACAACTAAAATACTGTGATTTCAATTTCAGCCTCTTGTACAGTTTCTCTTAATTCACAGCAAATTTTGTCCATTTTCTCAAAGGCTTGTCGTCCCTTTTCACCTATGGAGAAAGAGAAAATACATCATGTGCTGAGGAAGAGAACCTTGGTCTGGTTCTACAAACTTTAGTGAGAGCCTTTGGTTATTATATCGGGCACAAAGTTTCTAAATGGTATGAAATAGCTGTACATGAAACATTTCCATTGTTCAGGCTGAACTTCAGGCTTGTGCTGGTTCTACACTATTTTACATTACTTTTTCAGAATCTGTATTTCAAAGTTGCACAGAAGACTTACCAAAGGAGAGCGTTGTTTCCCTGGCTGCATTCCTAACTTCCTCTGTTTCAGACTGGCACAGGCAGGCAACCTGCTCAATACTCTCAACACCCTGTTTGAGAAAATATTTGCTTTTCAGCAAGCATTCTGATGGAGATTTTGTGCAAGGTAAACATAAATACTAACAGCCACGTCTTCTGACATCTGAATTCTAACCGTAACCTTTTATTTTCTCCCCCAACACACTACCTTGCAGTTTCTTCTGAGCATGATCTCACCCTCTGCTACCTTCCCTCCTGTTTTGAGGCATGGAAAAGTATAGAAGTGACAATATTGTAGAAATTAGAAAAGATGCTTTCTGCCACTCTACTGTGCCTGTTGGATCCAATTGAGACACTCCAAGATGCCTGCAGCTCCTTCTGCCTTCAGAATAGCAGCACTAATAGCTTGGTCGCCAAATTAATTAATTCCAAATAGAAGGAAGCTAAAAAAGTAACCCTACAAGCTAGGGGAAAAAAAAAAAAAAAGGAAGGAAGGCTAGATACACTTTGGCATGTAGCAATTTTAGCCAGACATGCACAGCAAAAGTACAGCTGTAAAACACTTACTCTGAGATTTTTAAGGGCCAAACATGCAGCTTGCTGAAGTCTTGCATCACAATCAGCTAAAGCATCAGTGTAAAAAAAGAGAGCCTACATGAAAAGAAAAAAAAGGAAAGTCTTTATAAACTGTACTGTAATCAAACGCTCAAATTTAGACTGACATAAGCACTGCTTTACATATCTGAAATGGAATAAAGGATGTAGAAGCCACTTGAACAATGATGTAGTTCAGGTTCTAGTGAATAGTTCATTGAAGTGTGGAGAGGGCAACGGTGCTACTCTGGGATAACACAAGTTCCATGTATTTCAGCACCTGTTTAAGAAAGCTGGCAGAGCTGCAGTCTTTACCTTTTCCCTAAAGTTCTTGTTTGCTGCTGCACGGGAGAGGCAGGATGTGGCTGCTTTGCTGACACGGTGGTTCTCATCTAGCTGTAAAATCCCAAGTAGCCGTAAAGTCTGTGGCAGAGGCTGGAGTTTGTTCAGTCGCTTTCCCTTCAGTTTCTTCAGAGTCTTCAGCCGCCCAGGACACTGCAGCTCCTCAATTAGCATCACTGCAAGTGAAAGGACTCAACTTCACCAACCAACAAATTAAGACATTCCCAGGAGAAGACAAACTCCTCTCTAATTTAGTCTCCTTGTAACCACATGTAGGTATTCACAAGGCTAATAAGTAGCCAAGCATTTGCAGGAAGCAAGTCAGGATGGCTGCCCCTTTGGCCATCCTGTCTTCTTTCCCTTTCATTGTTTCATTTCCTCCTATACCAAGACTGACAAGTAGAGCAGAGATGATTATTTCAAAATATTAGTCCACAGAATGCAGTGAAGCTCCAGCCCTTTTAGGACTGAGGTGCATTGAGTACAATATGTGGTGCAAAAGACTTCCCGCACCTTTGGGCATTAGGACAGGCTAATCCTAAATTAAGGAAAACACAATAAAGGAAAATACTTTTAAATATCTCTGAAAGATGTAGTTGCACTGGTCAAAGACAAAAACCCTCTGTCTTTTAAAAAATAAGAAATCAGGCACTAGATTGACAGTTTCAATTTGAAGAATATTCCAGGTCTTTTTCACTGACTAGCAATGCACAAGTTCTTACTTCCCCACCAGGTGAGTCATCTGCATCAATAAGACTAAAGATGCAGCCAGTGTCAGAAGTATTTTTACAATGACTCTTTTCTGATACAGACTTAAGTTTTAAAGTACTTCACTTTGTTGGATTAGGCTTCAGCAAGACACTGGCTACTTCATGCTAGAAAATGCATATGAGTAACCTCTGGAATTTTATTGCTATTATCTGTGTCTGATTACAGCTGCTATAGTCACACAAAGCTACAGACATTTAATCTGTCCTTGAATCCAGCTGCAGATTGCTGCCAACTTTTTTCTGCTACAACTTCAGAATATCACAGAACTCACTTTTTAGGGCACTGAAGATGAACCCCTGCTTCATTTCTACCTGGTTAAATATAGGAGTCAAGGATGTCTTTCCTGTTCTAATTAAAAGTGCATGGTCATAGGGGAAATTAAATTGTCAAGGCAATGGTTGGGTTGTTTGCTGCTCTGAAAGTGTATTCTCAGTAGTAGCCTGGAAAGCAACAGCCAGCTGCTGGCGAGTTCAAGCAAAGGAGCCAAGTGCTGCCATTACCTTCTTTAGCAAGTTTTCCCACGTGTTTCTCCAGGCTGGTAATGTGATGTTTCTCCAGGTAGCTATAAAATTGGAATAAAGTAACTGTTTCTGTTTGGAGATACAGAGAGGGGAGCAACCCATCACAGGTGGTGATCTGCTCCAGCAACCTCCGCAATACTGAAAGCAACACAGAAAAGAAGATAAAATGAAAGGTTGATTAGATAGAAGCTGCTTAAAACAGTAAGATTTTTTGTTTATTTTTTAAATGCACAAGGGCAATTTTTAGCCATGAAATAAAATTAAGCCAGAGAGGCCTTGTGTACAAGAAACAGACTAGTACCTGCTTCTAATTGACCAGGGTATTTTTCCTTCATTTTGAGTGTCAATGTGTATTTTAATGCATGATGGAATCTGTCTGCTGAAGCAAACAAGATTGTGCCAGGCTCTGCAAGATCACTCCAGATTTTCAGATATTGCTTCTTCTTTTTAGTCTTCTGAATAACTGGGGGAAAAAAAATTAAAATCACATTTTAGTAAGTTTGTGAGCTCTAGCACATTTTGGATTTTACAGGAGAAATTAGGCACCAGATGGCAGATCCAGAGACATGTCAGCATGACTTGTATTTGCATTATAGAGACAACTTTGTTCAAAGCTGGCAAGTTGCTGCCAGTATTTTAACATCTGCAAGCATTGATTTCACCAAGCTTGGGTTGAGCTCATAAACTGTCATTATGAGACTTGAATGAGATGCCTAGCAGCTCTTCTACCTCTCATTATTTGTTTTATCCCAGCATCTGAGTAAAGTTTCAGAAGAACTTTTTGTGAATTCAACTGTTTCCATTCCTATCAGCTAGAGATGTGCTGCTTTCAAGCATTTTAGAGAACTTGTCACACATGCTTTGACAAGTGGAGAACTCTTAACCACAGCACACAGGCTGAGGCAGGCTTTCTTTCATCAAACACTTCAGAAGAGCACTTGAAGGAATTCTCTGTGGTTTCTCACTATCATTTAAACCCTTTGATTTCTCACTCTTACCTACAGAGACACTGAACTTGTGTTTTGCATTTCAGAATCCTACACTTTCCTCATTATATTGTGCCAAGGCCCTTTGGAACCTCACTCCAGGAAACAGTTTATTCTCTCTTCCTTCAGGATAAAATCTGGCAGCACATGCTTCCAACTAAGATTTGCCCTCTTGCCACTATATTTACCAAGATAAGAACAAAAGCCTTCGAAGTCTCCCATTGTGCCTTTATTACTTTGTCATATCCAGCAGTCAATGGAAGAATTTCTTAGGGGGAAGGCCTGCAATGGGAAAAATTGCATACCCAACTTTTCTTGCAAATTCATACAGAAGTGGAGCTGTTTGCCTATTAAGTAAAAGCACAGTTAGAGGGGCAGGATTTTAAGGCTATTCTGCTGTCCTTCGACTGCAAACTCCATCATCTATAACATCATGCTTCTGAGACACACCAGTTCAGCTGTTTCTTTGAGTCAAACTTCTTCAAATCTCTTCCGGCTTTGCAGGGGTAAAACAAACAAATGAACCCTTTTTTTTCCCCAAGAGTATACATGTAAGAGTTGTTTTAATCATGTGAACATTTGTAAGGAATTTAGAATGAAATCCTGATGTGTCTGGAGAAGCTTTAGAGTTCCCTGTACCTCTCATATCTCTGATGTGTTCTGAAATAATGAGGTTACTTACGTTCCTCAACAGACATATCCAAGACATCCCCCAGGACTCGCGTCTGCTCTGTTACTTCTTCCAAAATGCTCTCCTGGACAACTCGGGCTACATTGGGTGATTTCAGTTTCTGAAACGTAACATGCTTATCTTAGTAGCTGAAACAAAGGCAGTATCAAGCTCAAAAGGAATGATTATTTGTTTCTTAAACTTCTAAAACTTGTGAGAAAATACACCAGCTGCTCTCAAAAGGCCTCTTTTCCCATCATAGCAAGGACAGGCCACTTCTGAGTGCAAAGCTGCTCAGCAGAACAGGATGAGTAAATCCTATTATGCTGGAACAGTCTGTCTGACATTTGATGTTCCTCTCTGCCCCTGTACATTGACAACTGTATAGTAGATCAATACTAATAGTTACACTGCCCACTGCTGCCCATCTTCATCACAGGTAATATGTTGAGGACGATAATATGGTTGAGCACTAAAATAAATCGAAGAATCGGGTCTCAAGGGAAGATAAGAGTTCCTTTTTGCCCTACATGCCAGCAGTTTCTTTCTAGTAGGAGCAGGTTTTGGTTCATTAAAAAAATTGATCACCTGTTATCAATACACAATTCAACCTAGATCTGTCCCACTGCATTAGCAGCCTGCTTTGGGCGTAAAGGTATTATCTAGAGCTTCAGCAAAACCCAGAGGCTGAAAAAAAAAAAAAAAAGCAGCAAAGTTTTGCAGGACATGTTCTGTGCATGCACATGTATATGCTGCATTTTTGGACTTAGTTTCTATTCTGAGTCTCTGCTTTTATGAAACAACCAGCTTCATATTCACTTTTGCCTTTAACCAGAACCAGCAAGTACTACCAGTCCCCTGGAAACCCACAGCTACTCCTTACCTGCAAAAGACTTTTGCACAGCTTCAGATGAGTTATCAAAAGGGTGTCCAAGTTGTCATCACCAGTAGTTACCTCTCTTGGTTCTGTTCTCATATCACAGCTCAAGGACTGGAGTGTGTTGTCATTGTTTGTGCTATTGAGATGAGGGGAAAGAGTAGTCAAAACATTACCTCATCACCAAATGAAGATGTGCATCAGTAGCAGGCTCAGTAATAGCTTTCAAGCAAGTTGCAAAAGTACAAACCAGGTGGCATTTAACAGATAACATTTTTTATTGCATTTAAAACACTTCTTAAAAACATGATGACTTTACTCCTAAAACTCATCCCACAACAGTCATACCAAATCAGATGATGCCATACAATCCCATTTTGGAGAATAAATACTAGGAAAAGATGCTTCCAGATAATGAGAATTGAGTTGCTGACTCATTTGCAGCAGATGAACTTCAAAAGCAGCACATGTAACCAGACACCCTTGGTGTTCTCCCAACTTGGTAACACTGGAAGTGTAGCAAGTCTCCCAGAAACAGGCTTATAGCTCTGGAAGTTTCAGTGCTACACAACTTGCAAAATGCAAAATTAAATTTAAAAAAACAAAAAAATGTAGAAGAGCTCTGCTAATTACTTATAGCTCTCTCACTTGCTGCTGAACTGTTCCACATCATCCTGGTAAGCCTGTTTCCTGCAGTCCTACACATTAGGCTTTCCATCTGCAGTGTTTTCCAGAAGTTCAGGTTAAGTTTCCTGCCATTTCAGTCTGGAAGGTATTTGAATTATGAATCTCAAAGTATTAAAATAAATTGGTTTCTACCCTGGATGTTCATACCAATAGCAGCTCTGCACAATCATGACTTAACAAAGTACAGTGTATTGGAAAGTGTTCCTGGGATCAGCCCTCCTTATCCCTTTTCCTTGTACTGCAGATACATACCTGACACTGGCTGTCCTTATGCTTCCAAATAATGAAAGCTCATCAGCACTACAGTCAGCATTCAAAAAGTCAAAACTTTCCAGGACTGTCTCCACCATTAAACTTTCCATAGATGAATGTTTGCAAGGAAGTGGCTTTAGCTGTTGATGGAATAGAAGGAAAAATGTTATTTGTAGTTAACAAACCATTTTGCCTGAGTTATTTGCTCTTTTTTAAGTCACTTAATAAAAAAAAAAAAAAAAGAAATCAGATTGCTTTTATGATTTCATTCTTGACATAGCAGGAAAGTCAGCTTTTGGTACAGCACTCTCATTCCAAAATAATGTTGCTAACTAAATTCAAAATACGCTTGAATACCTTAATCTGCCTGTATTCCTCTTTGGATTCCCATGACTGCTAAGGTTGGTATGAAAGCTGATTTTCTCTGCATCTTCTGCCAGTAGTGCAATTTTCACTTATTCTGTTTCACAACTAGAAGAAGCAATCTTAGGGGTCCGTGGCATCCTAGCAGAGTATCAAGAACTTTGATATCAACAGTGGATTTCATGATGCCACTAACTTTCTCCCCCCTGGAAAGGCTGCTTTGAGAGCATGGGTTTGTTGGTTTGGTTTGTGTTGTTGTTTTTTAAAATTTCTATTTTTGAAGTGTCTTACACTATGTTGTCTCCCAAGCCTGTACACTAGCCCCATGTACTATAATGATACTAAATTTACAATATAACCCACTGCTTGCAGAAAGCTCTTCTCCAGGACTTTTTATCTGAAGAAATAAATGCTTTCAGCACCATATGACTTTTCAGAGAGACTGAACTGTCTGAAAAAGCTAGGTGATTCTGGAGAAACATTAGAGCTGATTCAGTCATCTCAAGGTATAGTATACCTGAAAAATGTAAAAAAAAATAAAAGAAAAAAAAAGCAGAGGCTCTGACATACAATGCAGATTCTGCTTATCCCAGACAAGTTTCCACTTTGCCTGTAAGCAGTTTCTTAATTTATTTTCCCAGATTATTGATCTGCACACAGCATTTGAAGGCTGCCTCCGAGAGATGCTGTGTAGCACAGTGCTCCTGTGTAGCCAACTCTCAACGCTGCCTTTCCTGAGCAGTGCCTGACCTCTGGTGGCCAAACTTACTTTTTGGAAACATGCCATTGATACATCAAGTTAAATCCAAGAGAGACACGGAACTTCCACGGTATCAGGAGTAACAGTGGAAGCTGCCACCTACCAAAAGTAAAACACTAACATACCTTTAATTTATCCCTCAGTGATGAAACCTGGTATTCCAGTTTCTCCAGCTGGGCTTGGCCAACATCATGTAATTTCAGTAAACTTAACACTTCTTGAAGAGTCTTATCCATTGACTTTGTATGCCCATCTAGTTTTAGCTCATTTGCAGCATTCAAGCTTTTCTGACTAACATCTTGGTCTGCCAGATGGAGAATTCTGGTCTGGTTGAAAGAATCTCTGGTCCCTCTATGGTGATTCAGAAAACTTGATGGCTTATTTGGAAATCCATCCACACATGGAGTCTTCTTCAGGATATCTAGAGTCGTGTGATTTGGAAGAGGATGCTGTCGCTCTTCTGCACAAGTCTCTTGGATAATCACCAATGGCAATGTCCTATGGTTTAGAGCCGGAGTTGTATTTCTGGATTCTGTCCCCTTCTGATCCTCAGAGCTGAATGAGTCTGCCTCACTTGTCTCAGCAGGATTGTGAGGCTTACTCTTCCCATGTACATCAAAATCACAGGCAGCCAAGTAGCTCAATATGCTGGGAGGCTGAGCTTCATCACTGACATCCCCTTGGTTCTGACTTTGCTGCAAAACAGACTGCAGCAAACAGAACAGTAAGTGAGCACATACAGAATTGTAAAGCATGAGATCCCACCTAAGATAGAACTATGGTTTCTCATTCTTCGAAAAGGACTCACCCAATCTGATCAAAACCAAAGGGTTCTCCTGAACAAGGGAGCCAGGCCAGCACAGACTGTACAAAAGAAACTACTGAAACAAAGTATTAAGAGCCTACTGGATGAACTAAGTGGAGCAGTAGTAACTGCACTTTAGATCTTTCAGAATAAAATTGCCAAGGCAGCTAAAAAATTGTTTCTGGAAAAAGAACCTGACCAAGTAGCTCTTGTGCTATGTGAGCTCAGGATAGGATGTGAACACAGTGGTTACAGGAAAATGTTCATTTTTAAGAGTCCAACATACCCTGTACAAACACTGAACCTTTCTGAAGAAGACTGCATATTCTGCTGCCTTGGTGAGACAACACCAAACCTGACTTAGCCTTGATGTCAAGGGAACATATATGATGTTATCAGTATTTGAGATGTATGGCAAAATTAACAGGATCATACAAAATCAAAACAAAAACCACTAAAACAAAACCCTCTTTACTGAATGAGAAAGAGGACAGGTTTTTCTATTCCCCTGGGCTACACTTGGTAAAAGCAAGGTTGAGAAAGAGGAAGGCTTGTTTCACATACCATCTCTAAGGCACCATTCTGCTCCATGGCTACTGGGGCAGCCTAGTTTGTAGTTTGATTCCCCTTGTAGACTATTAGAGCAAATGCTCACATCCTACCATTCTGCCTGCCAAGAGGAATATTTGAGCAGGTTGTTTTTAATTTACAAGATCAAAAATGGAACTCAAAATAACAGGAATTAAAAACAAAGCAAAGCCCCAAAATAAAGGGCAGCAGCCTTGGACTGCTGCGCTGTCACACTTCTCATGTGCTCTTCAACAGCCTGATCTAATGCATTGAGTCTGTGCTTTGCTTTCCTCTGCATACTCACCAGGTAGTATTTCTCTCTGAAGCTGGGAGTATTTGGTGGGGTCCAGTTGTATAAAGAGCTCTTCCTGCTACTCACAGAGAACTTGGCAGTGGATCCAGGTGACAAAAACAGGTTCTCTGTGTCAAAGGGGCTGTAGCAGAAGACAAAAAGGCCTAAGTGTCAGTAAGACCAGAAAGCACAGAAATGTTGAGCAGCAGGAATAGCTGTTAGGATTTTAACTCTGATATTTAGTGAACAACACAAAAGAGGAAAACAGAGAGACTGCCTCTCTGAACATTATCTATGTTGCACAACCAGAGAAAGAGGTAGGTGAAAAGGTTGTGTTTTACACCTAATTCTAAACACCCTTTAGAGGGAGACCTGTGTCACAGCCTTTGGAAGAAGAGTCCAATAGGTCAAAAGTCTGAAGTGCTTTCTCTCCTTCTGCAGTGTCCTACACAGACACCAGTGCTGACAAGTACAGTATAGGCTGCTTGCTGACAGCCACTGGGCAGCTAGAGAGACATACACCATACCAGACAGAAAGGAAATATAACACATGTAACAAAGGAAAATTGTCATTAATTTCCCTCCTGCAGAGCACACACTACTTGGAAAGCCACTAAAAATGCTTCATTATCCTTCAAATATGAATAAACATCTCTTTTTGCTGGCAGAGGAAGTTTGTGCAGTGGCAAATAGTGTGGTTCATACAGTCATGGATGAGCCCAGTGATAGCCCCAGAGGACACTGGCTTACGGTCTGCAAGAGTTTGACACGCCCTGATGCAAAGACTCCCTAACTACCTACTACATCACAGCTCTTAGTTTCCCAACTCCTTTTTAAAGCAGTCTAAGGAAACCTGGATGAACTGTGTCCCAAAATGAACTCAGTTAACCAGGAGAGGGAAAACATTTAAAGTTAAGTAAAGCAAGTTTGGGTTTTCTGCATGTTACTTTTGTTCCCCACTGATATGCCTTGTGACACCAAAAGTTCGGTTTTCCACTTAAGCACTGGCAGTTTGAAAAAAAGTGAATTGTTATAACAAGTATGAAATCTCATCAATACGAATATGATGACCAAAGAGCAGGATAAAGTCAGCTGCATTTAGCAGTAGGATATAGAACCACTAGAAGTTTGAAAAGATCCAAACAATAATTAGGACTAATCAATTACAGAGAAATTAACTTGTGCTCTCTAGCAAACATTGAAAAGCAGAGCTGCAATTCTCTCTAGCTTCTCATGTTGCATAGGGACAATTCTCAACAGCATTCTGCAGTGCAACACACCACTGTCTTCCTCAGCATGGAGGCGATGTTCTGTGAGCTCTCCTTATACACGTTAATTGGCTAAATTAACCAGTGTTACCCAGCTGGGGTTCATTAAACAGGTCAGTTCCATGGATTCACTTAACTTACCATCTGCATTGTCTCACTATGAAGAAAATAAATCAGGTTTTTGACAGCAAGAGTCTTTCAGCCAAAGCTTGATATGTTACTGATGGAAGCAAATTACTCTCATCCATAGCATTTCTTAAGAAGAGTCACAGGGATCTATTCCATAGATTTTTCATTTTTAGCTTTTAATATAGCAATGCACTAATGCAAAATAACAATTTGGATGAAAGGGACAGGAATAACAAGCTAAACCTGTTTTGTCTCTTTGACAATTACTAAAACCTTCTAGCTAAAAGCAGCTATTCAGCTGCCCTCCAACCAAGTACACGCTCCCCATTACTGCAAGATAACAAGAGAGCAAAATGAAGTCTGCTTTAAAGTATCTATTATCTCTTGATGGGAAGCTCTTTGGGCATGATCCATCATCTTGTTCCACATTTGTACAGTAAACAAAACATTATACTGGGACAGATCTATGAATCCATCTCTCCCAGCACCTTGACATTGACAGAAGCCAGCAGGGGGAAAAACATAGGAAACAAGTCAAATATAGTAGGCTTTCCCCAGACACATACTCAAACTTCAGGCAATCCACAGCTTAGATCTGTCATGCACCAGACTTTGCAAGCAGACTATTGCCTTTAATTGTCACACTTTTCTTTAGTTTGTCTAGTTACTTCCTGAAATCATTGACAAAAAATCCCTGTGTACATCAAAAGTATGCAGAAATTTCATTGTTTAACTTTACATTGTGGAACAAGTACTTTAACTTGGAGGGTGTTGTGTGTGTGTCTCTGTGGCTGTACTGAGAGAAATAGTGGCTAATACCTTATATATTCCCCATAACAAACATCTATATGCTTGTACAGTATTATCCATTAACACCTTTTCAAGACTGAAAAATTCTATTAAAAAAGGGAAGTGGTCCCACACCTCTGATCATCTTAGTTGTCCCCATTCTACAGAGCCAAACATGTTGGCCTTTGGTTGTGACTAATTATTACAATGTTGGCATTACACGCACAACACTACAATGCCATCATTGTCAGGGCCCATGTAAAAGCAGCACATAACACCCCTTCAGCTTGCCTTAGCATACTTCAGTGTTCAGGTCTGAAACACATGCCCAGCCTGACCCTGAAGGGTTTACAATTCACCAGAGCTCATGGTTCCTAGATTAAGCCTCCCACAACACTAGAAGCTTTGCATCCACAAACATTCAGGTGCCTCAACTTTGTCAGTATTGAGCAGATTCCAAGAGAGATACTATTCTTTCAAAACCCCCAAACCTGTGAAGGGATTAAATATTTGAGATTTCCACTATTTTCCATCATTCTGCTGCATTTTTCTACTGGGTGTGTAAGGAGGACACTTCCTGGTTTATATTCTCAGAGAAACATAAGTTATCAGGCACAGCATATAAGAGCTGAACTCAACTCAGTCTTCAACCCAGGGGATCTGCTTTCTTTCCCTCACTACCAAGACTGTGCCCTAGTCACTCCCCTTCTGTCCCACTCCTCTAGGTATTTAACACCACCAGGCCAGAAGGGCTCTTGGTGGATAGACCTGTCTGAGTGCCACTGCCGAGCCTGTGAATACAAACTTGCGTTAATACCAAAAACCAATTCTGGTCAACTGCATTAGACTTGCTATTAATAATGAAATTTCTTTTTTTCCCCTATTGACACAGGTGAAAATCCTCATGCAGCTTTAACAGTGGGATTGTTGCTAGGTTTCTCCTACCCATTAAAGCATAATAAGCACCAGTTTCAAGGTTAGCACAGCTTATCACAAGACTAAGCTATGAAACATCAGTTCTATCAAAAGCAGAGATGTTACTGCCCAAAGATCCCAGCATGAGTAACTACCTGCTCATGTAAGATTTCATATTTAAAAACAAGACTATGAGTAGGTATGTATCCAAGAAATCAGTTTCCTTTTTTTATTCTCCCTTAAGGTTTCGGGTTTTTTTTTCCTCCTACTCCATGGACCCTTGTGAGCCAGGCCAGCACAGGCTCCAAGCAAGCAGAAATTACAAGAGCAGTTCTGGCTGGATGGTGCCCTTAGATCCCAGGACAGGGTGCTAACTGAAATTCTGAAAAAAGAACACAGGCTCCCTCTTTGTTCTTCATGTGTGTGTGAGAGAGAATTCAGACTGCTGTTTAGGTTGGCAAAAAAACCAAAGTCTTCTGCCAAACTGGCCAACAAAGCCATCCTGCAACTGGCCCAAGCTCATTCACACACATTCAGAGGTGTCTAATCTATAAAGGAGTTGAAGGAACTTCTGTTAGAGCCCAGAAGACTAGTGGCCTATTTAAAGGCAATACACATTTAGAAGTGGAACAGTGACCTACATTTGGATTTCTCACAAAGCAGGTCTAGTTTGAGAGCTTGCCTCTCAGAGAAGTTTGGGCAAATCAGCTGAATTTGTTTAGTAATTCTTAAATCAAAGCAAAAAGCAGCTGTTATTTTGAGTGTCCTGACTTTGAAAACAGAAACACCCTAAGTTATCACCACACAACTTTTCTGTAAACAACTTCAGCAAACAAGCTGTTAAAGAGGAGGAGCCTGGCAGTTCTGTGCAGAAGTGCCCTGGAGAAATCTCTTGGTAGGATACCAACACATTTCACAAAACTTAAACACAGTAGAGACATGCAGCCAGACTTTTCTCATAAGCTAAAAAATTCCAAGTGGGGATTAACTCCCAAAGAAAGTATGTCACCACTAACCCTGCTCCCAGTTCAGCTGTTGCCAACTCTAAAAGCTGGGCGATGGTTGTTCCACATGCCATGGAAGTGCCCATCTTGCCCATCAAAAGTTGCACTCTATGCTGCAAGCTACTGCAACAATCAAGTGTCAACATAATTTAAATGGTGTTTTTTTCAGAAAATTTAGTCACAAATATAATTTGTTCTGGAGATTTAGGGTGTTATCTGAGAAACTATGCAATATTCCAGAAGAGGAATATTTTTGCAATATTTCCTCTTGCAGTCCTTTTGAAAGAAGAATTTATGTGCATAATTACTTATGCAAGTCATCGACAGTGAGGAAAGGCAAGTAAGCAGATTCAGCAAAAGTAGATTAAGTGAATTTATCCATTAGATGCAATTTGTGTGGATTAACAAGACGAGAGTTAGTGATCTCTTCCAAACTCCACTACAAATATGCTATCTGCAAAAAGAGATTCTATACCCAGCTCAATAAAGATAGTGTCTCCTTCACTGCACAAGTGTAGCTTCTTAACATGTCAGGCTTGGGGTCACAGGAAAAAAGGACTTCCCTTCTGAGAAGAGCATCTCTGCAAGCAGAAGGTTGTGCCTTCTGTCCTTTCTGCTCCTAAACCACATCGAGAGCTTTTGATCATTTTACATTCAGATTAAAGCCAATGCAAGTTTTGGTGGCTTGTGTTTGTTGCAGGGTGAGAGGTGACAAAGGCATCAGAGTTTGCTGAAAATATGTAAGAACCTTTATATCCTCTTCTTCTCTCCTCACTACTATATCATGCAACTTCCACCAACCCCATTCCACACAGATTTCAGTAACTCTACCATGAATATCTCTGCTTCCAATGGGAATACATATGTAACTTGGCATCAGAAAAGGGAAGTTTCATAGAGCATATAATGCAAAAATCACAGCAAACTGCTGGAATGAGGCTTTGTTACCCAACTCATTAGTGCTTCATCTTCCCAAATAAGAAACACAGGCCTCAAAAAAGTCTCAGAGCAGCTGCAGCACCTCACCAAAACAAATATTGATGCCCAGTGTTAGATCTCAGGAGGAAGAAGTATCAGAAGCAACAGGTGGTGGCAAAAGGCTACTGGGTGTTTATTTCTCATTGACTGGGAGCAACATGTTTCTGAAAAGAATGTTCAGATGCTGTTGCCAAGACTCACGTTTCAGCCCAATTCCATGTACAAGTCAATAGTAAATGTCAAGAACCACACTCTACACAAAAGACATTTGCAAAATAGTATGTTGATCAATAAAACTTTTCTTTCCAAAACCCCAGAAATGCAATTTGAAAATTGTTTATCAACACTTGAACAAGAATCACAACACAAACTTTGTGGCATTTCTCCTGCTGGTGGCTTTTGACTGGGGCTTTCAAAGGTAATTAAAAGTAGGAAGAGTATTAAGACCTGAAAAACGAAGTCTGATTGTAAAGTACTTTTGGTTACTTTACCCTAAGGGCAGGGAAGCCTTTCTCTTGCTGAAAGACATGTTTGGCCCTTGGGAATATTTGGCAACCCATACATTCAACACATACAAGGGTGGGTGGGGTTTTTTGGTTTTTTTTTTGTTTGTTTTTGTTTGTTTTTTGTTTTTTTATTGTTTTTAGGTATTTTTTAAGAAAACAAGAAACCAGCATGGCCAGAAGGAAAAGAGCTGTATAAGGCTGAGTCATAGGTGAGTCTGGTCTGCAAGCCATTGCTCCCTGCTCTTCCTAATCTAAACACAGTTAAGTTTCTGCTTTTCCTGGAAAGTCCCTAAATCCACAAGTCATCCCAAAGGGGCCTTTCAAGAAGATTCTTTTTATGAAGGTATGTTCACATGCCTCTTTGCCATGTTGGGTAGGACTGAGGACTGCAGTAAGCCATATAAAGTACAAGTGAAGAGTGCCATTAAAAAGAAATATTAGTATGACTTGAAAAATTTATGGCTCTGTGTTTAGAATGAGGAAGGAGTTCCAGTGCAGCATCCACCAAAGTGAGAATTTGCTTTTAATACCATCAGTGATCAACTACAAAAACAAATTTACAAATTTGAATTATAAAACGATTTAACAAATCACAGGCAGCATGAAAATCCTCAGCTATTTTGAAAGTGCATCTGCAACGAAGCTTCTCTGTAGTGCACAAACAGACCTTATATTGATAACTAATCACAGTGCAAACATGAAGGTGCTAAATCTTTGGGAAAGCTTAATTTTTAACAAATTGTGGCCTTATAACAGTGATGGCCCTAAAATTTCAACTACATATTTTTACACTGTGCCTAGAAGCTTCTATATTCGGTTTCATTTAATGATCTTTTAAGATTATTGTTTATGCTTTACAGATGTACATGCATTGCTTGGAGCTAGACTTGAATGCTCATTCTGAAGACTACAGAGTTAAGTCAAAGCCTACTAATCAGGTCCTGTGTGTAGCCATGGCTCCTGTAACATCAACACAAAGAACTGGAGGGTCACAGAAACAGCTTCTGCCTCTTCCCCCCTCCCCTTCCTGAGGACTGGTCCCACAGAGTCAGAGACCAGGCACAGTGGCTCAGGTTGCTGTGAGGAAGCATGTGGCTGCTATCTATCCTGCACCTGCTCTGCAAATAGAAAGAGGACTATGGTGTTGAATACTACTAAGCAACATCCTTAGGAGCTTTGGAGTTATTTCAAATACTTAGCTCCAGCATTTTTCATTTGAAGCTGTACTTACTTCCAGAGGACTTCCAGCTGTAGCTTGATGGTGCCCAGTTCAGTTATATCCACAATGATTGCCTGAGGCTTGGTTGTAAAGAAGCTGATGGTGTCACATGTCACGACACCAACTAGAATAGTGGCCAGTCCTCGCAGCTCTGTCACCTGCAGGGACAAACATACCCATTTTCATCTTACCAGACAATCCTAAGTCACAAGCATGGAAAGGAGAACATCCCAGGTTCACATCTACTGAGGCCCACAACAAACTTTAAAACCTTTATTATGAGTTCTGGGCTTCTAAACTTTTTGTGAGCCTATATCCCCACAAGGAGTATGTCACAGATGGCTAGAGAAGAGGAAAGAAGCTGGGCAGAGAAAGAGTTGTACAGTCCTTCTGACAAGAGGATTGGATAGGCTGTGATTTTAAGCAAACCTAGTCTGAAATTTGGAAATTCTAGATCTGGTATACATACAGCCAGTTGCCATTTATAGTACAGAGTTTAGCTTGTCTACTAATCAGAACACTGTCAGAAAAAAAATATAGTACAGCAAAGTATACTAACCTGCCTACTCTAGACTGTTTCAGCTCTTGATTGTCTAAGGAATCTGAAAGCACAAGTGCCTGCATCCACTGTGACCCTTCTAATTGTCCTGAGCTCAGCTACAGACTTCAATCAGAACTTGTAAGTGTCATTTCTCTAGCTCTGCAGGTAGCTCTGAGTTTGTTATTAATGCACTTTCATGTCTGTGTTTTTTTTCTAGCCTGGCACTTTGCTTCTTCAGCAACTTAAAAAAAAAAAAATCTAATCTAACATTTGATAGAATAAAGTACTTCCAATTGAAGATCAAATTGTTCTACAATCACATAAAGCAACAGAATCAGCACAGAACTTCAGCACAAGTAACTAAAGTCCACCAGGAATTAGTTACATGCCTACATCTCCTTTAAGAGCTAGCAAAAATTTTGTTGCTAGGCTCCTCTTGGAACACTCTTTGGCACTCCTCAGTTTTCTAAAAAAAATGTTTAAGCTTGCTATGTATTTGTACTGGGCGAAGATTACTAAAAAGAAAGTAGAAAGAGCAGGAGAATGTGGAGAAGTCAGTAGACTTTCATAAGCTGACAAAAGGAGCAAAGCTATTGTTGTCAT
>NW_009953486.1:6900579-6922125 GCF_000747805.2 Chaetura pelagica | reverse complement strand
AGCCCCTCACCCAATCTTCATTGTGCAGTGGCAGCAAAAAAACACTTTATAAGCACATTTCCAAAGGCTGTGCTGGGAAGATGCCAGATAGTCTCTCCTATGTAACCCAGTTCTTGCTGCCAGATAGGAGGGGAACATTGCAATAGCTGCTTTAACACAGCTGCCAGAACTTGAAACCCCACACTGGCACCAATTCCTAGTAGAGTAGGATCCAGCACAGCCTTCAGTCTCAGCTCCTTTTAGGCTGACAGGAGTCACACTAGAGTCCAGCCCATGAGAGATGCCAGACTACAGTGGAAATGCTGCTTAAGGATTAACTCCACCTGCTAGGTAAGTGCCAGAATCAATGCCAGTGGCAGCTGCACAGGAGTCTATGAAAACTACAAGCTTCCCCCAAGAGGTACCCACAAGATGTCACTTACAGCTCACAGGCCACTAGCACTCATCCCTAACCACAGAAGATATGACATCCTCCCAGTAACATAAAAAAAAGAAGCGTCAGAGCTCTAAATAAAGATGTAAAGCACACACAGTTTGTACCACATATAAATGTCATTGGTTCTTTGTAGATATGGAGCATCTCTGAAGTAAAACATGACAAAAGAATCTGTGCAATGCTATGCTTTCCATATACCTATTTCTCTATTTCAATAGAGAACGGTACTCCAGGGTCTTAATATTCCATATGTGTGATATATATATACACGTTTGGTCTTCACATCTAGGCTTCACCCTAGAAAATCCCCAATATTGATCTGGGACCTTTAAAAAACACACACCAAAACCCAAATCAAACAAAAACAAACCCCAAACAAACACACACCCACATATCCCAGACTCTAGAATATGTGAAAGGAGATGCACTAATAGAGTTACAATGCCAGGAGCAAAGGAAAAACAGAAATAGATGCCTGTTCAGTAAGCAGAACACTGATTAACTGCCATTTTACATGGCTAGGAAAAGACTACTTAAGAATTTTGACAAGCGCTTCGTAGCCTAACAGGTAAGTAGCATGGAAGGAGACCTGTTAACCCACTGATTCCAATCCAACCATTATACACCACACCTTGATTTCAAACTTCTCGTGGAGATTGGGTATAAAAATCTTTTCTTCCTCATCCCATGTCTGGCTGTCATCAGTCTCAATCTTGCCTTTCAACCTCCATTTTTGGCGCCCCAGTCGCACAAACACCTAGAAATGATGAAGAAAAAAGGATGCTGGGTCAACATATCCCAGAATGTTCCTTTCAGTCCATAGGCCTCCTATTGTTCCAACACAGCAGTGGCAAAGCCAATCCTTTGATTGCTACACATTTAGGAACTTGGCTAAAGCTAGAAGACTGCAGGCAGGAATTCAGGTTGCAGGTTTTAACACCTTAACTCATTGTCAAGTGACATATCCCACTCATCCTAGAAGAACTGCAAAGCTCCATTGTGTAGCATGTGTCGTGCTACTGAAACACAAGGCACACTGGGATCCCTTTGGAATGAAAGAGAGCAACCCAGTAAGAAACTAAAATGCATACAAATCATGCCAAGGGCAATCTTCCAAGAATCAGGCAGCAACTGTTACTTGATTCCAGGACAACTTTGAAGACAAATATATAACAGGTAGGTTTCAATAGAGAATCACTGCCATCTTATAAACCCTCCCATAACATGTTAAATTACATCTTTCTCTCCTGAGTGTCAGAGGGCAGAGTAACTGCACCAAAACACCATTCCCATCAGAACAGTGAATGGGGTTTGACACAGTCTGGTTTCAGCTGCCTGCTACATACTGGGCCTTTCCTCTCCTGTTCCTCTACTGCAAACTCACAGCAGTAAAATAAATGACAAAATGAATTGCTGTATATACTGCACCTCATACTGGTCTCCCGGGCAGAGACGTGCAAAGCCCACCAACCCTGAAAAGAGAAGGAAAACTCCTAAGACTTGTAGAGTTTTACAACGTCCCAAGATGTCACTTACAGCTCACAGGCCACTAGCACTCATCCCTAACCACAGAAGATATGACATCCTCCCAGTAACATAAAAAAAAGAAGCGTCAGAGCTCTAAATAAAGATGTAAAGCACACACAGTTTGTACCACATATAAATGTCATTGGTTCTTTGTAGATATGGAGCATCTCTGAAGTAAAACATGACAAAAGAATCTGTGCAATGCTATGCTTTCCATATACCTATTTCTCTATTTCAATAGAGAACGGTACTCCAGGGTCTTAATATTCCATATGTGTGATATATATATACACGTTTGGTCTTCACATCTAGGCTTCACCCTAGAAAATCCCCAATATTGATCTGGGACCTTTAAAAAACACACACCAAAACCCAAATCAAACAAAAACAAACCCCAAACAAACACACACCCACATATCCCAGACTCTAGAATATGTGAAAGGAGATGCACTAATAGAGTTACAATGCCAGGAGCAAAGGAAAAACAGAAATAGATGCCTGTTCAGTAAGCAGAACACTGATTAACTGCCATTTTACATGGCTAGGAAAAGACTACTTAAGAATTTTGACAAGCGCTTCGTAGCCTAACAGGTAAGTAGCATGGAAGGAGACCTGTTAACCCACTGATTCCAATCCAACCATTATACACCACACCTTGATTTCAAACTTCTCGTGGAGATTGGGTATAAAAATCTTTTCTTCCTCATCCCATGTCTGGCTGTCATCAGTCTCAATCTTGCCTTTCAACCTCCATTTTTGGCGCCCCAGTCGCACAAACACCTAGAAATGATGAAGAAAAAAGGATGCTGGGTCAACATATCCCAGAATGTTCCTTTCAGTCCATAGGCCTCCTGTTGTTCCAACACAGCAGTGGCAAAGCCAATCCTTTGATTGCTACACATTTAGGAACTTGGCTAAAGCTAGAAGACTGCAGGCAGGAATTCAGGTTGCAGGTTTTAACACCTTAACTCATTGTCAAGTGACATATCCCACTCATCCTAGAAGAACTGCAAAGCTCCATTGTGTAGCATGTGTCGTGCTACTGAAACACAAGGCACACTGGGATCCCTTTGGAATGAAAGAGAGCAACCCAGTAAGAAACTAAAATGCA
Organism: Chaetura pelagica; assembly: GCF_000747805.2. Lineage (NCBI taxonomy): Eukaryota > Metazoa > Chordata > Aves > Apodiformes > Apodidae > Chaetura > Chaetura pelagica. Next base: position 6,919,051 of record NW_009953486.1, on the reverse strand, counting down.
TACAAATCATGCCAAGGGCAATCTTCCAAGAATCAGGCAGCAACTGTTACTTGATTCCAGGACAACTTTGAAGACAAATATATAACAGGTAGGTTTCAATAGAGAATCACTGCCATCTTATAAACCCTCCCATAACATGTTAAATTACATCTTTCTCTCCTGAGTGTCAGAGGGCAGAGTAACTGCACCAAAACACCATTCCCATCAGAACAGTGAATGGGGTTTGACACATTCTGGTTTCAGCTGCCCGCTACATACTGGGCCTTTCCTCTCCTGTTCCTCTACTGCAAACTCACAGCAGTAAAATAAATGACAAAATGAATTGCTGTATATACTGCACCTCATACTGGTCTCCCGGGCAGAGACGTGCAAAGCCCACCAACCCTGAAAAGAGAAGGAAAACTCCTAAGACTTGTAGAGTTTTACAACGTCCCCCCAAGGCCTCAGCTTGCAATAAATAAAATTACTATCCGGCTATCTTGCTCAACTCTGTGCAGAAGCTATGCCACTAGCACAAAATACTCTTAGAAGGACAAACTTTAATTGAGCTGAGGAAAGAAAGCTTGTCAGCTTTTTTACTCAAATACAAAATACCTTTGCTGATCTGTTTTACAGTGCTGAAACAAACATAACTTTGCCAAATTCCATTCAGGATCTGATCCAGAAAGCCAGTGAAAGCAACTGACAATTAATAAATGGACTCTCAATGGATCAGATTGCTACACAGGAAACCCAAAAATCAATTGATGAGTCTTGAAGGAAACAAGAGAGGAACATACCTTTCATCTTCAAGTGAAACTCTCCCAAATGGACCTCCAATGCCCCTTCTATAAAGCACATGTCCTAGAGAAAAGACTGAACAGTCACTATGACTGAAAAGCAGCACAAGTAGATGCCTTCCCATACTTGTCATTTTCTTATCTTTAAAGGACAGGGGCTTTTTGGCTTTTTTTTTTTTTTTTTTTTTTTGTTGCTCCACAGGAGAGCAGAACTTCAATTCTCATCCCATTACTTCCAATGGAAGTCATAACGGACTCCAGTATTAAAGCAGAAATTCAAGAGATTTTTCACTGGTCCTTATGAATACATGAAATCAAGTTGAGTAGGAGCAAAACAAGGACATAGAATTCAAGAGCTTTGCCCACAAGATATTTATCTCATAAGCTTTAGTTCACATTATGTACCTGTATTTCATTCATAATATAAGTTTTTAACCCACATCATTAGAGGGAAAAAAAAAAAAGCTGGCAGCAAGTCCTGGTACATTTTTTGCTAAGAACAATCAGGTCTCCATTACACATGTGCAGCATTTCCTACCTCTGTGCACTCTTGGAAGTTCTTGTAAAGCTCCACCAGGCTTTCTCTGGAGGCTTTTGTGGAAGGAGACAAGGAAAAGGCATGTTTCATATTAGTGGCCCCATCTCGTAGTCTGCACTGGATACAGTAAGCTTCATAGAGCTCTTCTACCTTTAAGATATAAGTGGTGGGGGAAGAATAAAAAAGAATGACCCAGCATAGTTATTTAATAAGTTTTGAAAAGGAACATCAGCAGTATTTCCTGGCAAAATACCCAAGCATCATAGTACTGCAGAATGCTGCAAGTCCTGCATTTTACAGACTGATTTGAGTGCAACAGTTTGTAGGCATTCCTGAAAAAAAGCATGGGATACTGAGAAACAATTCATTCTGCTATTATCAGACAAGGAGCAGAATAACACTCTGTTCAGGGAAAAATTATTTGGGGAGCAGGAAACTGATTCCCTCAATACAGATTAAAACACCTACATGTTTAGCTGTGTCAGAGGAGAGATTTGATCCCTTGAAAGCAAATGAGAGACAGAAGACATGCACTCTACAGAACTGCCCATTTGGCCCCTTGTGGGAAGAGGGGGAAGAGATGCAAGTCTTCCCACAGCCACCTTTTCTAAATACACTGGCAAAGTAAGCAAACTGGTTTCACAGGCAAACTCAGGTTGGGTTGCACCCAGTCAGCCTGAATAGAACCATTCAAGAAAATAAATAAATAAAAATCCCCTCCTTCTTTAAAAAGAGTGGTTACAGTTTTCAGAAAGTAACCACCATCATCCTTTTTCAGATGAATTATAATCAGAGTACTTTTTATTTAGATAGTTTGCTTATATAGCAATGTAAGCCTTACAGATACAAGAGATAAAACTCCTTACCTTGCTTATGTGAAACTCCAGTTTTCTGATGTATCTCTCCACAGAGCGAATTTGCTTTTGAAGAGAGGAAAGAGAGGGAGGGACTTCAGAAATTTCCTAAACATGCCTTCAAGTAACACAGTAGACATATGATTTTTTTTTCAATTTGCAATATTTCATCTCGTCCTTACAAGTCTTACCTTATCCAGGTCATAGTAGAAAGCCTGAAAGAGAAACAGCACAGGCTGAGCAGGAGAGCATGCATATTTGTAGATATTAACAATACTTCCATATTTACTGCATCTACTTTTTAATTTTTTTAAAATTTTTTTTTATGTTCTTTAAGTATTTAACATTAGTAGTGTCTTACCAATCTGGAGTTCCTTTTTGTGTCTTTGTGTCGACCAGAGAGATAATCCAATTCTGCCTGATGTGCTTCCAAGTATTCACTAGAGAGGAAGAAAACCCAGCATTACATTCTTCTGGTACAATAATTAAAATGCATCCTCAAAGAATTTTTCAGCAGAACATTAAAAAGCAATTTCCTTCTCTAGGAGACTTCTTTTATTCTCTAGAGACGTGAATGGCTATAGATCAGGACATGGGTCAACAGAGAAGAAAGGATGGTTTCCCTAAACAAGTATCTGTCCTAAATGCAAAGTCACTCCTACAGGAGCACCTTTACACAATGAGTGCCACCAGATGCTGGTAATGGTTACCTAACTTTTAAAGATGCTGTACATTAGGAATCCTCCTGAATCATTTTTACTCCCTCAAGATCTGGAATGCTGCAGTTCAATTCAAGAAAGCCAACACTGCTGCATAAGTTATATACACATGTACACACTGCACTCATTCACTACTGCTTGTTTCCCTTCATCTAAAAGAAGATAGGCTCTATTCTGGGAATGTGGGACAAAACAAACCAAGGCAGTAGAGCTGGAAGTACTTCTAAAGGCAAGAGAAAAGAAGGATGTAGGAGAACACCAAGTTTCTAACACACACAACTCAGCTCAGAGATCTCCTTTTCAAATTTCCTGTTTGGCCTTCTGAAACTTCTTCCGCAAGATAGAAAACCAGTTCATCTGTTGAGCAAGTCTTTTCTTACAATTACTGAGGAGTAACACCAAGCAACTCCATCTTACAAAGTCAAGGAATTGCAACATGAAACACTTCCACTATCTTTTAGTCTACTAGATATTTTCTTAATGTAACCAATACTTTTTCCAGAATGGGAACTATTATGCAAGGTGTGAAGCACTTGGTGCCAGTTGGCTTTTATGGAGTTTCATGCATGCAAGGATTGTCCCTTAGGAGTTCCCACAGGGCCTTAAACTATTTCTGCTAAAACCACCTTCTTCCAGCTTTGCTTTTAATACAGGATAGACTTAGCTAACTTTTTCCTCTTATGCTTAAAAGAGAAAAAGAGTCACCTGGTAAACACGACATTACAAGACAATCTCCGAGCAGTGAAAATAACTTCATTTTAGGCAGCTGCACTTCTTCACATTTGCTTTGATACATTTCATTTTCTTACTGTTACAAAACCAGTTCCCCCAAGACACTGAGTGACTCCAGCAATCAGCAGTCTACTCTTTGCACTTGCCTATTAACAGCTCGGTGCAGAAGTAGTCAAGCCTGGTGGCAGAACAGGGTTCACTTTCCTTTCAGAAAAGCTTCATCACTTCTACATTTAAGTATGTTAGAACTGCCAGCTTGATAGAATGGTACCCAGATGGCTAGCAGAATAAAGAGTTATTGGAATGGTACCCAGATAGTTAACAGAATAAAGAGTTGTTTGCTAGACCTATAAAGAAACAGGCACGTAAAACATGTACTGTACTAAAAATTCAAGTCACTCCAGCACCAAGTGGACTCAGTCTGCATCTACTTAAAATTTGGACGCTGCATTGCTATTTGATACAGTTGTTTTCTGTAGGTTACTTTAGTCAATTAGTTAGCTACTCAGTTTTGGCAGGAGTCTGATCATATGGCATTCCCTGCAGAACTGGGAACAACTTCTGATCCACTTTATGGCTTCTCCTCCCTAAGCTCTGATAAATTCTAAACTCTACAAAAACATTTGGTTTCATTATTTGTTTTAAAACTAAATCCACTAATAAGACATTGACGGATATTTTTAGGGCTGTGACTTTATAGTATTCTATTGGAATAAAAATGTTACAAATCCGAGTTTACAATGTATTATTACAGTGCATTTTTATGTTCTTTGCTTAAGAAAACAAACTAATTTCAGAATTAATACAGCAGCAAAACTCTGAGGACAGCAGCAACATATATGAAGGAATTGTTAGTAGGATTGCAACAGAAAGAGCTACAGAGTTTACAAATCCAAGAGAAAGTATTTTACCTTCCAAAAGTAGCTTCAGGGGGTAAATGAAGTCCCTATGATATTAGAGTAGACCCATCAACATCAACTGTAATCATGTGAGATGTATTTCTTGTATAATTAGATTTGAAGACTCAATTAAAGGATAATCAGTTTCAATCACTGATGGAGGCAAACAGCACTCACCACCATTTCCTTTCTAGCCTGTAACACCAAGAGAAAAAGCTCACCCATGTTTTATTTGCTATTTCAGCACTGGATAATATCAGCGTTTCTAGGAGGTAAGTGACAGCTTCCTCAAAGCCAGAATAACCTAAATTCAGATTGCCAGCTCATCCTTTGATCTCTACTATGTCTGCTACATATACCCCCCATATCTGCCAGACCAAGACAATGGACAAAATTGGTCTTTAGCCTTTTTGCTCAAGTCTGTACTGATGCAATGCTGGCTGTTCAGTCAACCATAGTAAAGACTCTATAATAATGCTATATTTAAAACAATTCTTTTTACATTGCCATAACAAGATGGAATTATATTACACTTCTGTTTCATCACATCAAGTCAGCTGAAGTTTTCAGGTGGATCTGCTTAGTCCTTTCCCTTTACAAGCCACTCAGAGATTAAAAAGGACTTTTGAACTCCAGAGTTTAGTTCTATGGAAAGAAAAAAATAAAATAAAAAGACCCCAGCATATCTAATTCTTTACTTTAAGTGTTCTCTAATTACCATAGAGAGAATAGAAATGGCTTATGAACCAGCCTCCCCACTGTGTCCTTTCAGGGCACACCCTCATTTTCAAACTTAGTTTTAAGTCAGCTTTTGGAGTCAAAGCAAACTCCACACAGCTCACTCTTCAGATACTTTCTGCCAATCACCCTCCAGGTCTGGCGGTCCCATTCCTACCCAAGGCTCTCCTTGGTCTGCAGACTTCCTCCCTGCCACTCTGCATGCTCTGAAATCCTTAATTTCTCAAGAAAGCTTAGTTGCTTTTCAATAGATGAAGAATCTCCCCATAGAGTTCTACTTGTCGCTGACTTTTTAGAGAAGTGTAGCAAACTAGGAACAAACAAAAACATCAGAGCACTTTGTTTGCAAGCAGACTGTCTGAGAGCAAATGAAACTTGTTTTACAAGGTCCCAAGCCAGTGTCTGGGAGAGTCACTAGACATGTTTAAGAGATGCCAGATGGAGACAGAGAACAGTAATACACAAACTTAAGCAGCATGACTAGGTAAGGCAAATTACAATATTTAAAATGTCCTTACTTAAGTCCTTTCTTCAAAGCTTCAAAAATTTTCTTCACCTGCAGTGGCTTTGGATCCCAGATGACTGCTCCCTTCTGCAGGGAATTATATGCCTTGGGTGATTTCAGTGACATTCTTGATCTCACTGAACTTCTGCCGAGAGACTTTCTGTGGAAAGGGAAAAGAAATACAGGAGAGATGCAAAACACATCACCCGGGAGAAAAAAAGATGCTTAACACGCAAAGCTTACAGGCTACAGGTCATATGCCCAGTACCATTTACTCTCACACAAAAGAGCAAAGCTCTTGAACACACTGAGAATACTTTCACAGATGACAATAGAAAGTTAAAGCCCAGCTCTAAATACCTACTGCAGAAAAGCTGCAGATTTTTCATAACTTCAACAATAATAATTTCAGCAAGAAACATTTACATCTCCAAGCTTGACACAGCCTCTGAGAAGCCTAGTGGTTCTTTTTTGCCTTTTCAAATAAAGAAAAATTGTGCAAGTACCTATTTCTTTGGGAGGAATAGGAGCAATGAGCAAGAAAAAGAAAAGCTCATTTTTGTAACAGGTTAATAACAAGCTAATGTTCATACTGCTAGCAATTGTCTTAATACACATGCACAGCAGCCAGCTAAGGCCCTGTTTCTGTGTGAAAATTCACACCAGTTGTTGGGTCAACAGAACTAGTCAAGTAAGCCACACTGCAGGACAAGGACATTTCCATTCTGACTCTCACCTGCAGTTCAGGAAAATGGGGCAGCAAACTTTTGATCTACTCATTGTCTAACTGATAAAGTTAACATAAAAAGCCTTTAAAAATAGCTATTTTGTTGCCTGTATTCACCATCCATTTAACTGATGGCTTAAAGCCGTACCAGATTGCATCTAAGATGTTGTTATCAAGGTGTTTTTTTCAGTGTCTAACACCTAACTTATTTAATGTTAAAAGCAAATACCAACACAAAAGTCCCACACACAGGATTTTCTGTGCTAGCCTAAAGAGTTAGAACACCTCTAGCTATTAGTATATATAATGTTTAAAGCAGAAAATGAGCTTTCTGCAAATGGTTCTTTGACATTATCAGATTCCTGCCTAGCTCTTCCTACCTCAGTCTCTATACTCTTCTATTTTTATACAGCTTTGTTAATAATACTCCCTTTTAGAGTCAAGCCTCTAAAATACCAGTATCTAAGAAGTTTTCCATTTCACCAAGCCAACTGGCTGCTCTCAAAGAAGCTTTCCATCTTCTCTACAAGCTCTGTCCTAAATTCAGCTCACCTGGAGAAGCAATGAACTTCCACAAGCTTAATACTTAGCCACTGGCTGTTTTAAGTTCTAGGCAGGTGACTGAGGCCTAAGGAGATTATTAACCGTGGTGATTAAACCCTAGGCCCAGCACACCTGAGAGCTGTTCCCAGTCCTATTAAAGAAACCTTGGAGTAACTACTTAAATTATCCTGGAGCTAAATTCCACTTAATTCCATTTTTAAACATATAATCTCAAAATAATCTAATCAAATTAGGTGTTGCCAAACATTACTGGATATTTAATTTCTCCATCCCAATGATTATTTGAGGTTTTTATGAGGCTTAATATAAAGTATTAATTAACCAAATCCTTTGGAGCTCAGGTTACCTATAACAAGAAACATAGCTGTTAAATTAGAAACTTAAATTAATATTGTCTTCTTTTTTAAGATAATGAATCCTTGAGTATTCCATGCACAATGAGAGGGTTCCAACACAACTAACACTGGAAGGGACAGTCTAGCCAGTAACAGCAGTGGAGTCTCCTAGAAGGATCATCACTTAAAATTCTTTCATGCATAGAAGGACATAGCACCCAGTTGCTCTAGATGAGTACTCTAATTAGCAAGATACCACGTGGGAGATAGAAGATAATCCTATATTTTGAAATTAAAAAGCCCAAATTAATCCCGGTTTTTGTTTATTTTTTGAAAGGAAACAACTCAATATTTATCTTCAGAGTTTTGGACTACAAAACCTAAATTCAGGAAATCATTTCCATTCAGTTGAAGCATAACATCTAAGCACTGCAAACAGACAGGTGTGGATTTATAACTCACTATTTTTCTCAGTATCTCTTGCTGACTGACGTAGCCTACACATACTCAGTGCACTGATGCTGAGAATCCCATTTTCATACATTTCATAGAAAAGTTAAGTAGCTGACATGGGCATTTAGAGACAACAGCTTAAAGCTAGATGATATGTTGCTACTTTCCCTTGTGAACTTAATGATTTAAGTGTCATATTTCCCACTTTATAGATAACAGGAATAATATTTACTTCCTGTGGAGTCTATTGTGAGGTAAAATGTCTGACTGAGAGCCTCAAAAGGAAGTTGCTGAAGAAATGCAGAAGTATATTTAGCATCTGCTTAAGAATCTCCATGTGGACCTGATTTGTGTGTCATCCTTTGGACAGACCTTGCATAGGGCCCCTGCAATCTCCTGCTGTCTTTTGCAACAGTGCCTGAGGGAGTGATAGGTTAGGAAAGGGTGATTAAAAAATTTCTTCATTATGCTGAGGAAAACTCTTGGGTGTTCATTGGGCTGTGACTGAGCATCTAGTACATAGATTTTCCTTACTGTGGTAATTCCTGAACAAAACTGTCTGTCTAAACACTTAAATAATGAAAAGCAACATCATTAACAATGCATAAAGAGAGGCATTTGGTTTGAAAAACTTTGCAGTTAAAAGTAACAGAATAATCTTAAGGGATATATAAACTCTTCTGTTTGGGGTGTTATTACCCTGCTGGACTGTGCCTTTCTTGGAGAAACAGCTGTTCAACACTTTTCCTGGTAGATCCTTTCCCTGCTAGAACTCCCACTATGTACTTGAGCTCAGGTTCGTTCATTTCATTTGTTGACAGTGTTTTTCTCAAGATCTTAGAGACTGCTGTGATTTTAGATGTCCTACATTTGCGAGGTGTAATACTATTTTTCAGATTCCACAACAGATAAATTTATTAAAACATAAAAGACCTCTTGATTATATCACAATCATGCTGGAATTTCATGTTTGCTCACACTTAACCATGCTGTGTTTAACTAAAAGGCTAGTTCAGTCAATTGGTTCTTTGAAAATATATTTTATTACATGAGTCAGGTCTTTTACTGATACACTACAGGATTTTTTAAAGCACAATGCTTTTAGAGGCATACCTTCCAAGACTCATATATGATACTGCTAAATGAATCATGTTGTTATTATTCTAACATGCACTGGCAGTCAGAGATTATATTAATTTTCCACTTAAATACTGTATCTTCTAAAAGCACTCACCAGACTAGAAAGGGATAACCACGTTCAGAAAAAGAACAAGAGCACTTCTAGTGGAAAAGCTGCACGGTTCTCTACATAGAGCAATACTATGTAACAATTTATGATTAGCAAAAAGGGAAAAACAGTGCAGGATGGTTTAGCAATTACAGAGCTCGACTGAAGTCGGGAAGACTGGGCTGCAGCCTTGGCTGTACTGTAGACCTGTCACTGATGGCAGTGAATTTGCAGTGGTCTCCTTGGCCTCTTTGTATTCCTTCCTTCCTCTCATTTGTGGCACTGTCAGAAAGCAGCCCTTCCTCTCATGTAATGCTGCTCTGCTTAAATAACTCCAGAAGAACCTGAGCAGGGTTCAATTACACATTTTGCCATGATTCACCATTAACATCCCCATCTTTTTAAAGGTCTAGTATATTTTAAATAACTATCCAGAAGGTTGAAGTCAGAAAACATCAGTTATGACCAGGCTGCTAGCAAAAAGGGTTGCAGCCCTTCATTTTTCTAGAAGAAATAAACACTATTAACAGTCTGATACATAACCTCTAAAATCCAGCCACCTCTGCAGAGCAGTGTGTGCAGCAGAAAGATAGTATGGTGTGAAGTACTGCTATTTATCAATGAGCCACAATAACACTCAATAGTTTGAAGACAAAAAAAATATGGAACAGCTACACATTGACATTTTAGGTTAACAAAACCCCCAACATTCACGGTACCTAATGTCTCTTGCCCAAACAATCAGGTGTTTTTCTTTTTGTGTTACTTACGCCAGTTTTCTGCTTTGCACAGTGCTGAATCCAGTGAAGGAACAACTCCTGCTGATACCACCCCCATCACCAGGAGAGACAAAGGTGAGTTTGACCGACATGGTTGCCAACCCGTGAGTCTATCAGCTTCTGAAATAAGCAGAGAAACAGATGAGTCAAAACCTTCAAGGCAGTTCAGACTTAGACCTGTGCTGCTGCAAGTGTTGAGCTGCATGAAAGTGAAAAGTCAGAACAAGTAGATTAAATAGAAAAAGTCTTGTCTGCTATACATGTTTCCTCTGTTGCCATCCACAATATGATTAATAAGGGACTGAATAGTCTAAAATGAAGTCTCTCATGCCCACTTCAATTTCTGATTGATTTTACAAACTCACTGTGTAAAAGCAGAATAGCCTCAATTCACAGGCTCTCTATATTCCCAATTTTTAGAAACCCTGTAATTGTCCCACAGCTTAAGGTGTTCAGGCCAACCAGTGTATTTCCAAATCAGAATGGCTGCCAGAACAATACTTAAGCTTCAGACTCAGTCAAGTCCAAAAAGCAGTTCCTTGCATCTGTGCAGAGCCATGCTGAAGTCAATGGTAGAACTGGCTGAATGTGGTACTTTAGCCCAAGGCAGAAAGAAGTCTGGTCTCAACAGTAAATTTCAGGTTCATGCTCCTCCTCTGGCAGGATTTCTCTTGGATTGTGCTTTTCTGTTTTCCATCAGCCAAACTCTTTTGCTTTCTGGAGAATTGTGTTCGCTGCCATATGTCTATAGAATCCAAGTTAGAATATAAGTAACAGACATATCCTTCAAAGCAGCTGTAGAAAATCACCCAGACAGTTAATATACAGAAAAATTCCCTTCTTTCCCCCCTCAAGATGGTGTAATGTAAACACCACACTGAGTAAAACTGAGTAAAACAAAAAGCTGGAGTATCCATTTGGAGAGAGAAGTACAAATCCCAGTAAAGGACTCTACATGGAGATGCTCCACGCAAAAGTTTGTCTTACTTTACAGAATGTGCTCTGAAGAACAGTGAGCTCTTAATCAATCAGAGAAGATACTGGAAAGAAATATCTGCACTCACCCTATGCTGACATTATCCCACCAGCATGGCTACAATTAGTCAGACTGGCCCAGAAATGTCAGGATACAACCCTTCTTCTGGCTCTGCCACTATCTTGGAGAGCAATGTAACTCAATGCTCTCTCTTCCAGATTGCATATGAAGAACTGAACGGTTGAACTGTACTTCCCTAGAGGGGTGAGACTGGAGTGTTTTGCTAATTCTGGACTAGTCTACAAGTACAGGGAATTACTGTGAGTATGCTTCAGGTATCATTATCTAACACTGCAGTAACAAAAGTTGTTATGGATTTCCACTAGCAGAGACCCTGCAGTGAGACCTGACTATTTCATTAGAAACAGCTCAGCCAGTTCCTGGGCTGAGGTCTAAGATTCCCACTTCTTTGCCTGCTCTCCAGGCTGTGCCAAGCTCGCGAATACATATATGAAAACCAAGCAAAACATTCCAGAATGTGATGTGAAAATGAAGAAGTTGAGCTAAACAGCTACTTTGCAAGATATCTAGTTTATCAAAGGAGGCGTTGGGCATGGTATTTTTTATCTCAGTGCATCAAAGTTCACATGACTCCACAGCTTCGGTAGTATCAACAGAAATCTGGTAGATGAAAAAATTTAGGTGCTTCTTAATCACCTTTTAATCAAACTTTACAGCACATATGCTTTCTTGCTTTGAAAGGATACCCCCTTAATACCCTTAATCAGAGATTGAACTTGGATCCTAACAGCTGAAGTTTCAAAATGTTTTCCATTCTTTCTTCTAGTTTTCAGATGCTTTTTAGTCTGTGAACAGTTACCCCATCAAAAGGATCATTAGACTGAAAAAAAACATGCAACTTACTGAAAAAATGTAATTGCATAACAAGCTGTTAAAGGAAGAAATAAAAGGAATACCCTCATGGTTATTGACCACATTGCTCAAGGCTAAGCCAGATTCCCAGGATCTACTCTACAGCTCTCTAACCTGGGAAAGCTAGTTCATGTGTATAAGGGAATGAGAAAGTGCAGAAGATTGTCTAAATTTATAGGATGCCTAAAGCCTGCATAGCATGAGACTGAAAGCCTTCAAAGCATATAGATATGAAACAAACAAAAAAGGCAGACCCTTGAATGGGAAGAGGAAGTAGAAAATTATGGGAAGGCTCGTAAAGTAAAAATCTGTGGTACTGAACCCTAGATGTGAAAAAAGAAGTTGGAAATCTACAGTCCCCCAAAACTTGGTTGGTGAAATAAATTGCTTAAATTGCCTAAACTTGATTCTGTTGCCACATGTGTTTTCATAAATCAAATTCTGGACTTCAAGAAAATACACTGTTGCAAATTAGTAGAAGTGAGAGATTAATTTGACCTCGCTTGTGCATAGCCATGAGCATTTAAAAGTTCTCATGGGTTGTTTGTTGTTTTTAACTGCACAAAGCTCAGTCCTCAAGGCCACTGACCATGTCATGTTCTGCAGCTACATTCAAAAGCAATTTGCAAGCACATTTTCACAGTTCCATCTTATAAGAATGAAGAGAATCTAAATAATGTTAAGAAAGCACCATTAAAGAGGTTATCTTTCTTACTTGGAAAATATGTGGACCAAGTCAAATACCTCTTGATACACATCAGCAGATAGACTTTTTGTAGCACCTAGAAATCTTACAGCTCATTTCACACTTCTGAGTAGAAGACCATAAGTAGGATGTCAAGACAACATTTTATTTATAAGAAAGATTTATAAATGCAGTTGTTTAAACAGAGGGTTTTTCTAGCCAGAGTGTCTGTATAAAAGTGCTGAGCTACATTATAACTGCCCCTGAGAAAAAGCATCTGGACACATCTCAAATTCAACTCTCCCTTTAGGCTAGAAATAAATCAGATAAGGACTCCCGACAAAGCTGAGTTCAAATCTGTCTTCCAACCTGTAACCTCTGCTGCGTAGGCCAGTTTCTCCAAATCTCATAAATACAGGGATTATACCCGTGGGAGCAGTGGTACTTCCTCACTTTTAATCTTCCCAAAAAGCACAGGATGTGAACACGGTAGCAAGTGGGGCCTGGGATATGTAGAGTGCAAAAACATCAGGTCAAACTGAAGGAGACTATTTCCAGGGGCAATGCAACACCAAACTACTGGAAAAAAACCCAAGATGTCTTGAAAAAGTCTTACAATGCCTGTAAGTCTTAAACCAACCTCCAAACTGCCATGGACTGATCCAACATTTTAATATGTGCAATTTTGTAAGATTGAGATTTCAGGTCTCAGAAATGTGTTTTTAATATAAATCAAGAGAGTATTGTTTTCAAATCAAAGAAATACGGTTGTTTGTCCATATTTCAATGATGGACCAATGACTTCCCACAGCCATTTAACCTTCAGTGTATCCAGACATGTAAGGGTAAAAACATTTGAGCTTCTATGCCACAGTGAGGACTCTCAAACTGCATGTTCTGCTTCGCCTCTGCTAGTATTAGGATATTCCTCAAGCCAAATGACCTTCATCCTCTACAAACAAAAAAGCTGGTGTCTGTTTGTGTTTATGGCTAAACTTTTCCAGCCCTAGTCACATATTTAATTGTTTCTGGGCACAATAGTTTCAACAATTTTATGAGGAAAATATGACTCACTGACTTCTTGCAAAATATTTCTGCTTGTGTTTTTTCCTTTAAATTAGTAGCCATGTTTTTTTTCCTTTTAATATCTCCAAGAGATTCACTTGAACTTAGCGAACTATTGCAAGAGGAAGGTATTCATGTTCCCTTGACATTTATGGTGTTCCAGTTGTGAACGACAAGTTGGTTGAGAGACATACACACTTGTTTATGGTTGTGTGTCTGCAAAAACTGTAACAGGCTTGTGTTTCCATCAGCTCATTGTGGACACACATATTAACTTGATAGTCCAGGCAACAAGTGGCTACTTATTTCCCTCTGTATGTCAGTACCTGCTGTTCCCTGGCCTCAGCGAGCAGTGGCTGCCAAACACAATAAAAGCCAGTTTGAAATCAAGCAAATTATTAGTCCCTTTAGAAAATAAACAAAACTGAACACGAATTCTCAAATGTCAATCACTTCAATGTCTTAGGATCATGTTTGTGCTTCTGGATACATGAAGTGACCATGACAGTTTGTCTTACACTGCTTGATGCAAACTTCCTCCTTACATTTTTTGCTTAATCATTGCTGTTATTTTAATACGTAATTTTATTTTTAAATACTACATTAGCTTTATTTGGAAGGACAGTAAAGCCATTCTATCTTCTTGCTGTAGAAACTGAAAAGAGGTAATTTAATTTTGTGCTGTCACAGCTTAATCCTTTCCTCAGTATCAGATGTGTTCAACATTTTATTGGAGGAACTGCAGCTCTGACCCGAAAATCTGTGGCTTATATTGAAAATATGGAAAATTTGAAAATATGGAAAATGCCTATATGGAAAATCCTCTCAGTAACTGGATTTCTGTGTAGCATAGTGCATAGATTTTATTGTAGGATTGTCACCTACATCTTTTTAAAGCATGGTTTTATAAAATTCACTTCAGCTCCATGACAGCCAAACAAATTTGCCATTATGATGCACTGGTTCTACACCATCTCTACTGAAATTCAGTTTTCAGTGTACTTAACATAAAGCAGTAGTGATTAAGTAGATGAATATTTAGGGACTTTAGAGATGTTCTCTGGACTCAGTCTAATTATTATCTATGATTCCAACTAATCATCTGCTGTGTCAAAAAAACCTTCAGTCAAAGTTGCTCTTACTCATTTAATTTCCCTGAATTTATTATAAACTCCACCACAATAGCTGTTTTTCTGCTACAGCTGCACCTCTGTGAGGGTCTTATCTGGCAGAAATACATACTGCAGGCACTTAATAGGCAAAAAGTCAATGCTAACAGAATTACAAAAGAAAATTTCTTGCATAAGTCAAATTTAAGACCGATTTTACAAACTGGGCTACATTTGCCTACCATCACACTGATGTATTCACAATTCTTTTTCTTCCTCTCAATTATTTTGAGACTTGGGAACAATGGAATTAACTAACACTTCTGGACACTTATGATGGGTGGTATCCACTTCAAAACACTTGCAGCAGACAAATGAGTCAAATGGCATTTGACTCTTTCATGACACTGATTAAGAGAAAAACCCAGATTGCCGCGGTGTATCACGATACTGTCAAACTTTCTGAGCTAAGTCTTTGGGCTGCTCTGGGCCTGAACCCTGAAGCTTTTTGTGATTTCATTGTACCCTAGAAAAGGCTGGGAATTTCTAAACCTTGGCATTTATTTTGCAGAGTTGGACATCTAAAGAATCCAGACCATTAAACTTAATGAAACTCCTGGGATGTGATAACATCATCACTCAGCCCTAATTACTCTAAAGGTGGGTGTAACAAAAGCTGAGGGAGCAAAGAATGAAGTGACCATCTTGTCTACAGTGTTGAGTCCACTGGGAAAATACACACTGTATTTAATCTTTGCTCTTTAGCATTCTTTAGAAAACTCATTGACCTCAGTAGCAATGACTACTCTGCTAGATAAACATTCCAAATTTATGATTAAAACCTCTTAACTTTTAAGCATTTTTGTTCAATTGTTAGATAAACAATCTATTTATACTTTCATTGGTAGAACTAAGAAAAATTTCTCTGCTTATTTTTCTAGATATTAAAAGTCATTTGAATTAGGTAGACAGAAAGTGTTGATGCTACATCTCAGTATAGCTACTTTAACACAGCATTACACTCAAAGATAGATCTTTTATTCAGATACACATTTTATGTGGAAAAGATTCACAGCACAAGGATTCACAGCAGAATCTGAAAAGGTTACATGTAATTCACTGTAGCACAGGTATTCTGACTTGTGGATATCAGCTGTCTGGAACTGGTGTCTCACACAAACACAAATAACCTATAACTAGTCCACTGCACAGACAGGGGAAGAGCCAGTGCAATTATAGATATGGAAAATGTATGTTTGGTGTTTTGCTTTTATACGGTAAGACAGACTTGTGAAAATTGAGATAATGGAGACAAACAGCTACCTGTGATGAGTTTTTTAAAATTTTCCTCTTAGTACTTCTATCATACACCTCTGAGGCACTAAAAGGTAAATTTTGCTTCTCCCTTGCACTTCTCTTGCTCTCCCATCTCACCCTTACTCATTCCTTTCTCCTCCCTGGTTCCTATAATGGGAATAAAACAATGTAGACAGCTGAGCTTGTTCAGCCTTCTTTGCAGAAAAATGCAATCCATGCCAGAAACCATCTTCTACCAAAGAGGTATGTTTAGCTACAGAGCTGTAAAGTCCACTGGATATAGTTGTAGAGAGCCATGAAACACCATTCTCATATTCACCAGATATTGCTGGTGTCTTAAGATGAAGCAATGTGAGCCATTACATAGCAATACTGCTACAAGTGGAAAATTTTGCTACTCTACAAACCTGCACATATGTTACACAGAACTTGAACTAAACCTGTTTAACTCAGATCATCAGATAGGCGCTCTACTTTGCACTAAAGTTACATCTGTCAGGTTGTATTTTCAAAATCTGAAATTATTTAGGAATACAAACCCACTCTCAAAATTAGTTTAGGCTCTTAGGAGTTAGTTCAGTTGGTTTCTAATAAGAATTACATTCATAGCTCACATCTTTTAGCAAGATGGGGCTTCAGTGTGTAACTCGTTTTGGTACTTTTGGAATTTTGACCTATGCAGATTAAACTCTTAAATATATACTTAAATACTACATATCTGACATGATCCCTCCTAGCCATATTCAAGCCATAAAAAGAAAATCAGATAAACAGCTTTGATCCAAGTTATTGCTTTAGTCATTAGGCCCTTCTGCAGATTTGTGCCAGCTTCTGGAAATTAAGTCCTGGAGTCCAGGTTTCCTGTGCAGCAATAAACTTAAATACCATAAGCAGTCCCCTCAGACAGCCTCTTCTGTGCTGGAGGTGGTGTCCCTGATGTAACCATTTCTAAGGTAGTTCTTTGAACATGGAACTCAATTTTCAAGCCCAAGATAACGTGTTTTTCAAGCCTGCAATTCAAATTGTTACTGTATTTCTAATTAGTTTTCATCTAAGCATACAGATCCAAGTTCTATTCTCAGTGACACTGGTGCACATCCAGAGGAAATTAATCAGTCATTTATTCCAGATTTCCCGTAGAATCCCAGCAGCAAATGTTGGCCCATACTTAGTTAATGACCTGGAAACTATTTTTCAAAACATAATTTTGTGGTCAATTTTGTACCTCCCTCTAGTGGCAGCAGATATCAAACAAATAAAGCACAAAGGAGACCTTGTCACAGATCACACACTGCTATATTGTGCCTATTTTTTAAATGGAAATTTGTTACTCAGAGTCAAGTTTGGCTGTAAATCTCACTGTAACTTTTTTTACTGTTCTAATAAGAAAACAATCAGTGATTACAAAAAACCAAAATCCCCGTTCATTTCCTTTGCCAGTAAGTGGCATACTCATGTAGCCACACGTAGTTTCTCCATGGTTGCTTAGATAGATCACAGCTCTTCCAGTTGCTGTGAGTGCTTTTGCATCGAGTTTTGCTTTCCTCTTCAGGGGAAGGCATAGAACAATTCACCCATTATCAGCTGATTTATGAGCACAGGGCTTGCTGCTAGCTCCTCTGGTTTCAATTTCAAACTTGATGACAAACTTGCAAGCCTGAATCAGAGATTCAGGAATGTGGCAGGCTCCATATGCTAGCCTGACTTGCAGCTTTTTCAGCTTTGGCAGAATTTGAGTCTGCAGTTAGTTACATTACAATGAATACTTAAAAACAAATTCCTAACAAGAGAAGAAGCAGATGGCGCTGAGGGAGAGCAATTTACAAGTGATGAACAGGCTCCTCCATTTCTGACAAAGGAAAACTTGCCTAGCAGCAAAGCACTGAATCCTACCAATTCTGTCCCTGAGAGGTTCCTCCTTAATTAGGAATCCCTACGTTCTTAATATCTCTCTCATTCTCCTTGTTTTCCCCGATCTATGCCTGAATGCATATTACAAATAAGACTACCAGGTGTGATCATGTCTCCATCCATCAGCTAATGCAGAATCCTCCTACAAACCTATTTCCAGGTCAATTCTGAAATAATGAAGGACCTTTATCTCTGCCTGAGGGTTGTGGAAAGTCCTAAGTCTAAGCTTCAACAGAAACCAGCATGATGGATAGACACATGTTTTGATTATTACACTGAGAAGGATATCTTAACCAAAACAGATGACCAACTTTCAGTCACAGTGAAATCTGATGTTCACAGGGTGTTGGATGTATTTGGATACCTTCAGATACTGAAATCTGTGACTCACAATTATACCGGTATGTGTCCCGGGGGATGCTTCTGAAGTGGGAGAAACTGTCTGTGATTTAGCTGTCTGATCAAGAAAATTGTCCCTTTATTAAGAATTAAAACATGAAGTCAACTTCCTATGGCACCGATGTTTTATTCCCATAAATGTTATCAAGACAGTCTTGTGCCACAAAGATAATGAGATTGGTATATTATGACCTGTATCCCAAAGAAAAGAAAAAAAAAAAAAAAGG
>NW_009953486.1:6895550-6899923 GCF_000747805.2 Chaetura pelagica | reverse complement strand
CCAAAAAAAAAAAAAAAAAAAAAAAGGAAAAAAAAAAAAAAAAGATGAAAACTATACAAAATGTCATATAGGAGAGAAATAGTATATTTTAAAGCAAAGTTTTATATTTAATGCTGAGTAGACATAAAATTAATTTTTTCAAAGTCAGTATTTCTATTACTGATCAGTGATCTCTGTACCTATCTCAAGATAATTTAAAAGGGTGTGTTTTTTAGAGATAAAAATCAAGACAATTTAGAATGTCTGTCATTGACCAACCAGCAGCTGAAGTGTCAAAAATTATTAAGTGTGTCTGAACATTTTATCAAGGCTGAAATTACTCAGTATCTTCTAACACAGGCTTGAACTCATGTTATTTTCTAAAACTTAGGCTAGCTGTCATAGCAATCCTAACACTGTGTTCTGTACTCATGCTCCCTTTCTGTAGACACTCCACAAGCATGTAAACTTAACTTGTCGGAAAAACCAAGAACCTTTGAATATACGTGGATATATATGTGCTTTCCCCTTCATTTCTTACGAATACCTAATACATATGCTCTGACATTCACGGCCCACATTTTTTATGCTGTTATTCTCTGCTTTTATTTGGTTTGGGTTTGTTTTTAATGAGGTGAACTTTGCACAGACCAACTCTAGCTCCTATAAAATCTGTGTCTTAAATGGACAGATTTAGTGATTTTTGTATGGAAAAAAAAGAGCCTACATACTAACTACTAACCACACAGCTATACTTGGAAACAGATGTCTTAGCCTGTTCAAAGTGAACTAATGAGGACAGGAATATGGACCAGATAGGTGAGGAAAACTTCTGTCAAAATTTTAAATTTGGAAGCATGGAAGGAGTACAGAAAAGACTGGTGCTTCCACACAAGGGGAGAAGGATGATAAATCCACTGATTATGCAAATTTGCACTCCTACAATAACTTGAAGGCACTTCCACTTCACAGCCCTGTTCAGCCCAATGTCAGTTCTATCCACTTAACTCACACCAGTATCCTACAGGGTGCAGTCCAGATCCTCAGTTTATATGAACTTTTCTAATTATTCAAATCAATCTATTTTCAGAAATTAGGATCTGGCTCTGTGTCTCCTCTGCCTTTAGCAGGTGTGAAAGAACTTTAAATCACCTCTTTCCAGATATCCATAAAACACAAAGTAGACCAATTATTTAGGATCAGATGCCATGAAAACTGTAACTTCTGATAGACATCTGACTAAAGGTGAAAAAATGTTAAACTAACTTAGCCCAGTGTGTTCTTAGTCTTCTGCTGTTAGTGCAGAAATAGATATGGTTTTTAGGACCATTGCTTCTCTGCCCAGTCTTGCTTGCATCAAAGCCACTGGAAGTATTGCCACAACTTCAGAGAGATGATGAACAAGACCTTTCAGATCATGATTTGGCACTCACACTGGAAAAATGCACTAGTGATTGACTTTCTTTAGAATAGATGCATCAGGTTTTCCCCCTGGTTCCAAGCTTCAACCTCTTAAAAAAGTAATACTTGATTTGTCATTACATGCTCTCCATCAGTACGTTCCCTTGCAGTTCAGAGTGGGTCTCTTGCACTGAACCACAGCAGAAAAACAGAATTTTATGCTGTTTAAGGCTTTGTGAGATACAGTCATCACACACAGAGGAAACTGGGCTTAGTGGGGCCCTAGTTCCCCTGGGAACTACCATAATATAAATTATTAATAATAAAAATAAACATTGGTTAGCTTGAACTTCTCTCCATTCCCTTAGAGCTTATTTTTGTGACAGAATTAGCTAAATAAAGCCCACTTGAAAGAATGCTTAACTGCAAACTATCCAAACAAAACAAAATTGAACTAATTGGTTCTTAAATATTAAACATTCAAAAGGAGATGGCTTTGGAAACAGCTGAAAGACTAATGTATACTGGAATTTTGCAGTTAAGTGAAATGCAGTCTAAACTGAACTACAATTTACTCTTAAACTGGATAGTCAAGTTCTGTCAGTCTGGTTCTGCTAGAAGACAGGTTTTTCAATTATTTCAAGCCTAAACAGAATTACGACAATACTCTTTAGAAATTTTTAAAATCAGAAGAGTCAAACTACAACCAACATTACTCCATAGAGTGCCCCTTAAACCTATTTCAGCCTAAAAAAGCTTAGCAAAGATTTGTGTTTCAAGTGCTTATTTCTAAAGCAGCTATTTTCCTGGAGGTTGGGTAGTTCTGACAACACATCTCTAAAGGACAGTGGAGATACCTTGCACCATAGTAACTGATTGCAGATCTGCCTTGACCTTTATACACTTCCTTTCTTCAGCCCTGTGTTTTTGTTACTGCTATTTAATTGAGATATTTTAGTCAGGAAATAGAAATAATCTGTTTGGACACATGAAAACTCCCTCTTGAAATTCACTGAAGGTTAAAACTGTTGTCACACTTCTTATATCAGAAGTGTTTCTAGCAAAACTAAACAATGATATCTCTAATGTGACTGAAATTTGTACACACAAAAAAATATTTCTACATTAGAAAGGAGCAAAAAGTAGGCAAGTTATAATCAAAATCATGGAGTAAAAATAAATTTAAAAATTAATTAGTGGCAGAAGACTTTCTTTGGAGGACCACCGTGTGCTGTGACATGAAATCAGACTAGTGGTAAACCATGGCAGTGCATGGCCTGATCAGTCACATATTTACTTTCTGACTTATCACTAGCTGACATTAACAAGACTTCTGGCAGAGATAATAAATTCCTGGAAATGTCAGGCTCTTCTACATCACCCAGCCCAAGCACAAGAGAGCTACTCACTGTAAAAAAAAGGCAGACATAACTGGAAGTGCTAAGCAGAAGTTGCTCAGTAGCAGGATCAGTTGAGATCAAACCACTTCAACATTTAGGCCAAAAGCTAATCTAATTTTAAGGTCCCCTGAAATGTTAGGAATATCAACAACAAACATGACAAGAGTCACTCATGAAAATGCTTTTCAGTTTTGTGCACAAAAAGAATCCATCAGCTCTCTGGCTCAAATTTCTTCAAAGACTTTGAAGCCAATTGTTTGTTCCCTGAGGACTCAAAGCTTTTACTGCAACTAGCAGTCACATCTGCTTAGTGTTTCATATTTTTCAGCATTACAAGGAGTTTTTCTTAAACCTTGAACTGGTTTCCTCGGCATCTATGTGTAAATACAACAAAACTCCAACGTAAGAGATAACTGAGGTCTCCTGTCAGTTTGCTTCTGCCTCTATCCACAGGAGACACAGGCAAAAGGAGTATTCTCACAGAAGTATTTTGCCAGCAGAGCTAAATCTTTACGGGTTTCTTTTTTTAACATTCCTCTTAGTGCCCGCAGCTATGCCAGAAACTTTGTAAGATAGATCTATATGGCTACACGAGAAAGCCCTGTTGTTTTAATAGATGTAGTTTTGCAGACAATGCAAAAAAATGCTTCAGTGTCAACACCTTCTTTTACCTATAGAACCAGCACCTCACTGCTATCAGAATATTGGTACTATTTACTACAAACTTCTCCTAGAATTAATGGAGTGACTTGGCAAGACTGTGCTTTCTATCAGCACAGTTAAAACTATCCCTGAGGCCTAAACCAATCAGTACTAACAAATGCACAAGTTTACTGTGCACTGTAACTGCTTCTGTACTTGCATCTTTTGCTAATTCAGTCACATTGGTAAAATAAACCATTTTTCACAGTCCTTATTCAATATAGCTGAGGGCAAGAATCTGCAATATAGACAGGGACTTAACAGCTATAGAAAGGAGGTTATTACTTGTGCTGGTACAGATCTACTGCTATAAAACATTGGGGAAAAGAATCAATTGTATTAGCACACAGCACTGCCATGTCAATATAGCTGCAGAAGCTCTTAGTGTCCTATAGCTGTATCATTTTAAAAAACCTTCAGCTGAGACACAATTATAGCAGTACTACTTTTAAGACAGAATAAAGCTTATTATGGCTTCCTGGCAAGTGCAGAATAACTACAGTTCTCAGTTCATATAAAAAAGAGTCCTTCATGCCTCATAAAATGAGACTTATTTTTGTGATGTAAGTTGACAGCCTGTGTTACCCATGCTTACCTATGAGCCAATTATAACAGAGACCACTCTTGCAGAGTAGGATTCTGCCACTTCACTTTACAAAACTGGGCCCCCTTTAAGAAAGTTCTCTCAGTTACCTTTGAAGGTGGAAGGGGTGAATGGTAATGCTAACATGCACGCTGACTCAGAAGTGTGAAGCGCTCTTACCCAAGACCAAAAAAGCAAGTCTCAAGGTATCAATCAATTCACTGTACACACTGATCCTTAGTTCATCAGCTCCTATTGTCCTAATGGAACGAGGACAAACAACAGTCACCTTCAGAATATGGTATGTA
>NW_009953486.1:6887447-6895352 GCF_000747805.2 Chaetura pelagica | reverse complement strand
GAAATGATAGTCAGGTTTGCATTAAGTATAGTGTTTAGAGCTCCAACATTAACATGTATGTCCATATTCACACAGCTGTTGCTTGACTGATAATTTAAGAAGTCCTGGTGATGAATGAGATCACCAGCAAAGAACTTTAAATTTCAGGACAATACATAGGCAAAGGAGTTAAATATCACATTATAGTGATGGCTCCAGTGATATCAAAGGCATTACGTGTGCACTGATCTGCTTTTTTGGCATCAAGACAGACATGATTTGTGAAAGATACAATCATCACACATCCTGCCAGACGAGCCTGAGCTGATGGCAGCAGCGTCCAGAATGCTGAAAGGTGCTATAAGCACTGCAGTGATACACCTTCCCATTAAGGAGGAACTGTGCCTGGCTGGAGAGTCAGTAGACAGAACAGTATGTCTCTGTGATGTTCTGTGTCCCCTGGCAGCTTTCCCACACTTGCAATACGACCCTCCAGCCATCCGCAAATGGACCATTGATCTTATGAACTCACATTTGTGATCCTCTACAGAATCATCACTGAGAGTGCAGAGCCCAGAGAACTTACTGGCAGAAAATCACTCTTGGGTGACCTTCAAAATTGAGAAATGGCCATTCAGATACAAAATTTACACGTTGACAAGTGATTCCAACAATATACTAATCCAGATCCACAATTAAATCCAGATCCTGACACAGTTATAGCAGCAATGGCACACAGTGCATTCAATGTTTTAATAGAAAAATGGTGTTTTGCTCCATGTGACTTGGCTTACTCAAGAAATATTTTACAAGCTACAGTTTTACTGTATTGTAAAGATAATCTGACAATTACAGGTCAAAGTATACTTGCTTATTGCTTTAAATGAAACTAAAAGCAGTCAAATTAATACACATATGGGAGAAAGATTCATCATGTATTACTACAGCTCTGGCAAAAACAAGTCAGGCTGGGCAGACAGAAATTATGTCTGGACAGGACATCTTACCAGAAGATGCAGTATATTTATCCAAAGCCTTCTCCTGCAGAGCACATACTCCCTAGGCTTGTGCTTTTGCTCATGAAGAACCCAAGATCAAGCAATTTGGAGATACTTTGCACTGTTATTTACTTGTTTTGCACTTCTGATGTTTGTTTGCAGGTAGCTGGGACGCCTATACTGATTTTCTAAGGTTATTTAAATTCTTCTTCATTTGTTAACAAATTATGTTGCTTGCACAACACATTGGCATGTGAACACTTCAGAAAAAGGGAGGGTCACAACTCAGCCTCAATGGAATTAGGAAGAAGATCCAATGACTTCAGCAGAGTTACACAAAGGAGAGCTCTATTGTTTCTGTGGGAGTTGTAGTTAATTTAAGTAGTACTTCCCATTAGCTTTCTGCAGCTTTCTACATGCAGGACTCTTGAAAGGTGCCATTACCTTCAGGATCACTGTGTGGGCTTCCATTTCAGACAATGAATAACAAAAGCCCAGTGACAGATTTTCATGAGGTCTGGGTGTATAGTATTGTACTAAAAGCATGAAAAAAGGCACAGAGTAGTGTGCAGTTATATATATATCTAGAGAATAAACATACAGTGATGCTGTGATAATGTAGAAATTGCAGGAATTTAGCACATAGATAAGAAGCTTATTTACATTAAGTAGAAATTGCAGGAATTTAGCACATAGATAAACTGAAGCTTATTTACATTGCATTTTGTCTGCACTAGTAGTAATATAAACCTATTCATGATAACACTAAAGCAGTAAACATTAAATTTTAAAGCACACTGAGATCTTTGAATTGCGTCCCTGTTTATCTCTTGAGTCCCAGTTCCAGAGTATGATTTTTCCCTCTCAAGTCTGTGGCAATTTAAATAATAAAGCAGAGGTTATGTAAGTGCAGAGAATTATGGAAAAAACGTAAGTGGAAAGTATGTATTTTTAAAATGCACTTGAATAACTCAAATGCAGCTGAACTGACATTATTCAGACTTTCCAGTCTTATTCAATACTGGATTGAAACCAAGCACAAGAAATTTCAGGCCCAAAGGACGTTTTTAAGAAAAGTGTAAGTACCTATATTTCTAGTTTACAATGTCTGTCTGGGAAAGCTCCACTGCCTAAAGCAAGATTAACCTATCTTCTCATGGGATCAAACTAAAGAGATGTGAAATAATTAGGGAGGCGTTTGGATCAGTTTGCAATCATAAGGGCTGATTCAGCCCCAAAGAGCACCCAAACCAGAAGCCTGGATTCAAGCATCTGTGGCCTTCTAGCAAAATATGGATGCAGATTCAGATCCAAATTTAACACTGAGTTCATTTCTAACCTGTGCAGACACAAGCTCTAGGTCCAGCTCTGCATTCCTTCCACACCCAGAATTGGAGTTCTGCCTGAATAAGGAATGCAAGAGAGAAATTAATTTCTTATCTTTATGGCAGATCTTGTTTGGTGATGTACATGCCTATGAACCTGCAAAAACTCAAATGTGTAACATAGTATGCAGTCTAATGTAAAAACTGATAGATCGTGATTACTCCTGTAGGACACATAAAATAAGCTTACACTATTTCCATAAGCATAGGCAACTCTTCCTAACCCAAGTATACCTGAACACAAAAAATTTTTATAAACAACTTTCATATATGAAAAAGGGAAGATCCCATGTTTGAATAAGAAATTAGGAACAAAGGGAATAAAATATATATTTTCAAACTGAGGGACATTTAAAAATATGCCTATAGGAAAAAACAAACAAACAAACTCATAGGGAAAATACTAAACAAACAAACAAAAGAAGGCTTCTCAGCATAATATTGTATGTCCATTATCCTCCAAAATAGTAGCATTATTGCATACATAGGTAATTTTTCCATCACTCCAAAGAGACACAAACTTCACCTTTGCTTTTGATAAGATAAATGCAATTATGGTTCCTTCAGCTACCCAACCAGTAGTATTTAAAAATTTGCAGGGAGAAAGACCTTCCAAATGCATGAACGACAAAGAACTGTGTAAACAAGTCCCCTTATGTGTGGATCCTGGCCTTATTAAAATTTTCCCAGATTTTTCAGTCAAGAACTGCCCACCAGTGTTAGTTACAGATGCTGTAATTCATGATACATCTATGGTAAAATTGGAATCCCAGTACAGACACACTTCCGTCAGCATTTTTCTTAGTTTGAATTGCTTTGCTCAAAAATCAGCATCAATTCTACAATAAAAATCTATTTTTGCAAATACTAGATGTATCCATATCTGGAGAGCTGTGACCGCATGCACCAACCAGTTCTGCTGTAGCTTTGGCCTTCCTGGAGGTTCTTCTCATTATTCTACCCCAAACAGTATGCAAAACTACAGGATAAAGATGCCCTTCTGTGGTCAAAAAAAAAGTGAAAAGGGCACAATAAGGTAATTCATGCTGCATTTTGTTCAGAAAAATATTTTCATAAGAGTTGAGCAAGGGATATGTCGAATAGAGTGTCCTGTGGCAACTATTCTGAGAAAAAGGAATGCTAGATAAAATCAAGGAGTTTGGCTGGTTTAAGGCTTCCTAGGTAAGACTGAATCAAAATATTGCCTATATACATTCCCTCTTTTCATCACCATGTCAATTGTACTAAGTAAGAATGTGCTATTAATTCCCAACATCAATATCTGGGACAATTTTACATAGTCAAATGTTTCCTTACTTTCACAGAAACAACTATTACTGGAAATAGTTTCCAGAGCATGTTGCAGGGAGGACTAAGTAAATCAGCTAGCACACTGCACACTTTTCAATGAAAAAGTTTCTAAAAATGAATCAGGATTTAATAAAAAAACGTCTCTGAGGTACGTAACTCATGCCCACAGTAGAATATTTTTCAATTTTCAACACTGTATAGAGAATTCTAAAATGCTAACAGATGTATGAAACAAAAAAGCAAAATTTTCCCTTATTCTCTGCTGTGCACACATATAACACACAGAAACCAATGCTCTAAAACATTTTCCACTAGAAAGACAATTTGCTTGCAATTCCTTCTCCCTTTAAATTGTTTCTGTGGCAACACATCTGGTGCTGTAATACTGGGCCAGAACATTAACTATCCTGAAAGAAGAAAGTTATGTTGTTCTGGTCTGCAAGAACGTGAAGCAGAAAGAAATTTGCAAATATATGTAATCACATAACCCTTTTTGCCTTGATAGGTGCACATAACACTAAGCAACTGATACTTATGCATAACTTAAGACTACAAGTTAATTTAATTAACCTGTTAATTAAATTAAAAATGTTTCTACAAGGGTTAGGGAAAACTCTTGTGGTAAGCACTCATTCTATGAGCCAGCTTTTTTTTTTAAAAAAAAAAAAAAAGAGTGCTTTGATATGACTGTCCCTACCATATGAATGAGGAAAGTGTTCAGCTCAAAGGAACAATGCTGATTCCCTAACCATAACTCTCCCTACATAATGGAAAAATATTGATATTGATTTCTTATTCTGCCCCCAGTGCTACATAAACATTACTGTATTATCACCATTTGACAGATGAGATATGTCAGGAGCACATAAGGCCAAATCATCTGAGGTGTCAGTCAAACTCACATGCCCCTCTTGGTCACCCGAACTGAAATATGCAGCCCTTGGCTCTCTGAGCTCTTGAGGACCAACTGATCTTATTGGCCCTACTTGAAATTTTAGGCACCTATTGATGCTTAATGTGAGCCTTGGATATCCCAGCTTGAGCATGACAGCAGTCTCAGCATTTGCACTCTGGACAATTTAGTTATTGAGAAGGGAAAGAAAAAGAAGAACAAAAGCTTCCAGCCCAATTCAGCTTGTTAAGTCAACAAGTGAACAAAATTTTAAATCAGTGATAATTCTGACAAATTAGTCTGAAATCTTAAAGTTGTACTCTATGACAAAATACAATGAGTTATTACATGCACGTTACTGTGCAACCGAGATTGACACCTCCAGATATAAACTCTACCACGGATCTTAATTCACTATCATGTAATGGTTTGGGTTGGAAGGGACCTTAAAAATAATCTAGTCCCAACTCCCCTGCATAGGCAGAGACACCTCCCACTGGACCAGGTTGCTCTGAGCCCCATCCAACCTGTCCTTGAAAACTTACAGAGAGGGGGCATCTACAGCTTCCCTGGGCAGCCTGTTCCAGCATCTAACCACCCTCACAGTGAAGAGGAATACTTTTCCCATACTATCTTATGGAATGATACAAGGGCCAGGGCAATTGGCAAGGGCTACTGCATTGACATCACACAGTCTGGAGCAGCAGGAGTTAAAAAAATAGCAAAAGTGGATTTTTGCTACTCCATCAAGCAGATCAGGGACCAACTCAGGAAAGAACATATCTGATGAATAACAAAATATCACTGACATAGTTACTTCTCCAATAATAATTGCATTTTAAGTTCCCTAAGAAATAAGCATTATTATTTAATGTGAAACAGCTAAATTCAAATCTAGATCAGTAACATATAAATTGGTTTGCTAACTACAGTTACAGTATTTTCTGTATTAGTGACAAAGAAAACAAGACAGTCTTGTGTTCTGATCCTCTAAATTACTAATGATTAAATGCATTTATTGGCTGAAAACCAAGGGGTTTTTTCCATAAAAAGTTGAATTTAATAAAAATTATGGTTTTCAGGCATTCTGTCTCTGAAGACATACTGGTTTAAAGCAATCTGTGCTCAGGGAGAATAAACTGGCAACAAAAATGGAGAAGTTGAAAATAAATGAGTGAAAACTGGTAGGTGCCATTTTACGATCAGAATTAAAGCCAGGACCCTGAGCATCTGTAGTCATTAAAGGCCAGATGACGTCCTTCACAAGACTTGCTGCCTGTACAATTTTGGATTGTCACCAGCCAATCACTTTCCAAAATCCAGTTCTAGCCAATAACAGCCTGGATAATTCAACTGTCTGTTCCCTTTTCCTCAGCCTTTTGGCTAAGATAAAGTGTGTATTTTAAACTAATATTAAAACTAATATTTTATGTAAAATACCTCTTTCACTTCCAATCTAACCTTTCTATTTATTTAATCCAAATGGCATAATTAACAAACCTTTCCAGGCAGTTTCACTCCCTTGCTTTATCTTGTATAACTTTCTATAAACAGAACCTCTGTTTTGTCCTGGTGCACTATAACTCCACATTATCACCCCTCAAACCCCTGAGAAAGAGACACATTAAAATCATAACTTTTCCCTCCTCACAGACTAAGTATGCTTTCCCTTCCCAACCATAACGGCCCTATTCCACTTCTTAGGTTCTTTATGAGAATATTGCAAAGGAATATTTGTGAAGGAATAAGCTGTGGAAGGGAATAAGATGACAGTGGTGGATCTGCTATTACAGGGTTCCAGCTCCCTGCATGGATTACTCCTAAGGAACTCAGGGCTAGGGCAACTGTACTGCTGCTCTTTGTCTTGACAGAAGGAAATAATTTCATTTTTATACAACCCCTTAGATAATACCATTACATAACTCACTGTTTGGCCTATTCCCATTCTTGGATCTATGCTGCTAACAGAAATACCACTGCTTCACTGCAGCTCCTGACTAACTTTGAGAATCGGACCTGTCATCTCAGGGAAGCCCTTTAATTCCTCTAAACAGCATTCAGACTCCACTCAGAGAAAAATTTTACCAAGCTAGTTGTTCACTACATCACATGTTGTATCTCACAAGTTTCTCGCTAGACCTGGGGCATATAGTGGGTTTGCCATGCCATTCAGTTACAGCTCCTTCCCATTTTGGCAGGATTTTTGTAGCTTTTCCTGCACTACATTTGGTGCCTATGTCATGTACCCTGCAGAATTCAGAGCAGCATGTAAGTGATCAACTGCAAAATAAATTAATGCAACAGAGAAGGTGTTTATAATATGCATGCTCCTTTAGACACATCTTTCTCAGGTATCTCTCCATTCAACATGAAATGTTCTCTCAGGTACCTTTTGCATTGTTTACTACCCTTACAGATGGTCTTCCACTGTTGGTTTGTGCTTGCTGGGTTTTTTTTAACTATGGTCTTTCAAAAAAGAATATGTAATGCCCCTCATTAATAAGTGTAGCTCCCATTTTACAGCTGTGAAAACACAGGTAGAGACGGATTAAGTCTTGATCCCAACAAAGGAAATGACTGAATCAGAAGTTTTGAGTACTGGTGCTGTACTCTGACTGTGGTTCAATGCTCAAGAAATGGCTTAAGAAACATGTAACCTTGTTTTTCAAATTCCTTCAAGTTTCTTTAGTTGATGAACAACTCAATTTCCATATGGCCCAACTTATTTAAAACACTTTTTAAAAGGGGAAATTAAACTCTGTCTGAAGCAAAATTTAACTGGGCTGTGACCCAAAACCTCAATTCGTATTTATGAGCAAATAAAATGTAATCTCTGCACGAATGAAGAGAGTTCACTAAAATATAACCAGCCCATACAACGACACCTCCAAAACACAAACCCTACGGGATGGCATAAACATTGCCCTGCTCCTCTCACTTTTCCACCTGCTCCAGCCAGGCGTTCACCTCCCAGGGGGTTTCCTGGGTGTTTCCTGACGTGAACACGTCTACCCCGGGATAAAAGGCTCCCGCAGCTCTTTGTGCCGGCGCCAGCCTCTGCAGGAATATCACCATCCTTCGAAGCTCGCCTGTTTACAGATGCCCACAGTCTTTAAGGAGCCTACCCCCGTAAGGGTGACATGCCCCCCTCTCGGTGTCCTGCAGCACTCACCTACCCATGCGGTGCCGGTGCCTCCCCGGGTTGCCCCTCGCGTCTCGGACACCCCGTCTCCCCGCCGGGGGCCCGAAGCGGCGTTACCGACGTGTCCCTGTCCCGTCCCTCCGCCGCCGGGCAGGGCGGGGGTCGCGGGGCAGGACACAGCACCTGCCCGCCCGAGGC
>NW_009953486.1:6877803-6878015 GCF_000747805.2 Chaetura pelagica | reverse complement strand
CTTCTTTCCCCTACCCCCCAGCTCTTACCCCTTCACTTCTCAGAAAATTTCTCCTGTGCCCGGATTCCCTCCCTTCCCATCTTCCCCATTCATTGCTCACTCCTCCCCTTACCCCCCACTCCATTCCCTTTAAGACTCCCACCTTTCACAACCCCCCAGTCGTCCCCTAATCATATTTTTTTTTTTTTTTTTTACTCCCCCCCCCTTTTTTA
>NW_009953486.1:6873744-6877398 GCF_000747805.2 Chaetura pelagica | reverse complement strand
TTTTTTTTTTTTTTCTTACTGCCTCCTCCCTTTTTCAATCCCACCCCTCCACAGCTTTTCTATCAGTGAAGACCAGTAATTTGCCGTGTCTTTGATCCTTTGTTAACCAGGGCCAGCTCCAGCCCCTCTCTGCTGCACCCACTACTAACCTCCTTGTTGCTTCTTCAGGCAGGTACTGCTCCTGGAGAATGAGCTCCCTCCTGGTAGCTTTCTAGGCACCTGCCAGATAATCCTGGCAAAAAGACATAAAGTTGTGATGTAGAAAGCAGGCTGCAACCCTCCCTGATCCTTGCCTCACCACATGAACCCACAATCACACCTCTTTCAAACAATGCCTTGCCAGGCCTTTTGTAAACACCAACACACAAACATGTTCTGCCTTGGGCAAAGCACCTTGGATTAGGGTATGTCTCATCCACCTTCTATTTCCCCCACTGTTATTTAGCACCATTTCCCATCAGGTTTGCCTGCTGATGGACAGCACAGGAAGCTAGACACTCCCCATTAAATAAATCAGCTGACTGTACAGAATTTTGGATATGTTTTTATGCTAACTATATTACTCAGTGTTTGCTCCCCTGTTCATCATATTCAGCAACGTCCACGAAAAAAATCCTGTTTTAGGAGGACAAAACACAAACTAAAGTTCTCAAGGCACCAGATGACCACAGATCCCATACAAGGACTTGTTAGGACAGAGATAACTACTTTCTTTTGCAGTACTTCATGAAATTCATGAGGATTTGTATTTTTCTCTGCACACACCTAAATAAAAGTCTTGAAAGAGGCAAGGGAAGATCTCTTGCACAGCTGAATATGTTTTTAAGAAGATGCATGAGGGAATTGACACACATGAAATTGAGAGCAGCAAGAGACAAAACCAGATGAACTGATGGAATTGGCTGAGCAAACAACTCAAGCACTTCAGGTGTTATACATATTATAAAGAACAGCACTGAGATGCAAGTAAAAGTGTGTTTCCTAACAGATCTTGAAGCTGATTTGGGCTTGGAGCGCTGGAAAAGGCAATGGTGATACCCCATGGGAAAGACTAGTATTAGAACTAGAGTATCTAGCAAGACACAGTAGGGAGATGCAAATAAAA
Source organism: Chaetura pelagica (assembly GCF_000747805.2). Classification (NCBI taxonomy): domain Eukaryota; kingdom Metazoa; phylum Chordata; class Aves; order Apodiformes; family Apodidae; genus Chaetura; species Chaetura pelagica. The sequence goes on along the minus strand of NW_009953486.1, from coordinate 6,876,293 downwards.
CCTGGGATTGTACAGGTAAGTAGATGACATATTCTAACAGTTTACTAACTTTTCTCTTGATTTTCCTAGTATTTGGGTTTTTTTATGATCAATCACACTGTCTGTTTGAAGAATCCCTCCCTGGCAAATACAACTGCAGTAGTTCAGGTTGCAACTAGCAACATGCCCTGCTGCTCTGCTGACGTTTCCCAATCTTACAGGCCAGTCTCAAAGCTGGATGTGCACTCCAGCCTTAGACTCAGCAGTGTGGACAGTATCAGAGCAACTCATGCAGCTACAGGACTACCCTAAAATATGGACTGTGAGCTACTGCAACTTCAGAACAGACTCGTGTCTTTGCCTGCCAGCCCCCATAGCAGAGTGGAGCACAGGGGCTGTCTGAAATCAACTTAACTGGATTTGCAGGACACCAAATCTCTGCAGGAACCCTACACAACTGAATGACCAAAAGTCCTTACTGTTACTGTCATTTCCTCCTAAACATGAAACTTAAAACAAATTTCACAGACCAGGACCTCAGCTAATGCAAATGACCAAGGTTCCCTCATTCCCAGTGCAGATGTCCCTTTTTACTTCAGCTGAGGATTGGCCTTATGTGGTTTCATTCCAGTTTATTTTTTATGATGTTCATTTGCTGTGTCTTCATCTGGTGTGTTTATGTGGCTGGTGCTTGGTTTTCATTATTTTTAACTGCATTTCAGATTATTTGCTCTATGGTTTTGTTCACATTCTCCTTTTCCATGAAATTCTAATAAAACACTTGGCTACAGATTTTCCAAATTGAATACTGATGTTTAGTGGAGCTAATTATGTAGCAGGGTTCAAAGCAAGTTCTAAAATGTAACAATTTACATATTCTTGAAAACAATGGACACAAACCTACAAATTATTGTTACAAGCTAGTTTCATAGTCTTCTGGTATTTCCTTTAAAAATACATATGTTTAGTATTCTCACGCATATGAAAAGCAGTAAATACTCCATTGCTGGCATCATTAGAATATTTACAATGAAAAAATAAAACACACTCTGATGTCTCTTAGACCTAAAGGGACATTAAAAAAATGCAAGTACATTTCTTCCAAGGATCTCAAAGCACTTCAAAAACTCAGCCACTCAACATCTACCAAGTGTACCAGTGATATTCAAAGATCATAAAATGTTCAGAATTATTTCAACAACATTAGACATTTAGTGTTTCAGCCTCACCACTGTTCTGGCATAATCAGATGAGCTATAATTGTATTGTTTAAGTACTGAATTAAGTAATTTTTTTTGTTTTTTAAACCAATTGAACTACAGCCAGCAAACTCCATGAGCAGACCAGGCTTCTCAGGAACATCTAGACTAAACTGACTTTTAGAAAGGCTGCTATAAACCATAGTTCTGTTTATAATAGCAATAGCTAATAACTCAGTAGTTAGCCCTATTAATATGATCCTTTACATCAGGCTGACTTGAAGAAAACACTGATTTTTCTTGCTGCTCTTAATGCAAGCAATAGCTATGGAAAGATTTGCTTGTATCTCCACCCCATCCTTTTTTACATTATATTATTTAAATTTTAGAATGCTACTTAAGTATTAAGAAATATGAAGTAATCTGCATAGAAGTAGATTATCTATCAGTCCATCAATATGTTAACTAGGCACTTTCATTACTAGCACAATAAACTTCATACCATGTTATAACAAAGCAGCCCTGAGCATTTACTCAGTTTCTGAGGGTGTGTTAAGGTAAGATTAAACTGTAATTGCACACATCCAGAATTCTAAGCATGTTATTATTTTTGCTTCTTTGTGCATCTATCTGCATTGGAGTTTATAGTTCATGTTATTAACTCAGGAGGGAAACTAATAGATGAGCCAACAGAAGCAAAGAGTATCTTCTAAGAGCTGAACACAGTTATGACAGTGGCTGAACTCACATGGATTCACTATTTGGGAATGTGACATACATGGAAAAATGCAATTGCTTTTCTTTTCCCTTTGGCTTGTACCTTTCTATTTTTACTTATTACCACTGCATCGGTACTATTTGGTTAATAAACAGTGACAGCTCAATTATGTTAGTGTATAAATGTTTGCCTGTTTAAAGTCTGTATTTTCACCGTGTGTTTGACTTGTTCATGTATGCACGCATAAAAGTGCTGGGGAGAAAAAGCCTAAATTGATTTGAATTGCCTGAATACAGGAATTGCTTTATATTTTCTCAGCGCATGTTCCTAATAATTCACATTTTCCTAAAACGTTTCTAACTTCATCATACGATTTCAACAATAAATCCATGAAATATCAAACCATCACAGGATTAATTTTATATATGAATTACAACGACACGCCAGGTTACGAGAGCAGTTACCGTACTAGAAACCCTCGCAGCAGACACGCCAAATTTAACGACCGACCACGCCGCGCACCTCCCGAGGCACGACCCGCCCCGGTCCCCCCTCCCCGCCCAGGGCGGCCCCTCCCGCCGCCGAGAGCCCAGGGCGGGGCGCAGCGCCCCCTGCCGGGCCATAGGGCCCCCTGCCGGTCCATAACGCCCCCT
>NW_009953486.1:6871809-6873641 GCF_000747805.2 Chaetura pelagica | reverse complement strand
GTCCTTAGCGCCCCGTGCCGGTCCGTAGCGCCCCCTGCCGGTCCTTAGCGCCCCCTGCCGGTCCTTAGCGCCCCCTGCCGACCCGCCGCCGCCACGGGCCGGGCCGGTGCGGACAGTACCGACAGCACGCGCCCCGGTGCCGCCACGAAGGCCTCCCACGCGTGATGTGAGCGGCCAATCCCCAGGAGATTCCGTTCTCAACCGGCTAATCCACCTTCTGCATTTGTACATTGCGTCCTAAGTGGTGCAGGAGGCTCCAGTGCTTTGGGTTTTGAGCACGTGTGAGCAATGGTGGATGTGGCCCAACAGTAATTCAATCATAATAAATAAAAAGTATGTTCTTTATAAAGCGCTATAATTTCTTTTGCAACTAGATGTAGCTAAAACCTGATTTTCTCACAGTCAGACAAATAACGGAACCACAACTGGTCCTGCCTTTACTTCCCTTCCTTGGAACGCTCCTATCAAAGCAGTTTGAACTGGCAGGACACAAATCTGTTCCTGCCAGTTCTGCCCAAGTCCTGCGAGCTCAGGGTTGCTTCTCTAGGAAAAAAGAAAAATTAAAATTCTAATATGTACCAAGTGACATTTAAAAAAAAAAAAAAGTGGAGTGTTTATTCCTCTGATATGTCATAATTTTTCCAAATTTTTAGAACTCAGGAATCCTGAGCACTGGAAAGACAAAAAAGTGATGTTCACAATTACTTTGAGGAAAGAAACACTGAATTCTTATCTATTGACCTGTACAGCTCAAGCACCATCCCGGTTTCTTTTGAACATTTCAGCCAGAAGAGTTAAATGATTAAACTCTAGGTGTGCAAGTGGAAGATGTCAGCTGTGATTAGTACTACTGTGTTTAAATAAGGAAGAATTTCAAAGTAATCCAGAGTCATTGAACACAAACAGATTTCTAGATGAACGGGAGGAAAAAGCATTTAAAGCTTTCAATTATTCTAGTTAGAAACCTTAAAGAGTAGAAATTAAAGGAAAAAAAGGAAGTCTTGAAGGAAATTAAAGTCTTGAAAGAGGCAAGTACAAAAAATGCATTGATAAAATCTAGGCAGAAAAGAAGCAGTCTCTAGCTTGAGAGCACTTTTGAACTACACTCACATTCTTTTACCTACACAGCCAATACACTATGGGTAGGACTGGACTCTATTCCCAATTTCTACACAAGAAAAGCAACAAATTTTCTATCACTACTTCCATGCTAAGAAGTAATTTTATAGCTGTACACTTAAAAAACAAATACATTCATTACTAAACCGACTATTGGTTTCCTCCATCAGGAAAATAAAAAAATAAAGAAAACCAAAACAACAACAACAAAAAACCCAAATCAAAATTTAAATCCACCAAATCTCACAACTGCCACAATTCCAGGATAAGAAATTCCGTTTTTGTTATTTAAACATGACTGTTATTAATAAATTAGCTAAACTGCCAGGCAAAGGGATTTACTTGGTGAGCTTTGCTCTTATGTTTGTACGTTGGCAAGGATTGTATTTCATGGAGATAAAACACAACAAGCTACCTACCCCTATCAAATTCTTTCTCTCTAATGCAACACTTGTAAATTCACATATCCTGCTCCAGGATCAGGAATATTAACAGAATGTTATGAAATGTTTTTCCATGGCTTCATGGACATCTGTAAATATCACAATATATATTATTTTCATTTGTGAATATCGGATGTCTTTCAGACAAAAATGGTTTGTTTGTACCAGTCACTTAAGGGGAAGGTAAAAGCAATTTGAGGTCACAGGCCCCTAATATTCTCAAAATGCAGTTATCCAGCATATTCACTGAAAACTGCTCTCTTTGTAGGG
>NW_009953486.1:6869656-6871785 GCF_000747805.2 Chaetura pelagica | reverse complement strand
GTCAGAATTGCAGAAGGCATCAAATTCAAAGTCTGCAAGTACACATTTTATTTTTCTTTAAAGAAAGCAGGAGAATCTCTGGCATGACTTGCTTATTATTGTTTTGGGTTTTTTAAATAAAGCTTTCCTTGTGTCCTTTTATTTTTCTCTTCCCATAAAAAAGCAAACAAACCCAAAAAAATCCCAACCTCTGATCAACTCCAATACAAGACTGGATTACAATCTACTGAATCTAACAATCACTTTCTGAGCTAGCACTGACTGCACTAATAGATAACAGTTTATGTCAAATACAAAACCAGCATAAGGTCTGAACTATCCAGTAAAAGTTTAGGTGGGTCATAAATAACAATTAACACGCACTGGCAGACATTTCTATGCTTTATCTTGGAAGTGCTCTTTCAACTCCCAGGAGGGCTACACAGAACACCATTCCACTTAAAAAGCGGGAAGTCTTGAGATGGGAAAAAAGCTTTTCAGTAGAATCTTCCTATACTCCATAGTGGACTTTGTGATCAAATTTCTACTACAAAGGGGGGGTGAAAAAAAAAAAAAAAAGCGCCTCCCAAGAAACTTCTCAAGCTCTCCAGAGATTAGGAAATCCAACCTGTCTTTCCACTTCACAGAAGCTGAAACTGAACGTGCCCTGAATAGCTTGATCAAGTCTGAATCACAAGTTTTACAGAACTTATGACTAAAATAGCTCTATAAACTTGTGTTACAACTGGCACAAAAAGCCTGCCTCTCTCCCTACCTTTATCTGAGATCAAATTGTTTATCACATTCCTTCCTCATACATCAGTTCCTTGTGATGAAAGCAAGCCCATGATTAATACTTTTTATTAGGTTGGTTCCAGTCACTTCAAATGACTTTGCCCTGACTCCTTAAGCATGCTACCACACCCACAGCATGGCACTCCAACCATGCTAGGAATGCACAACAACAAAAAAAATTATCTTTACTCCATAAATCTATAGCAATCTATGGCTTCAAGCACATGTGGTCTTCAGGAGGTTCTTCCTCCTTCACTCCCAAAGAAAAAGGGCAAACCAATAGTTTTAAAAACCTAGAGAAGGCACTGTTCTCTTACTCTCACTCTGTGCTTTCCCATAGCTCGTTAAGCAAAGCACACTGCAGGAGACAGAATTGGCAAGCAGTCCAAACCCTTTTCAATTTTTTTAATTACAAAATGACAAAATAAGGTGTTTTATATAGCCTTGCTCACGTAGCTGTAAGCTACTTTCTATTTACACCAGGATCACAGATTTTATCTAAACTTACAGACTGAATTGTCTATGTATACTTTTGCAGTGTAGAACCAAAACATAATACATAAAGGCTGGGAAGACTTGAATTAGCCTAAACACTGTCTGACAGCAAGCTATACTTAACAATTAACAATATCCTCTGTACTAATTACAGCTTGGCTTTGCTTGAGTGATAGGTGCAATTTCTTTGCCTTTGGCATGACGGGAGTAAGATCAACTTTACAAAAAATGGCACCGACTGAAAAATGATTCAGCACTGGATGTTTTGTTTTTTAATTACTGATTACCAGCTGAGACTTGAGAACTGGCTAGACACTTGTACCTCACCTCAACTGCAAGTCGTTTGAACTCTCTTCACAGCCACCTGCATAACATCTACACAAGGATGCCTCTCACCAGGGTCTATAGATTAGGGATTATAGATTTCCAAGGTTTGTTGGCATAACCAGATTAATCTACATGCTTGGTTCTTACTATTATATGTAATAAGTGAAAATTTACTTTTCTTCAGACTGCAACGTGTTCATCCTCTCTCCACTAAGGGAGTTTGCCAGGACCTCTCTCAAGGTAGCTAAGCAGACCTTTACATGGAAATAGCTGATCTATCTCAGAATTAAACCAATCAACAAGGTTACATAAGACAACGACTCTGATGAGATACCACATCCTGCGATATTAGCCCTTGTTAAAATAAAAACAAACTCCACTAACATCTTTACACTGAGGACGGGCTCACGAGAGGCGCATCCTAAGGGAGCTCCAGCTTCCAGCCCGGTCTGGACTTACTTTATGCCGCCTATCGACAGACACTCTAACACGGGGCACACGCAGGACCCGAACCTGCCTGAGGCGCCCTGAGG
>NW_009953486.1:6856968-6868795 GCF_000747805.2 Chaetura pelagica | reverse complement strand
CTGCCCGGCTCCAGCCGGCTCCCTCTGGGCTCCTCGGGCTGCTCAGCTGGGTCAGGTAGCGAGAGCCGGGTGGTGATGTCGCTCACTGAACGCCCTGTCTGCAGGGGAGGAAAAAATAAGTGTGGGGTTTTTTTTTTTTTGAAGAGTTTTACGAGACCGGGTTTTTGGAGATGGTCCCGTAGTTTCTGCGCAGGCTAAAAGACATGCAGAAAAGTGGATGTTTGGAGGAGGCTTGGGATATCTGGGGGAAAAGAGCTGTTTAGAGTAATAATTCACAAACTCCAAAACCTGTTCTTTGAGTTGGAAGAAGAATACGTTTGTTTAACTTGGTGGCTGTTTCTCTGCTCCATTGATTTGACTTAATGACTGTGTGCTTCTGTATGTTTTGGGGTTTTTAGCGGGATAGAGTGTGTTCTTGTAACTTGAATTTCTTGATAGAGGTAAGCTGTGGCTAGCATCTTGAAGTAGAGCTTGCCATGTTTTAGAGGCTATCTGAAGATTTTAGGCTGGTAATTGTTGTATGAGTATGTTCAGCTCTCTGTTGGGGCTTATACCAACATTTTCTTGTTGAAGATTTGCACGGTTCTTTACATTCTCTCATGGATGTATCTGTTCTTCCTATTGTTATTTTTTTATGTGGTTAGACAAAGTGTTGCTGGCAAAACTTTGATGTTGTGAAAGTGATTAGATTTTTTTTCTGGTTTATGCTTGCCAATTTGTTGTGGGGTTTTTTTTGGTTTTTTTACATGTAATTCTGCAGTTAAGAGTTGTGAGTGTTGAATGTGCAGTGATATGTGGGGTGTTAGCCTGTTAGTTAAATCTGTGTAGCTTGAGTTAAAGCCCCCTTTTCACTGTCTAGGCAAGTTGCAAGCAAACCTACATGGGAGTATGTTTTCTTCTATTGGTGGAAAAATGTTTCTTGTGGGCTTCTTTAAAAGCTTGTCTAAAATCTGTCTGTATCATACATCTTCCTTACCTGCCAATCAAGTGGTACAGCAGCAGTATAGGTGAAGTGTTCAGGACTTGTTTGGGGTTTTTTGAAGGATAAATCATAGTGCTGAAACTTCTGGAAAATGTATGGTTGGTCTCTATAGCTTGGATGATGATTTCTTTGCAGTGTTAAATTAACTTTCATGTGGACAAAACCAGAAAGCACAGGAGTAGCTGGTAGCTATGATTTAAAATGCCAGTTAAGCATAGCTGTTACTGTGGTCGGTGAAGTCTTTTTGTTTTTCATTTCTAATCTGTAAGATTGAAAGCAGTACAATGTGTTCATAAAACAAGACTTGTTGCCTCTGCCCAAAACTCTAGGCTTACTATTCCCCCCTTGTATGTTTTTCTTGATTTAAAATATATCAAGGGATCACCTATATGATGTGTTCTTTGGTGTTTGCACAGGGAAATATAGAAGTTTTAATGAATAGGGACTGTCTCTTAAGTGCACGTTAAGGAGCAGGTTTCAAGGCATTCCTAGAGCTACTTGTCGCTAATGCATTATTTAACAGCACCTTGATTTAATGTTGCATACGAGTCATCTTCCTTTTATGAAAATAATAGTCTAACCAGAAAGAGAGAGGCTTGTGGGGGAGGTGGAAAGGACCATTACTGTGGAGTGATACAGCCTTTGAAGGCTTTTCAGCGTTGTACAGCTCTTTATTTAGTTACTCCAAATCAATAATCATGCTCCAACTGACAAAGCTGTGCCAGCACAGCCCAACTATAGTTGCAGTTATATGAGAAAAATCCTTTTGTTGGTCTAGTTTATTCAATTTGGGTAACAAGTCTGAACTTGCCCTGGGGAATCACCATAGTGTATTAATTCCAGTTAGCCCTTTCTCTCATCATTGAAAATCAAGTTTGATACCCCAAATTAGAATTCCTGGTGATGGCATGAAAGCCCCCAAATAAACTTCTAGTTCTCAAGATATAAAATTCAGGTATGTGTCATGTTCTCCTCACGTTTGACTTGGAATAATTTTTTTTTTTCAGAATATATTGATAAGGCACATATGGTTACTGTAGTTAATGTCCTGTTGTTGCTGGAGACTTACAGTGGCAGCAGCATACTGTGTTACAGAGCACTTAAAGATGTCTCTTGTAAGTCAGTCTTACTTAAGCGAGTATCTCTAGTGACTTCCTAGCAGGCAGAAGTGGCTCATCCTGCATTTTCCCAGATGAGTTTACCAGTGTAACAGCATGCTTTGTGAAGAGCTCAGGTAACAAGAAGCCATCTCATCTTCAGTTGTTCTCTGCAGCTCCTCTAAACCTCCTGTTAATTCTAAGTGCAGCTCATTTAATGGAATGGATTGCAACATTTGATATATAATGAAAGCATTTTGAGGCTTTAAAATAAACTATGAAATTGTCTAGGATTTTTTTTGTCTTTTCTTAAATACACTTTAGAATATTATTGAGTGTATGGCAAACCATGTTAGGAAGTAATAGCAAATTTTGCACCAACTATGTATGAGATTCTATGGAAAAAAAATCACACTGAAAATCTGTGCCTTTATATGTTTGATGCAATAGGATTTAGCATTTACTCCAAATTGACCTTGAGGTTGTTGGCTTTTTAAACTTTTATTACCGAATTATATTTAAACTACGTACTCTTTCCAAGCCAAACAACTGAAATTTCTGCAATGCCTGGACAATTCCTGTGGCATTCATACTTCACATAGCTGAAGGAAGATTTGAGAGACATGATGTCATGCTGCTTCTGACGTGATCAGAGTTCCTCCTGCAGGCTTTTCTTTGCTTTTTTTTGTAAGTAGGTATGAATCATTCCTTCTTCTTTGTTGTTAGGTAATGCCACTGTAGTGGGAGTATTTCTAGAAGAGAGATAGTCCCAGATAATTCCTTTATTTGGAACATTTGGAGGAAGGTGGGATGTTGGAAGGTGGAGCTTGCTTTGCTGTGCTGTGTTTGAGTTAGTATGGTGTTAATGTGCTACCAATGGGGGGTTCTTCTCTCCTTATTTTCATTCCTTTGTTTGCATGTGAGAACTCTGAACCTTTTATTTTCTAAAAGTTTGATAAAATGTGAGATAAAGGTTGGGCTGGAGGCTTGCTAATGTGCACCTTCCTATCTACTGTGGGGAACATATATCCAAGTTTGTGACACTGAGGCTCAAACTTTCAGTGAATATTTTGTTCCATGTGCCATTCTGTTCTGCCTAAAACTAAACTTGCTAAAGAAATTATTTAAAGTCTTGATGTTTACTGTAGGTCAGTAATAGAATCCACACAAAATTGACACCAACTTACTTTTTCTTTCTTTTTTTTTACTGACTAGTTTATTATTCTTTTAATTTGTATGCAAGCTGGTCTGCTTTTAGTAGCCTAGCTGCTGCTATCTCTTAATTGCTTTTAGCATCTTTGGTATGTTGAGTGTGCCTGATATGGAGGCTTTGGAGTAATTTTTATCCTATATTCTGTTTACTATGTTTTTAAGATATGTGTGTTACGTAGGTGATTTAGGAGTCTGAGGCTTGAGTGGATGAGGGAGCTAGGTTTTTTGTTGTATGATGGTACTGACTAAATGCACATCTTGCCCCGGAAAGTACAGTGCCAGTGACTCAAAGAGATTATTGCATATCTTGTGAATCTTGTCTTTTCCTTTATATCTCCTTTTAGGCAAGAGCAGAATTGGCTTGAGATCAGCTAACTATAGCTTTACTGCACACAGTTTGTACTGAAAAGCAGGAGCCATTCTTTATAGTCTTCAGGTCAAAGTGGCTTTTAAATTTCTTTCTGGAACAGCTGGGAATCTGAAAACTACTCAGATTTGCTTAGATGAACCATAGCTGTCTAATCTGTACATACTGTTCTAAAGCACGCTGACATTTCTTTGAAAAAGTTCCAGGTAGTCACATACCATAGGAGGGTTAATCGTGATTTTGAACCACCATCATCAGTGTTGGGCATGAATTCTGTCCCTTACTGAGAGCACGACTGTTTCATAAGCATGCAAAATCTGCAATTATTCTTGCACTAGTTTGTCACCTTAATGCTGAGCTCCCATGTTAGTGAATGTTTTCACTAAAACAGAGCAATGAAAACAGCTTTTGCATATTCAAAACTACACGTTTAGCAAGACCAAAATTGTTACAACTTTGAGGGCACAAAAGAACAGTTTAAACCGACCTTTTAATGCCACTTCAAAATTTTTGGTTGTAGTTTTTAGTGTACTTTTCATTCCATAACATTTCTGGTTTAACATTCAAATGGTTTTATTGCTCGAGGATGTTAGATTTCTGTATTAATGATGTAACATGTTTTGTTGTAGTTTGGGGCAGAATTTCGACGATTTTCACTGGAGAGATCCAAACCTGGAAAGTTTGAGGAATTCTATGGATTATTGCAGCATGTGCACAAGATACCAAATGTTGATGTTCTAGTGGGATATACAGACATTCATGGAGACCTGCTGCCTATCAATAATGATGACAATTATCATAAAGCAGTTTCCACAGCCAATCCTCTACTCAGGATTTTCATTCAGAGAAAAGGTAAGTGTGCTTAAGTCTGTGAATCATCTGTTTATCCACTTCCACTGTGTTGCAGTAAACACAGTGACGTAGGGAGGAAAAAACCCTTCAGTCCTATTTCATCATGTTGAATTATGTAATAATTATGGATCAGAGAAGATCCAAGTCTTGCAAGAGCTTCCTCAGGCAACCTATTTATACTTTGTGATTCTTTGCTTGTATTTGGTTCAGTTAGATAAAGTCAAATCTCTAGCAAATGCTTCTTTCTGATTTTAGGTAAGCAAATGGAAAAAAAGCTTTAAACTTCTAGGGTTTTCTGCTCTGTATGTTGGATGCCTTTCACTTAAAACTCTGATCTTGATCAGACAAGGAGAATCCTTTATAGGATGAAAAGAAATCTCAAAAGTCTTATTACGTGTCAGTATAAATTAAAGAGTAACTTCATAATATGCTACTCTTATCACCCTTTCCTAATAAAACTTTCTGAAGCTTTCAAAATAACAAGCTTATTTCAGTTAGCAAATCTTAAATGTAAGTGCTGTTCATTTTGCCTTTGCTGTTGGTTTCCCTTTCAAAATAGCATGTGTTCTGGATTGTCTTTTTCTAGTGTCTACTTTTGTTGGAGAAGAAAAAAACAACAACAAATTTGAAGTTGTATTTGTTCTTGTCCAGAAAAACATATTCAGTGTATGAAACTGAAGGGGAGGAAATAGTGATGGGATTTTAAAATTGTTTTAACCCAGAGAAGCTAAGAAAACCTGGTTTCTGCACTTCTTGGTTTTCTGCTTACTTGCATACAGGTGTGTGTGCACACACATTGGGTGTATATATAGGAATAGGTGTATATGCACTTTTTGTCACAATAAGGCAGTTGACTGATCTTTGAATAGCAGACTGCTTGTTGCTTAGCTATTTTATAAAGATGTGCACTGTTTGTGGCTGTCACTAAGGCAGGCTTTTTTCCTTAGAAAATACTTGGACATCGAAAGCTTTTGTTACTTTCCCACTCCAGAAAAATTAACAAGCTCCACTGCAGCCTGACACAAAAGCAATATTCAAAAATAGTGTGGCTGCTTGCCAGCTGCTGTGTTGCTGGCAAAATGCATTTGCTTTGTTTGTATTGAGGTTAGTATGGTAATGCCTGTGTTTTCAGGCCTGAATTGCCAAAGCAATGAACTATTTCCTTTATAGAACCTAGAGGTAGAAAAGGTCTGTGATTCCATTTAATCTCTTACAGTAGCCATATGACGAGAACAGATAAGCCACTTTGTCAGACTGGGATTATTGAGGTTGTATTTTAACACCATATGTTTTTAGATTGTTATAGTGTTACATGTTTAATGCTGACTGTGCTACATTTATAACACTTGTTACCTTTATTCCCTATACCTTTATTTAGAGCATGGTAGTTTATTTCTTATTATACTGGTGCAAGGAATTGATTTGGTGTAATGCACAGAACTAGAAACAAGATTAACCCACTTTCATTTTATTATGCCAAGAACTGATTAGCAGGAAAAGCTATGTATGAAGTTGTCATCACCTTCCAGTTGAGACTAGAGTTGTCTGGCTGTAGAGTTTTAGGGAATAAAGAACTTGGGCTGGCATCCCAGTCTGTCACTTCCAGCACTGTACTTTGTTCTGAATTAGTTGTGACTATTTTGATCACTTCTGTTGATTAAATTGAGGCTTTGATTCTATTAGCATCTCTGCCATATAGAACAGAGCTTTGTTTGACAGAAGGAAGTAACTTGATTCTGTATTTTATTTCTGATAATTTGCCTATAACTACAGATGGATTGCAGACGTTAGAGATGTTGTAATATGTGCAGCATAATTTGTTAAGGTGTGATTAATTCATCCAGTTGCACAGATCTTCACTGGGTTTACCCCTGAAATGGAAAATCAGATGTTTGAACAAATACCTGCTATTGATCAGGCAACTTTGATCTGTGCTGTTTTGGAGCTGTAGCTAAGAACTGACATGTTACTTTCCACCTGTAAGGCTCCTTGTGGCTTTCATGCCTTCTCTTAAATAATACGAACAATTGATGTGGGTTTTCAAATGAAACTCTGCCTTTTTGTTTTTTCTATTTCCATCAATAGTAGTTGGGAATTTAAGATCTTTGGCAAAAAGTCTCTGTGGGGAAGACAAAGTTTTTGCTATTTTAAAAGACAGCAAAAAAGGAAATTTTATTCTGTCTTACCTGCTGCGTTATAATTTGTGGAAAGCTAACAAGGTATGAGCAGGGAAGAGGACCTAGGACCAATAGTAGTAACTGCTTAGTATATTCCATCCATGGAACACCTTAAAAGGTTGAAATGGGAGCAACAAGATTATTTTGCAATGTTACTAAGTGATAATTGTGATAATTTGATTCAAACATTTCAGAAATGTTGGTATGCCAGAGTAAGCACCTTTTTCTTTTCTGTTTGAGTTTGATTCCTGATTTATGAAAGCTAGAAAGTTGTCTGTCCCAAGCATTTAGGAGTATTGGTTAATGTAAGAAATTTGGAGATCCTGTGCTGAAATCAAATCACATTGTTCCTCTGAGACTTTTATATTTGTATTTAAATTACTGTAAAATATTTAAACTGCTCCAGTGCTAAATCTAAACTGGAGCTTGATATTGCACGAGTTAAGAATGGCTGTCAGTTTGTGGAAAGCAGTTGCTTATTGGAATTTCATTCTGCAGTTTAACAGATTAACAGGTACTGTTGACATCTGGAATTTAAAGGTTAAACTGATGTATCATGATTAAATCCAGATGTATGGGAGTCACTCTGTCTGTGAGAAAAATCTTACTGAAGATAAAATGGTGGGGGGAACAAACACACAGTCTGCACAGGCCCTGAAGGCCAGGGGATACTCTGCATTTTAAACAAAAGATTAATAGGGATGATAACTTAACAAAAGATATATTTCATTATAATATCCTTAAAACTGACTTGCTGAATATTAAGTTACAACATAAAACTCCTGTTAGTTCTGCATATATGAGACTGCATATAGTAAAAAGTGGGTTCTTTGAATCAATTTCTGCCTGTTGGGATAAAGCTTCCCAGTGAAAAAGTCTATTCTGATGAAAAGACTGTTTTTTTTAAACAACTCTCCAGGGAATATCCTAGCTATTCTGAGTCCTGTTCCTAAAAACACAATTTTATAAAACCATGTTTTGTTACAGCCTGTGACTAAATAAGAGACAATATTTGTTCGGGCTTATTTTAAAAATGCTAAATTGCATTTATATTCACTTGTTTCAATTATTTGTATTTTGAAACTTTAATTCTTGAGGGGTAACTCTAAATTGCTTTGCAAATAGATCAGGAAAGCATTTAATATATGTTTTGAATAATGTTAAATTGAAACCAGACTTGACATTTGTAGGCTTTTATTTTTAATCTAATGTAGCAAGTGTATACAGATTGGTGCCACCTTGGGCTTGAAACTGCTAGGGGAAAAAAAAATCATTCTTGCACTAAGTGGACATTCTCCTTAACACTATCTGTAGTTAACACCTTGTCCTTTGGCTTTATGCCAAAATATTTTCTGCTGCAGCTTTAAACTGATTAGCTAGGTGCCAGAACAAAGATGTCTTTGTGCTTGAGAATATTGCTTTAGAAAATTTGTTTAGCAGTGGAAGAGAGGTTAATCAGAGACATGCTTCTTGGCTAAGATTTAGAGAGATGAGCTTTCATCAACCTTTCACTATTTCTTTTTTTCTTACAAATTATGTAACTTTAATTGTTTATCTTAAGGTTTGTGCTAATTTTGAACTACAAGACTACTAAGACTGGTTGCAATGTAAAACAATTACCCTCTGCTCAAGTATTTTGACATATCACTTTGCAATTTTGGGATGCTTTTAGTTCAACAATGTGTCGTGTAACTTAAGTAGCAAGTTTCTAAAAGCAAAAGCATTTTTGATTGTATATTTGTCTCTGAAAGAGACTTCTAAAATTCATCTCCCTTTCAATAAACATTTTTCTGATTTTTTTTTAAGTACTTTTGAATCTGTTGGTTCACATACAGATATATTTACATAATATTTCTTTCAAAGCTAGTTCTTTTGCAACTGGAAATGCTTCTCACTAACAGTGGCAGATTGGGAGGTGTTTTTTGTGAACTCTGTTCTTGTCAGGGAAGGAAGTTACAAAGCCATGTGAATAGTTCTGGATCAAACTGTTGGGTTAAGAGTACAAACTTACTGTGATCATTTTCAGGACACAGTAAATCTACTTCTTGGATGTAATAAATGTGTATGTTTGTATACCTAGCATATGCCAAACTTACCATGTAGGCACAGAAGGCCTGAGTGGCAGGAGAGGGATCCGGGTATGTGAGTGAAGAAATTTTACGACCCTCTGTGGCAAGCTGTGAACATCTAATATGATATACATCTGTTATGACTGAATTTGTGAAATACCAGTTACTCTGTCCAGTTCTTTGACAAGAATCTGAATGTGAGCACTTTGAATTTAAGGAGAAAAAACTCCGAACTGAGTATCTTTTAGTGTTGCAATGCATGTGGAAGAGCACTTGTAAGAAAATCAATACTGATAATGTTTTGAGACAGTTTTCCTGTGTATCGTTTCTAAATGGACTCTTGTAGTAAAAGCAGGAGAAACCTAGTGGTTCACTGGTAACAGTATGTTAGTATATATATCCTCAGTATCAGCAACTTCTACTCTAGCACAAATATATAGTGCATGTACAATTGTCCTATTTTCTTTAGATGAGTTTAGACTGAAAAATAATATGGCTTAAGGTCTGGACAATATGAAACTAATCAGTCAAAATGTTTCAAACTTACCATTGGCTCTCTGGAGAGCTTCCCAAAGAACAGAGCTTTTCTGGAGCAATATGGTGTTAAATGCCTAGATATGTCACCACTACGAACCAAAAAGAAGTGAAGCTTTTGAAACGAGGCAAAATTATACTTTTTGTCCATGCAGTATTTCTGCAGTTCTTCAAATGTTTTTCTCTACTTTTGTTGGCTTTACCATTGATTATCCAGCCTTAAAAATAAAGTTCTGAAATTTCAGATCTACACTACGTAGACATGCACTGCACATAAAAGTTTTTGCATAGTTTTTGAGATCACTAAGATGCATATCAGCTGCTAGTGGGAGAGAGAAAATAATGACTTAAAGAAATAACCTTTGTACTCTTTAACTCAATTTTAATATTCAAGTCACCATTGACTATTGTCTAAAATCTTTACCTATAGTGTAACTTTTTTGCTGTCATTGTGTTACTTTAATATTTTTTACTGTTAAATACAAAGCAAAACCCTTCTGTCTAGTATCCTATTTCACAATTGTACTTTCCAAGTTGTTTTGTAAGCAGTTGTAATTCCAAATAAAAGAGAAACTATTGCAACTCATTGACTTGCAAAAATCCTCCCAGTGTAAGGACCAGATGTCTAATTTAAAACTGGTTGGATGGGTTGTTGGTAGAGATAAGGGCAAAATTTCTCACGCTTTTTTTTCTTTGATCATAAATTTTAAGCAAACATTAAAAATCCTTGCATGCTGTCTGAAAAATCAGTGTGTTAGCTTTCAGCAATTTTTAATGCCTAATCTTCAATCTGGTAGGTATCCTAAACTGCATTTTACAGAGAAAATTGTAAGTTTGCATTTTTGGAGATGGATTACACTTCAAGTATGGTCCATCTGTTATATGCTTTGGTTTGGGAGGTTGGATTGTTTTTAATCAGCCTACCCTTCAGTGCAACTGACTTAACACCCTTAGGCATCTGAAGAACAGATTTTTAGGGTATTCCTACAGCCTTCTTGCTTGATGTTGAAAACTAATATTGTTTAAACTTAAACTTAAATTGTTGGTTTTTTTCTCAACTTTTGCTGAAGAACATAGTGATTTAATGCTTTTCTGCAAAAACTTTCAGACTCTGAAACAAAAAATTATTTCCTGTATTCATAATCATCTGATGTCTCAGGCATAGCTCGTGTAGATTCTTCTGTTTGCTTCTACCTTCCTACTCTTCCTTGTACAAAGCATAGAATGGCCCAGGTTGGAAAAAAATTGTCTGGTCCAATCTCTTATGGAAAAGGGAACCTAGATGAGATGATCTAGCACCCAGTCCAATTGCATCTTGAAAACCTCTAGTGATGAGTACTCCACTGTGTCCCTGTGGAGGTTGTTCTAGTGATTGATCTCACTGTAAAACCAACGAAACAAAAAAAAAGACAACAAAAAGCACACCATTTTGTTAGATTGAAATGAAACCTCAGTGCAATTTGTATCCATTGCCCCCTCTTGTCCATGTGGCTTTGTTCTCTTTGCAGCCACCCTTTAAGTACTGAAATACTGTGGTGAGGTTTCCCCCAGGCGTTTTCTTCTCAAAGGTGAAAGGGCCTAAGTCCTTTAGTGTTTCTGCATAGGGCAGGTTCTCCCACCCTTTGATCATCTTCCTGGCCTTCTTTTGGACCTTCTCCGCTCTGTCTAAATCTTTCTTAAATTGTGAGGACTAGAACTGGACACAATACTCCAGGTGCAATCTTACAAGTGCTGAGCAGTGGCTTGATCACATCTCTTATCTCTGCTAGGAACACCCTTGCAAATGCAGCCCAGGGATCCAGTTTGCCTTTCCTGCAGCACCACACTGCTGCATCATCTTCACCTTGTCCACCAGCACCCCCAGGACCCATTCAACAAGACTGTTTCCCATCTGCACAGATCACAGCCCATACTGGGCTTTTTGGTGATCTCATCCTGGGTGCAGGACTTTGCACTTGTCTTCATTAAACTTCATATTGTTCTTTGTGACCCAGTCCTGAATTTGTCTTCCTTTTTACCTGCTGACCCTAGGCAGGGATGCAGATTTTGCCCGGGCTGTGTCAGTAGGTGAAGTGGGAGAGAAAAGTCCCTAGGTAAAGAGGCATTTCAGACATCAGAATTGCTTCTGCAGATAAAATTTCTTTTCCATTAGTGGTTGCATGACTTCACTGTCTTCTTTCTTTAACATTGTAAGCCACTTGCATACTTGTGTATCAAATTGTGTCAGTTAGAGCATTGCTTGTATGAAGTGTGTTGCCTGAAGTATTTGTGTGCAAGCCCCTTTTGTCTCTGTTCCACAGCTACTTTACCTACATTGTATGGGGGCAGGGAAGAGAGTGCAGAATGGAATAAGCTTTCTGGAGTTTGAATTCAGGTCACTTGGCTAGCTTCCAGGAACTAGGCAATAATAGGCACACTGGCTGCTTTCCCTTTTTCATTCTTTCTTTTCCAATGATCTGAAACCTGAGGAGAGAAAACTAACAAGTGGAATTACTCTGAATAAAATTAAAATGTTTCTAGGAATGTACTCACTCTTT
>NW_009953486.1:6846760-6856957 GCF_000747805.2 Chaetura pelagica | reverse complement strand
TAACCTTTCTCCAGAGCAACTAGAATGTAGTTATTTGTGTTTCTTCTGCTGCTAACTTGTTTTATTTTTTGTTTGTACTATTTTTCCTTGGTAGTAGGAAACCTGAAGTACTACAAACTTTGAATCCCATAACATTAAAGCTCTTCTTTCATGCGTAGAGAGAAATGCTTTTGCTATAGCAAGCCAGAAAACTTAGATGAGATAATTCATTCTGCTAACCTAAACCACAATAGCAATGTGATGTATAAAATGATCTAATCATCAATGTGCAATGTCTTACAGAAGATGCAGACTACAGTGCCTTTGGTACGGATACTATGACAAGGAAGAAAAATGTCTTATCAAACGTGTTACGACCGGATAATCACAAGAAGAAACCACACATTGTCATTAGCATGCCAAAAGACTTCAGACCAGTGTCTTCTATTATAGATGTAGATATTCTTCCAGAAACCCATCGTAGGGTACGACTTTACAAATATGGAACTGACAAACCCCTTGGATTCTATATACGAGATGGCTCTAGTGTCAGAGTGACACCACATGGATTAGAGAAAGTTCCAGGGATTTTCATATCCAGGCTTGTTCCTGGAGGTCTGGCTCAAAGCACAGGCTTACTGGCTGTTAATGATGAAGTACTGGAGGTGAATGGAATAGAGGTTTCAGGAAAAAGCCTTGATCAAGTTACAGACATGATGATTGCAAACAGCCGTAACCTGATCATTACAGTAAGACCAGCAAACCAGAGAAATAACGTTGTGAGGAACAGTCGGACTTCTGGCAGCTCTGGGCAGTCTACTGAATCCAGCCTTCCAAGTAGCACGCCAAATATTTTAGCAAATTTCTTGCAAGGCGAAGAGGAGAGCGATGAAGAGGACATTATTATTGAAGACAGTGGTGAGCCACAGCAGATTCCAAAAGCTGCACCAACCAGTGAAAGCCTAGAATCATTGACGCAAATTGAGCTCCATGAGTCAACACAAAATGGATTCCTTCCTTCCAGTGAGATGAACTTGAATCATTCAGCAGGCAGCATTAGTATGGAATATGAAGTACAAGATCAAGAGCATAAGTCATTAGAAGAAGATGGAACTATAATAACACTATGAAATTACATTGGTGTACTTTGTATTAAGAAAAGATGCCATACTTGGTTTAATTTGGCTCAATATGGAATGTGTTTTATACCTCTCCACCCACCGAGCACTGCAGTTTAGATTAAAAGATAGGGAAAAAGTAAATACAAGAAGTTAAAAATTATTTGACTAACTTAGGTTAATTCTGCACTTCAATGTAAATACTTCACAAAGACAGAAGATAATTGATAAATAACTGAAATTGTATGAGGAAAATTTAAATTGAAAATGAAGGATAGATAAGAGATGCCTGTGAGCTTTCTTTTAAAGGTACTTGATTTATTATTTTTTTTAATGCAGGAGACTACTGGTTCTACAGAAGTAAACTTCCATTCTTGTGTGAGGTTGACTATCTAATGTACTGTGGTTTCATGTTCATCTGAAGTGCTGCTTATGTATGATGGAGCTGCTTTAGACACTTCATTCCTGTTCTGGACTGCTGTTTAGCTGGTAGAGCTGTTTGTGTGGCTCTGTGTATGATGAAACTGAAAAATAAGCAGGAGGTGGTGTGGAAAGAGGTGTTCATGGTTGGTCTAGTTCCCTGACTGACATATTGAGCAACACAGATGTGTGATAGTGGTCAGTAACTTAACAACAGTCAGGATTTGAAGGTGTGGACTTCTGATGTCGACTGTTCTTTTTTTAGTGAATGTACAACCACAGGCTCATTAGTCATGCACCTTTACTGTTTTTAATGGCCAAATAAGCTTACTTTTAATGAGTATGATTTTGAAATTGAAATGTGAAAGTCTTAACACTCATGCATCAAAGACATGTTCTCGTTTTAGTTTGCAATTATTTAAGGATATCATTTGATTTAGTTGCTAGGTCCAGTAAATTTTAAAGAAATCAAATGTAAATTTAATGTTATGGAAATAACATAAAATAATCTCTGTTAAAATCATAGTCCTAGTCAAAGCAGTGAAGGTCTCACTAGCAAAGGTTTGTTGTAGTGAGGCTGTTTTTTATAAAGAGTGACTTTCTTCAAACCTGAACAATTTTATTACAGATTAAGTCAAATCCCTGAATTTAAAAAAAAAAAAAAGTTTAAGGCAGAATGAGGCTTTAATATAACTTGCTTGGGCCAGGTAATGTTAAATTATTCATTATAATGAACGAAACTGTAAATTCTGATATTTCTGTGTATCACTGGCTGGGTGTTCTGAATATTACAGAGCTGTTATAGGTAAAACAAAATACTGATGACAAGTCCTGATACTGCAAGTACGTAAGTATGCATTTGATCAGCTGCAAATGTACTAGGAAAATTGCAAGGAGAAGCTTCTAGCATTATTTTTTCCCTTTTAGTGTCTCCTGTTTTACCAGTTTAGCACTCAGTTCCCAACCTGACCCTTTTCTGGGAACTGAAGTTGTGGCAGGAGAGGAGAATGAGATGGGGGCTAATTGGATTAGGAAGAAAAGTGGATGGATGGAGCTTCTCACCAGGGATCCAGTTGTCTGTCAACCTCTAAGAAAAAAATAGGATGATACCAGTTCTGTACTGTGGCACCATGCTTACTAGAGCCAGTTCTCAGCAGCATGTTCTACTCTGTGGGAGATGTGATGAGCAGGAAAGGAGGCTAACCCCTTTTTTTCCCCCCCCTCAGTCTATCTTGAGGAAACACCTACCTCTGGTAACTTTCCTAACAAGAGACTAACTGTACATTTAATGTTAAAGCATCTGTAAAAGGATATAGGAGGCTAAAACTACATTTAAGGTTTTTATAATTATGTAAACCAAATTGCACCAGAAATTACTGCTGTTTCATTTTACTAAATGCAAATTTACAATTCATATCTTGTGGGCAGTAGTATTTTCAAGCCTTCAATACCATAGCACTGAAGTTCAGGTCTCATAGATGTCAAGAAAAGGTATTCCTGACATTTGATTAATGGAGGAATAGTAAGAGACAGTGGTACTCTGCAAATACAGGTTGGAGTTCTGCTTTGTCAGATTTATATCTGGTTTCTTCATTGTGCACATACAGATATTCTGCAATCTTTTCCAATATGAGCAAGAATTTTGAAGTGTTTTACTTATTTTGCTAATAATTACTAAAGATGAAGTAACTACATCCATTTAGTGTGAAATGAGGAAATGTTCATTCTGCAACATGTAGACTTTAAATATACATGTTTTCTGTCAGTGCTGCTCTATACTTCCTTTGTTTCAGGAAGATTGTTTACTTTATAATGACTTTTCTTCCTGTATGAAATAATCTGTGGAGGGTGACTTTCATTTATTATGCTAGTTTGCACTTCTGTGCCTTTTGTTTACTTGAATGTATGATTATCAAAGGAATAAAGGCACTGGGATGAGAAGAGAATGAGGTCCACAGACACAGAAAATGAACTGGTAGTGCACTTAATACAGATGTAATGTTTTTATTCAGTGGAAATACATTGAGGCTAATGTGGTACATGAGGATTTTGCAGCTGGAATAATAGCTCTGAGCTATTAACATACACAGAAGGATTGAGTCTGAGAATTCTAGGGTTGCAAGGTAACTTATTGATTAGGTACAAACACCCAAGGTTAATGTGCTGCCAAACTCTTACCTAATCCCTACTCACAACAGATGCATGACTATTTTGAATCTATACGCCAGTATTAAGGACTTGTAGAAATTTAACTAGGGTCCTACTCTAAATTGTATGAGAAGTCATCTCTTAGGACCTTTTTTGCAAACTGATTAATCTAAATGTGAGATGATAATCTTTGACACACATCGTGTTCTATTTTACAGAAGTTTGGTAACATGTAGTAAAAGTAAACATTTGGGACTTGATAAAAACATTAAATAATAAACCTAAAAATGTTTTTTTTAAAGTGTGTATTTACAGTTACAATGACAGACTGCACAGCATGTAATTGCTTAATGCTGCAGTTACCATAATGTTTCTAAAGTTCTTCCATATCTTACTAATGCATACACTGTTAATTATGAAATATTTTAAAATTGTTACTTCAGGATGATCAACGTTTCATTATGAGCGGCTACACTTAATTTTATATATAAATGGTACTGGGGTTCAGTATAAGGTTTTTTAAAATATCCTGATATTGTTAGCCTTTCATTCACTACCTCCTAAATTTTTAACATCTTTACAATTTGCTCCTTGGACGAAACTACTTAAAGGCTTGACTGTTTTATATAGATTTTATCTTTAGCTAAAGAAAGAAAAAATCTGAAAGTAATAGTGAGGATGCTACGCATGATTGACAATATTAAGCTGCTATTAATGTAATCTTTGTGTATTAAGTATCCTGTATATGTAAATTGTATTTTCAATCCCGATTTTATAACTTAATTTATAAATATCCAAATTATTTCAAAATAGAATGGAAAACTAAAATTCCTTTGACTAGTGTTATATATTGTGTACATGCACAGTGGGGGGACAAATTTCCTTACTTGCAACTGGGAGATTTAAGTGCACCTTAATAGGAAAAAGAACAAATTCTTAAGAGAATTAAGATGCATTTACTTTGAAGTTCTGTTATGGTACTGGACAAGTCAAGCCTAACTGTGAATCATTTTTATGTTTTTTTTTTCCACAGCTGAATGAAATTTAGGACAATGTTCTCACAAGCTGTCTTTAACATGTGTATTTTTGTGAATATTATGTATTTTCTAATTAAATTTTACTTGCAATGTGATTTTTACATGAATGAACTTGTTTAAAATGTCAAATATCAGTATTTTTCTTACAACTTTAATGTATAATGTACATTGGTATCTCACTGAATGAAGATTGATTTTACAAAATCAAACTAGATGTAGTTGTATATTAGTCTTATATTTTTACAGACTGGAATAATAAATGGATATAGAAACAAATTGTTTTCTCAATTACTTTGTCAGACATGTAAAGATGAGGAAGAATGTATCCTCTTATTCTGAAATGTGAAAGTAGATGGGTTTAATTGTTATTCCCCCCACCTTGGGCAGCTAAATGGCCTCTGTTTTCGAAACTGTCTTAAAACTTTTGCTGCTTTTCCCTTCCCTAGAGCAAATCTACACATGGGAAGTACACAAGGGTTCAAAACATTTATCCTTCAGTCCTCTTGGATAACCTGTGATATGCTTATTCCTACTGCAGCTGCAGATACTGAGTCTTACATTGTGTCACTTGCCTGAGGACTGCTCATAGTAAAGTTTAGGTTGTGAAGTCTGGAAGATGGTTCCTCATCCTCTGTCACCTTTGTCAAGTACTGCTGGTGATGTGAAGGTTTTCACTGTTACTGTAAGTATTTGGTATAACTGTATTAACGTTCTAACTTAAACCCATTCCACTTGCAAATATTTCCTCCCATATCTAATGCCTTGGCAGCCCTTGTAAACATTTACCTAGTGACAAAAGAGCTGTGTTTTGTTTAGTCCTGTTGAGCAGAGCTTTTGTGGCTGCTGGTCTTGGTGCCAATCATATGACTGCTGTTCTGTACCTTCCTTCATATATGCGTGACTTGTTTCATTTGCATAGTTCAGCGCTGTTCATACTTGCCTAAGTAGCTATGGGAAGGTGACAAAAAGGCTAAGAACACCACTATAGTATCTTAATATTGGTATACAGCTGAAAGAGAACCCACTCTACTTCATCTGTGCACTTGAGTCTGAGTATCTGTAGCTGGAAGATATTTCTTGGCTCAGAAACAGCTCACGCCTCTCTAAAGGAATGCTGAAATTGGTATAGTGTTCTTGAAATGGCATGAGCTTTAAAAATTAATCCTGCCCTTATTAAAATTCAGATGTAATGTTTTTCTAACTCCAGAGCTCCTGTCCAAATGAATAAAGCTCTAAAACTGGGAGAGATTTCCGAGTTACTGACTCATCTTCAACATGTGAATTGTTGTGGGATCAAGTAACTTTCTAATGTTGCTGCTGACTTTTTTTCAAGCATGGAATACTTTGAATGAGATACAAAACTGAGAGGAACAAAATCTGAAGAATTGCAGACAGACTCCAAAATCAGACAATAACATGGCAAGCAATTCAGTGTAGGTCAAGTGTACATGTCTGGGGAAAAATATCTTAATTAATTTTGCATATGTAATGATAAATGCCAAGCAGACTTGCCTCTCAGGAATCCACTGTGGGCTGTGATAGTTCAGGAAAAACGTCAGTCCCATATTTGCTGGCATAAAAACCCAAACTGTGTTAGTAAAGGAATAAAGGACAAAACTGATCAATATTATATAGAACTATAGTTCTGCAAGTTCTAATTGCTTATTGTCAAAAAGGATACCAGACCAAAAAAAGTAGTAAGTCATCTGATTATAAGATGGTTTTAGTATAACAAAACTGAGTAGTAGAGGACTAATCAGCCTGGGAAAGATAGTAAAAAGCAACAAAGCTGTATGTAAACAGCTTTGTGTGAGGAAGTTTTGTATCAACATATGGGTTGAAAAAGTGTGATGGAATATCATACCCAGTTACCAGTTTTGAGTTATTTGATTTATGGTGAATTTTATCTTAAGCAGTGTTTTTTTTTTTTTTTAAGGGGGCTAAAAGCATGTTGGGTGTAGAGGACACTTTTTCATGCAAAGTGTACTTCCACAGAATTAGCCTGGTGTTGGCCTGGACTCTGTGCAAAGGTATCTCCAGTGCTCTTGGCTTGGGAATGGCACTAAGTGTGTGGGATACTTTCACTGAGGGAGGAAGTGGTCTTTGCAGCAGGAGTAGGGACTGCTTAGCTGGAGCATTAGTACACTTTCACTGAGGGAGGAAGTGGTCTTTGCAGGGACTGCTTAGCTGGAGCATTAGTATCCATTAACTTCATGTGCCTTTCAGCAAGCTTCCACGAAGAATCAAAGGGTGGGGCTATTGCGGGAGCAAAGGCAAAGGAACGTGTCCTCAGGAAGGCACGTATCTATGAAGATAAAGTAAGCTTGATAGGGAGCTTTAGGGTGGACAAGAACTCAGGAGCCTAATGTTAATACTGACCTGGACTGAATGCAGTGGAGCCACAGTACAGAAACTAATTCGGGACACTTCAAGGAATTGAGACTAAAACGCACGCTCATGCAGGTCAGCAATGCTGTTCCTACATATCTCTGTAATCCCTACTGGTCATTTTCCTAAATTAAGAAACTCAATTGTAATGGGAGGCTGTAACTTTCCTTACTGCTGCCTCCTTGAGGAAAGAATGCAGCTCTTTAAGTACCATGCAATAGCTCATCTATCCTTTAAATGCCAACAGTACTTAACTTTTCTCAAGCTCTCAACAGAGTATTAGGACTTCAGCTATTTTATGAAATTGAAAATACATGTATGGTTGCAGATTCGAAATGTTTCTGGGATTTTCATAAATAATCATTTGAATATCCTCCTCTCTTTAGTATAACAACAGGGGAGAGACTAGTGCTGAATATCCCTTTAAAATTTTCCTGTTATCTTAGAGTTAGCTGTGACATTCTAGTTTCTGAATTACTTCTGATGAACTTGTGCTCCTTGCAATACCACTATTGATATTCAGATACTATGATGTTGTAGTTGCATGTGCTAGAGGAGAAATATCAGCTTCAAGGTAGCTTCATAATCTTCCAATACTAGCATGAGGAAAAATGTGTTGGATGGTAACAGTATTGTTCTTGGATGCTGCTGTAGAAGTATGTAAGAAATTATATGGCTGGTTCTTGGAAAGGCAAGAATGTAGCCAAGATTTAAGAATTCAGGTACCTTGTGCAGCTACGATAGATCACTTCTGTACTTTCCTTCTCAAATAGGAGATAATTTTTTTCTCTGAGGACTTAATGTAGTGTGCTTGATTTTAAAAGTACTTTAGAAATATGAAGCACAAAGCAATTTGAAGAAGTACTGTGCTTGTAACCAGCTTTTCTTACTACAGCAATTCAGAAATGTTGCTAATAAGATAAAATTTCCTGTCATTCCAGTTGACATTCCTTTCTGCTTGAACTACCATTGTATTACCTGATAATATAGAGAAATACTTTGCATTTCATTAAGTGAAATATTTATATCAGGTTTCATTATGTTATATTTAAGAAAGTGTCTAAGACCATATTTATTGTTTTCTTTCCCCAAGAGAACATGGTTCTTTTTCTCTGTGGTGCAATTACTTCTTTAGAATGCTTTTTTTTTTTTTTTTGACCACCTGGTTATACCTAATTACTGATAGGCTTTTTTTGTAGCAATATTCACAGATGCAATGGCAATGTTCAGAAACAAGAAACAGAGTTTGATGGGACTGATGAGAACAGCAGGTGATGTGAAAGGAAGAAGAAAAGGTAGAGACATCATCCAGGTCAGGGTATGTTTACAGTTACAGCTGCCAAAGCTGATGTGTATTGTAATCTGGCATGTCTACATCAGTTCTGAAAATAAGTGGCCTAGGTATTCCCAACAGCAAGATACAGAATGAGTGTAAAGTAGGAAACAAATAGGAGATAGACTAACAAAGGAGGCAAGAGTCCCAGCATATTGCAGAATGGAATCCTTAGCTTTGCAATAGCCAAAAGTTTACCTGTTATACTAAGGTGTATAAGCTGGTCAAATAAGATACTATCTGCCTGCATGGCCTCTTTCTTTAGGTCATCAGAGCTGTAGCAGTAACACTGAGGCACAAAAAGAAAAGGGTATTGCTGTTGGGATCCATTGGAATTCCCACAAGGCCTTTATTTATTTATTTTTCATTTTCTTTTGCTTTCCTGCTGTTCTTGATACTGTGGGTGGGCTTTCATCTTTCTGTTGGAAGATGCAAAGGATCTGGAATTCTTAAAACACTAAGGAGAAAGTATTGAATATATAAACATATATTTCTCTGACTTTCTCAAAGTTCATAAGGTCACATAAAACACTTGGGCTTGTAATTCAGAAATTTTTAAATCCTAATAGCTCAAATCTCCTAATAACCTTGTTGTTTAGTCTGCCTGTCATACTCTTTCTATCCTGTGCTGTAAAATGAGAGAAGTAGAAATATTTTACAAACTTGAGAATAAATGAGCTAAAAGGTAATGCAAAAAACTGCTTACAGAGACAGTTTGGATGTTTTATTAAATATTAACTGTCTTTCAAAAATACTTAAGGTGGTTAGTAGCTGCATTTGTGCAATGTAGAAAAATTGTCTGATTTTTTTGAGACATCCTGCAAATTCAGTATCTCGAAAAAATGAAGTAATTCAGCATGTGGCTTTGTTGTATTTTGACTGCTTTATACTGAAAACTATTAGTATAGTGATGGTAGAAAGGCTGTCCTACATTTACATCCTTACAGCTGAGACATGGAGGTCACAAAGCTCTTTGGCCACAGAAACAGAAATAAGGTGCATGATCTCCTTAGAACTGTTTTCTCTTGAGTGGATTTGTCTACAGCAAATCATTCATGCTCAACACGAATGGCATCGTCTATATGGAATAATCAGGAGGAATCAAAGTTGACGTTACACTTTTAGAGCACCCCTGTCTCTTTGTGTTCCTTAATATAACTCTTCATGCTCTTCCTCCTGCGAGAGCTAGCTGAGCTTTGCAACAGTTAATCTGGGATAGAGAAGATGTTTGGAGTATTTCATTCTGATCTGTTAAAGCTTCCCCAGTACACTTACAAATCTCAGTCAAGTTTTATCAGGTGCATCTTTCCCTGACAGAAACATTTATTTCAAAGCTGCAGGCTACAAACCCTCGGGGTCTGCAGCATAAATGGCACCTGAGGGGTTTGAGCAGAGAACAGGGATGAGTTGTGAGCTCTGCAAACGCACAGCAAGACACTGCAATTTTAACTGCAAGTGCGAGGAGGAGCATCTTCTGTGGGGAAGGAGCCTCTTTAACTGCAAGGGAATCTCCCACAGCTCCGTCCTTCTTGTCACTCGGGCCCTGCGGCCGCAGCTCCGCTCTGTCTTAGTGTAAAATCGAGTCAGTTAAGCACCTTGCAAACCGGGCGGAGAGAAATTCTGAGCGCCTCAAAGCTGCGCTGAATTAAAGACCGGAGGCCAGCGCAGCGTGCGGGGCGGCGGCTCCGGGAGCTGTGGGGTCGGTTTGGGCCGGGTTGCGGTGACCCCCGGGGCCGGGTCCCCCCCTAGGGCTGCGCTCCGGGACGCGGGGACC
>NW_009953486.1:6840869-6846212 GCF_000747805.2 Chaetura pelagica | reverse complement strand
CCCAGCGGGCTGTGACGGTCGCTGCGGGCAGGAACCTCCGCCGTCAGCTGCCCCGGGGCTCGCCCAGCCCGAGAGCTGCCCAGGCTCCTGCCCCTCTTCCCCGAGCCTCGGAGAGGTGTGTGAGGAGCTCCCTTCCTGCCCCTCTCCCGCTGCCCCTGGTGTTTGTCGTGTTTTTGGAGCCAGCGGGGTGTTCGCGTTCCCTCCGGCTGAGGCAGGGCTTGTCTTCAGGTCTCCCATGTCTGGGATGCAGCGTTGGATAAAGTTGGGCTGCTGCTCTGCTGAATAAGTGTTTCGATGCTTTTTGTTTCTTAAATGACCGTGGCTGCTACTCTGTTGTTTTTGTGGAACACAAGGCTACTGGTGACGGTAAGGTCAGGCTCAGAGCACTGATGCCATTAAGTGATGCTTAGTTGGCGAATCACAGGTGCGGTTAGTTACCCGAGTTTGGTTGTTTAGCTTAAATCCGGATGGTGACAGGGGTGGTCATGCAGAGCACTGTCACCACCCTGGCAACGGGTAGGGGACGCTTTAGATCCCTGAAGGCAAGGAGGGAGGTTTTGAAGTTGCAGTTTGTAGGATAAAACACTCCTCCACCCACCCCCCAAAAAAGAGAAGGAGTCTACAAAAACAGAAGTAGGGAGCGCCTGGGAGTGTCCTCCTTTCGGACCTGTATGTAGCTGTTATGCCGCTTGAGCCTGGTGGTAAAGTGAGTAACGTTCTCTTTGGGCAAAGACTTTACATTTTTCTCAGGTTAAAAGGCACTCCTAAATCAGTCTTTATAATAGCTTCCTCTCAGCCTTTTTCTTCATTTTGGCAGTAAAACGTTTATGTGATTTATTTTTTTCTTGGAGAAAACTCTTGTTCAGTTTCATTATTAAGAGAATGTTTTTCCTGTGCCTCTCCCTTTACATTATCACTCCGTCAATTTCATCTCTCCATGTGGGGTCATCAATTATTTGCAATAAGTCAGACCACTTATATGAAAAACTTGGGACCTTTGTTTTTGTTTTCTGTTCAGCATTTTCAAGGAGATGATACAATGCTTAGTCCATGATACCCATATAGTTTTCCTGTGGTTAAACCACTGACAGCTTTTGTCTTACTTCTGGATTAAGATCGATGTTATTAGTCATCTACACATCTATTAACAGTTGTGAAAATGAGCTTTCAAGCTTGATTAAGATGACATTGGAAAGTAAGCTACTTAGTAGGGAATAAGTTTCATTAAAATACTAGTTCATGTCAGCAGGATTCTAGTGGTATTACCACATGCTACTCGTGTTAAGTAAGAAATGAAGACCTGTCAATGGATAAAACAATTTTCCTGTACAGTGTTATATGGCAGACTGCGTATTTTTGTAACTGAATGCCAAGCCTGTTAGTTCTTGAAAGGAAAACAGCAACAACTTGTGTTCTCTATTACTTGCAAGTCATTCTGTTTCGTTTAGGCATCTTCACCTGAAATTAAATGCTTGTTTTAATACTCATCTCTCTTGATTCTTGCAGATATTAGTAGCTTACTTAAAGCAGCAATGTAATTTAGGTATTTTCCTTCGTGGGGATTACTCACAGCTTTTGTGGAAGCATCTTCTAAAGTGTCTCTTCTTGTGGGCCTTGCCTTGCTAGCTCAGTGCTGTCACATATCAGTTCTGTTGAAATCAGAACGTGGGCTTATAGTTCCTTTCCAAAAAGAGCTGCCTTAGTTTTGCATTTTTAAAAATTTTGTATTTAACAATAAGCATTTACTCTAGCATATAACTCCCAGTTTTCATTATCATTTTTATTTTGTGTAGCAGTTGTAGCAAGTGAGGCTATGACAATGATGAATGCAAAAGGAAGATATTTGTATAGTCCAGAAGATTTTGCTAAGTGAAAGTTTTCAAGCATATCCCTCATGACATAATATTGTTCTGCCTCATTTCAATGTATGCTGTGAACAGCTATGGAAGATTTTAGTTTTACTATTGAGATACACTTGCCATTCTTCTCTTTTTGTTTCTCCTTATACAGTGATTGTTTTTCCTTGTTTTCACTGTTTGGTTTTCTTTTTCAGTATTCTGAAGCTGGCGTAGGAGGACATTGTATTGAAGAACCTCTTAATTTTCAGTAATATTGAAATGTTCCTTCTGGAGTCTCTAATGTTGTAAGGAGCTGTGTGGTTTTCTGGTTTGGTTATTTTTGAAGTTTTCTATGGCTACATTTTCATCTTAATGACATAGTAGGAGAGCACTTCAAATTCTGGCAAAGCCAGCTGAACTTTTTGAGTAGAGCAGAAGGCTTTTTTGGGAAATTTGTTGATTTTTATTTTTTTTTCCCCCCCCATGTTCCATAATGAACTGTGATAAGTTAAAACACTATATTTGTATCTTGCATGCCTGAACAGTTCAGGACATAAAGCACCTGACCCAAATATTTTTATCAAGATGCAAGCTTTGTATTTTAAAAAATAAATCCTTGGGAAAAGCAGGTAAATTGTTGTAAGGTTGAATGGGAGCACAATGCAGAAGCAAAATGAAAGGAGTGATGGGGAGAGTTACAAAAGCTTATCTTATCTTCAGCTTGAATTACAGAGGGAGGGGATTGTTGTCAAGAAACAAAGATATTTAAAGGGAAGTGGTGAAAAAGGGATATTACTATGGGTGCAGTATATACTACATTAAAGAGTCTGAAAGGAAAGCTAACTTCAAAGCTAAACTGCCTATTTTTCCCCTTTAAGTTACAAAATGAAGGCACGGTTTTAATTTTTTTCTGTTTTCTTTCCATAAATAAGCAGGAGAATCAACAATATGGGAACATTAAAGTGGTACTGTTGTGCCTTTGGCTAAGGTTTCATGGTAGGTTAACACTGCTAGTGAAAGATCCAATGTGCCTCTTCCTCTTGCTGCCTGTTTTTGTCAGTGCCAGCCTTCACTTGGCTAATGAATTGAGTTGAAGAACTGATGTGAGCTAAAAAGATACAGCAAAGAAATTAACTATTTTTAATGCAGAAAAGTTTCCTTATTAATTCCACTGGGAATGTCTGTCCTCTCACGTGCAAAGGGTTGGCCTTAGGGGCTTAAGTGAGTGGTGGAAAAGACTACTTTTATAGCCAGTGCCAGCTTATGTAATTATAAAGTGATTGTCAAATTACAGTCTTAACTAAGAAACACTTGTCATTCCATGTTTTCATTATATCTTCAATGTGGTCAGTAGGGGTTATTTCAGATCTCAATGATAAATACAACAAAGTAGTGCAATTTACACCTGCTTTACAGTCATACATTCAATGATAGCCACCAATGAACAGCCTTTTCAAAGCTGTAAGTTTGGTATCAGTTTTGGATTTATCTCTTTAAGCCAACTGTGATAGTTCTGAACATGGAGCTACCTTAGTGGCTTTGAGTCCATAAAGCTGAGTGTGCACAGACTTGCCAAGAAGCTTCTGGAGTTTGATAGAATTGTTCTGTAGGCCATCTGATGCTCGCACCACCCACTGGGATTGCTCTGCTGTAAAATACATTTAACGAAAAAGCTAGCAATTATGTTGCTCTGCCTTATGAAGGCTTGAAGAAATGAGACTCTCAGACTCACTGCTTTCAAGTTTTTAACGTATTACATTTATTATAGTAACATCAAATGACTGGGAACTCTTTCCTATTTGAAAATAATGCATTATTCTGTTGCTAAGCAGTGATCTTTCCAGAGTTACCCAGAGTGCAGTGGGGAGGAATAGTGCTCTTCTTTCTGAGGAGAAATTAAATGTGGAAATTCTGCTCCTTTATTCAAGCATGCAAAGGAGCAGCAGAAGGAAAACAGCTTTTCAACACAGAAAGCTTTATCTCAGACAGACATGGAACAGATTGTTAGGGGATGTAAACTCATGTTAGCAAGACTGAAATCCAGGCATTGATTTGCAGCATCTGTGGACCCTTCCTGATAAACCTGTGGAGTAATTTGAGGTTTCTTCTACCCAGATATGTACACAAAAAAAGAGGCAGTGAAACCTTTGTGGGTAGGTTTTTAATCTGGTATAAGTGAAATTACAATGTGAATATAGTGTGATAGTTTATGCCACCATGGTGGCTTCACACAGAGTTGGTGAAGCACAAGCATCTTAGGAAATAACATTAGTTGGCTGAGAGGTGTGGTCACTAAGTGGATGAAGATGCCAGCTGCTGACAATTTCTCTGAAACAATACATACCACTCTTAAGTGCTGCTCTAACATAGTTGCAGAGCTTTTGGACTAAGTTAGGTCACATTCCTAGTACTCAGAACATGACCCGAGCTCATATCTGCCTTCTACTGACATAGGTATTTATCCTCAGCCCACCATGTGTCCTATATGTAAACATACATGTTTACCCTTGTGGAAATAGCCACTATTTCTTCCGTCTTCTTGAGACTTGTTTGTTGTTCTTACTTTCCTCTTCGTGATAGCATAAATTTTCTAGTTTTTGAATCACTGTACTGGAAGTGAGTAGGAACTGAGTCCCCAGTCGCTGCATGATTGCAGACCTAGAATAGCACACTGTTGTTTTTGTGAATTAATTCTAAACTTCAGTTAAGAGTGAGAGTCTATCAGCTTTTGTTCTCAGCAGAGGTGGGTGTTCCTGGGCTCTTGACTTTAGGTTGACACTCCTGTAGCTGTTGAGTTTTTCTGGAGTTCTGAAAACAGGCTCCTTTTCCAATACGAGAAAAACATTTGTCCTGTCCAAGACTGCCCTTTTGAGCAGCTCTTGCTTTTTTTTCCCTCTGCTTCAGAATAGTCAAAAGTGGTGAGGTTCAGGTTTGTTACATCTTTTAGGTATTTGCTAATGATCAGTGGTTTTAGGGGCTTTCACCATTAAGTGAATAACATGGGCTGTAACTTCAAACTGACTTTCATAAATCACACTTTGTTACACCCAAGCTTTCTGCTTCAAAACTTGCTTGTCAAGGAAACTTGCTGAAACATGTGGTGATACTGTAGGTTTAGAAGCCACGGGCAGAAAACTCCTCGTGAGATCGAGAACTTGAAACGTTGGGGACGTTGGGGACATCCTCCTGTCACACAGGTCACCTCTTGGTGCCGGGGTGGAAAGCCCCCCCCCAGGGCCTCAGGATTTTACATGTCTCAATACAGTGAATTCTGTGCATTTGCGTTTGTCACTTTTGGAGTAAGTGACGCGGAATTTGCCCTAAATATCGGCATCTCCGCCTGGGTTCCCCGGTGGGATGGCAGGAGAGGGAAGGCACAGCGTGTGCTGCCCGGCAGAGGCCCCCACCTGGCCTGTGTGACTGTTTCTCTCCCTCCTGCGGGTGAAAGAAGCGGCAGAGAGGAGCTGCTGAGGAGGCTGGGGGGGCTCAGCGGGAGCCGGGCGGG
>NW_009953486.1:6812133-6831594 GCF_000747805.2 Chaetura pelagica | reverse complement strand
CCGCGGGCAGCGCTGCGGGCGCCCGGCAGGTGGCGCTGGGGCGCGCGGGTCCGCCCGCCCGGCCCGGGCAGTAATTGGGGAGTAATTAAACAGCCCGGGGATGCCGTGGTCCTTTCCATCCCCTCAGCGGTGGGATGAAACCTTGCTAGAAGGCTGCTCCGCTGCTACAACAGCTCGTTCTGAGGCAGTGGCACTGCACGGGCGGATGCAGGCGCTGATTTATGTGTGTTACTGTAACGTTCACGGGCACCGGCTGCTAATTAAGGCCACCTGTGCTAAATGGTGTACAAATGCAACGAGCTCGTGTCTGCTTAGAGCCTGCAATCAGAATATAAGGGAGAAGTTGATACGGGTGGAAGAACTGAGCAGTGAGGACTAATTAATGGTGGGGTTGTGACTGATACACTGTGCAGCATTTGTAGCATGCCAATTATCTTCACTGTTCTTGGTGCCTAATTGCTTGGGATAAACCATTTAGAGCAAGAGGTATATGTTACTATTTAGCTTACCTCAGGCTTTCTGCACAGAGTGGTGCAGGCTGAAGGCTATTTGGGTTATGGTGCTCATGTAAGATTAATGAATGTGATTTTTGCAGTCAACTTTCCTTTCTTAGGGGAAAAAAAAAAAAAAAGGTAAATTTAGGGTGAGGAACTGATGCTGCATTTTAACCCTTCCTGAGTGCTAGTTCAGGTATCATGGACCAAGTTTTTAGAGGAACTTTCTCTTGTGATTACTGATACACAGACCGTCTTGTCTTCTATTAGCACTTAGCACAGCATTTTTCTTGTGTCTTCAACCATCTTGTGTAATGCATGTGTCACTGGCAAATACAAAGGTTGCTAATGGTATTGAATGCACATCTCATGGCACGAAGTGACCAGCCAACATTTCCTCTGGGTTGTGTTGCTTATGAGCTATTTTGTTGGATGATTTTTAGGAACAGTATAGATTAATGGAGAAGAACAGGATAAATTGAAGCAGATAAGAAAATTATGTGGCCAGTGTTTCTTAAGCAGCTGAAAAGCCTTTTCCTTTATTGTTACAAGCTTTAGTGCAAATTAAAGACCTCGGTGTGCTGGCCTTTGTGCACATTGTCTTCTGTTAACAGAACAAATTGCTTCTGAAGCATCTTTCCATGTTTCCATGTTTCTGTTCATGTATCCCAGTGTTGTTTAGAGAAATGTCATGTTTACTCTTAAGGGAAGAACTCATAAATCATAGGTGGTCCCAAAGCAGCCTGTTTTGGTCTGCAATAACTCATTGGAAACTAAAATTAACGTGTTTGACACAGTTTATGCAAAATAAAATCAGTTAACTAATTATTATTTGGTTATGGGACAAATCTTCCTTCCATCTTGGATTTGAATTCTGCTCAAGAGAAGTGATGCCGTCCTCCTTGTTCTAGGTAAATCAGCAATATAGCCAGTTATTAATCCTTTATTGACTTCTACCAGAGGTTTCTGGTTTTGTTGTTGGCATGTCTTGCTTATGGAAAGGGGGCATCATTGCTTCCAGAAGGAAGTGACATAGAGTGGAAAGAAACTGCAGTTTGGCTCATGAAAATCTCATGTGGTTAGTAGGGGCTCTTAAAAGGAGAAATCGCTGCCTTGTAAGATTAGTTCAGTGTTAGTGACTGTTTAAGCAATTCTTTTTCCATTCAGCTTTTGACAAAAATAGCTGTAAAGGAGCATGTGAAACTCAGAGCATGCAGTCTATTTTTTGATATATCTTGACTTACAGTTGTCAGCTTTATAGTCTCTAGTACAGCACATTAAGTCTGTGCAAAATGTAGAACACAAAAGGTTGGTTTCTTGGGCCAAAAATCCTTTGAATTCATTCCTGAAAGGTGATGATTGCTTCAGTGATACGACATTTGAATCAATAGCTCTTCACTGCTGATTGTATTCTGTCTGATTTACTATTAAGTCCATTCACTCAATTCTTCTGTTTGGGAGCTTATGCTAAGATTTTGTATGTACCTTGTGCTTTTTCTTATGAATCAAGCACACAGCTTACATTTTTAGCTTTAATATGGGGAAGATGGTTAGCTTGTTCAGATGGGTCCAGTGAGCTTTCAAACCTCCTTTGTGACTTCTTCTCTTGTCAACCTTTTATACAAAAAGCACTAACCTAGTTTGAAAACTGTGTCTCTGCGTTGCCCCTGAAAACATTTTTCCACAACCTGCAGGCTGTGAATAGTTCCCTAGTATGCAGATTATTTACTTTATCTGGGAATATCAAAGCACTGCAGCCAGTGTGCTGATTCTGTGCTTTTCTATGCAGTACCTACAATGTAAGGTTCCTTTCAGCAGCACATCAAATGGCACCTGGGAATCTCATAAATCTAATGTAGTATTTGAACTGATTCCAGCTTCTGTGCCTAGCAATCATTTGATCTTTTGTCTATGCCAAAAAAAGGCAAGGAGAATCTTGTTGGTTTTGGTTTTTTTCAGTTGGGCATTCAGTGAAGTATTCGCATAGAGGGATTTAGCTTTTCTCCTTCAAGTGTGCTGCTTTTCCCTTACCAGTACTCTTGATGCATATGTTTGAATACTGCAACGAGGAAGAAGCTGTATGCTCAGTGCTCAGACAAAATGCTATTTCCGGTTGTCACACTGTTGTACCTGGCTAGGCACAGCATGGCACAGCGCTTAAAATGGACACTTGCTACAGGAGGTAAGTGACAGTGACAATGCAAATAGAGTTGAGCATGCCTCATGCTTGCCATAGGAAGAGCAACTTGCAATAAAAAGATTGTGCTAGAAGAATTTTAATGCCAGTTATTTAACTCTTTGTGATGTCTTCCTTAATGCACTGACCTTTGTAGACGTGGTTCTTTCTGCTTCTTTTATATCAAAGCACATTTCAAAATATTTATATTCAGAGATGCACAGTTGGTTTAGTTATATGTGGGAATAAACTGCTTCAATTTTTTTGGCTAATCCTTGAAGAGATGTATGGATAGACACAAAATTTCTGCTTATGCTTGATACTCTTTGATACTTTCATTTGTTTGTTTGTTTGTTTGTTTTGTTTAATATGTGTGTTGATCCTCCAGCATATTCAGCTGTTTATAAAACTACAGGTTAGTGGTTCTCAAGCCATTGAACCTTCTTGTAGATCTTGCCTCGGGGGAGTATGTTTGTAAATATTACTATATTATGGTTCCACAGCCCAGCTGCTAACTGCTTATCTTTGTCTCATGGACTTAAGAGTTTGGGAACCTCCTCCCTGAGGTCCTTAAGTGTGAAACCTGGTTTCATCACTAGGGAAAAGAGAGTAAGAAGTTGTTTTGTTTGGTTTGCCATGCCTGGGGTTTGCTGACTTCTCAGGAACATACCAAACCTCAGTTTTCTCTTTTCTCACCACTAAGCTGTTCAGTTCACAGTGGTTACTTTTACTTGGTGATCCTTTTATGGTACTCTGTATTAACATGCGAGATTAAAGACTAAAAAATAATATAGAGAGATAATAAAAAAAATAATAATCTGAGACAAATAGGATTTGCACAGTATCTTTGACTTCTGGCTCCAGGTAATTTTGTTTTCTTTTCCTGAAAAAAAAAATAATTGTGGTTGCTCTTTTTTAAAGTACAAAATAAGAAGAACCTGTGCTCATTTAACTGGAACAGCTTTAACTGCACTGTATGCAAGGATGAGGTCTCGCTGCCCTACTCGCAGTGTGCCATTCCTGGTTTGTGTTCTAATTCATCATTCAACCTCTGGTTGTGCTGTCTCCTAGCTGACTTCGGTGCTGTTGGTTTGCTACTTCCTTGAGATTAGTCTTGCTGGCTTCAATTAGAAGACAAAGCTGAATCGAACCTTCCCTCCTCCAATTAGCATAGTAAAAACTAGTAAGAGGAAGACAGGTTTTTTGCCACCGGCTGCTGTGCTCTGGTGCTTGTGCCGAGTGCTCGGCTAAATCTTCAATAAGATAAGGTAAAATACATGGCATGAGGGGAAATAAATCTTGTTTTGTAATGTGGAGTTTCAGATCAGTTCTGCTTTCTATGGCTCATGAGAGGTTGCTGTACCAAGAGAATAATTTCCTTTGTCATGTGCTGACTCCTCTTGAACTCCTCTGTCGCTGTGGTTCTGCAGGCTGCTGCAGAATGACTCTTCTTGAATCATATTTGCATATAATTTCCTTTCATCCCAGGCTGCTTGCTGGAAAATCAGCTCTCCTCTGTCTTGCATTGGTTTATTTCTACCCTGAAAGAAAGATGGTTTAGATTTGTCCATGGCTGCTCTGACCTTGTGTTGACATTTTTTGTGCTGTGTCTGTGCAACATCTCCCTCTTTCTGGCTATGTCCCAAACTGTGTTTGTATTTACAATAGTTATCTACTATTTAGCTGTAAGAGTGGCTTTTCCCTAGTCCTTCCTGAGACCAACATTAGCAAACTATGTTTTTTGGAAAGTCCAGGCACAATTTTTCTCTGATGTAGTTTACCTGAGTGGGAATGTCAGCTCAGACAGATCACCAATCTGGTTTTCACATGTGCTTTATGATAGAGGAGGGGTTTTTTTGCTTATCATTGACTCAGAATAATTCAATAGAAGAACAGAGATTCCGATTGGACACAAGAGGAAAATTTTTCACCATGAGAACAATC
The DNA here is from genome assembly GCF_000747805.2 of Chaetura pelagica. NCBI lineage: Eukaryota > Metazoa > Chordata > Aves > Apodiformes > Apodidae > Chaetura > Chaetura pelagica. The sequence goes on along the minus strand of NW_009953486.1, from coordinate 6,826,980 downwards.
AAACATTGGAATAGTCTCACAAGTGAAGTGGTAGTTTCCTTCCACATTGGACAGTTTAAAGTCTCAGCTTGACAGAGTGCTGAGCCATCTCATACAAACTATAGTAGTACCTAGAAAGGTTGGACCAGATGATCCTTGAGGTTGCTTCCAACCTGGCTTTCTATGATTAGTCAGTAATAGAGAATATAAAAAATCCTGATCTTTTTTAGCTAAAATCACCTGTTGTTGTCTTTTCCTCTGCTGTCTCCTCACTACTACCACTTCAGCCAAAGTGGCAGCAGCGTCTTTGTGGGTTCTGAAGAGCTTTTCTCCTCACTGCTGAAATGTTCCCAGACCACTGCACACTATGCAAGTGCTTATGTACTCTGTATGCTGAGAAAGGAGCAAAACTCTGCCCTTAGGTAAGGTAAAAAATTAGCCTAACCAAGCCATTAGCCTTCTTATGGCTGTAAACATCTGCAGTCTACTTATTAGTATGTGCCCCTTGGATATATATGTTAGCAATAGTGCACTCTGAGATCTTGTCATAGTATGTGCCCCTTGGATATATATGTTAGCAATAGTGCACTCTGAGATCTTGTCATAGTATGTGCCCCTTGGATATATATGTTAGCAATAGTGCACTCTGAGATCTTGTCATAGTTTTTTCTTTGACTTCTAATCTCTAGCTAGGATAACGTTGAAAACTAGCACACGTGCTTTTAATTTTAATTTTCATTAGGTGTTTTTCTTCTCTCCATAGGCATTTGCTAAAATGGTTGCACAGCAATACTCACTCCTTCCTAGAAGTGCTTGAAGCAGAGTTGAGCGGTGGCAGTTTTCTGAATACTATTTGCAAATTATTTCATTGTGCAGCTATCTTGTCATTTAAAACGTGAGTATTTTTAAAGTTTCTTTGAGCAGATGGGGAAGTGGTGTTAAATACCCTTTCTGTACCACATGTGGCCTTACAGCATATTTAATTATTAATTTTAAGTGGCATAAAAGAATTAGCTGGAGTTTGCTTCTGTAAAGGAAGTTTTTCTTCTGTTTTTTGTTTTTGTTTTTTTGTTTGTTTGTTTTGGTTTGGTTTGGTTTTTTTTTTTGTAGTTAGTGATTAGGCTTTAATAGTTCCAGCAGTAATTTTTGAGGAGCTCTACTTTTTGCTCCTGAATGAAAGGATTTTCTCTGTGTGTATATGCAAATAGGGTGCTTGTTATACATCATCTTGCAGTGAGAGACATAATCACAGCTTGCTCTTTCCATTTAGTCTTTGTGTTTATGTCAGTTATGTTGAAATTCGTAGGGTCACCCATGGATGAGCACTGGAGGGGATGAGAACTCCTTCAGTGAATTTTAGTGATACTGGCTGATAGAAGAAGAAAGTTGGGAGTCAGGGATGAGATCTGATGTAGACTTAAGGAAGCTTTACGTACTCTTCATCCTGTCTCTGTTCTTTTCCAATTATGTCTTCATACTACTTACCTTTACACTGTGTTTTCCTTCTCTAAATCTGTTGTTTCCCCAACAATTCATCTCAATCTCCAATTAGCCTTTTCTGAACTTATCCCTTCCATTCTTCCCTCTATATGTCATGTGAATCTACCATGTTCTCAATCTTGGCATATCTCCATCAGGGTCTTTATTCTAATCTCAACTACCTCCCTGCTTTCTTTTGTGCCTTCTGTACTTCTGCCATTTTGTGTCCTTATGGAGCTTCCGTGCCAGTCTGCATAATACTGGGTAGGCAAAAATACACAGGTATTGGTGATTATGTATGTACAGCTGAACCTCTTCAAATTTTTGTCTGATATCGTAGCAACATCTGGGAGCTTCCGTTGCAGGAAAAATCCAGTTCCATTTCAGCAGATACAGGACAGACCTTAACTGTTAAAGAGAGTAATGAATATTCAGTCTGGGTAACAGAGGCGTGGACAGGAGGTGGTGCATACTGATTTAATCTTCAGCTGTCAAACTTCTTTAGAAAACCACAGTTTATATAGACCCAGTAAAGAGTTGTAACTTGGCCAAATTTGGTAATATTTTCATAAGAATGGGAAAATATGTCCCTGATATGAGGGCAGTTTACTGCCAATTTAAAATCTTTGCTGGAGTTTAGGAAGGCATTGGAGCTTTTCAAAAGAGTTAAACAACACATACTTCTCCTTAATTTCATTATCTGAATTGGCTTGATTTTGTTCCCTGAAACTTTCCAAACATGTTAAAATTGCAGCAGATACCCAGATATCTGGAAAATATATCAAAACTGGAAGTTTTGCAAGGTTGGTCTGCCTATACAAATAATGTTGTATAATAGTAAGAATGTGGAAAAGGTCAACTATTTATTCAGAAGCCAACTCGAGTTCTGCTTGAAGACAGTATAGGGTTTTCCTTTGTTTTTTTTTCCTTATAATTACAAAGAAAAATTTTGAAATGGTGCATAATGATGTATTCATGTTGCAGGTATTTCGAATTATAGCATTAGTGAACAAAAGAGAAAAATAGAGAACAGTATGGCTTCCTACTGTACTGATCTTATTCCTCCCATTGTGTCTCCCAAAAATAGTACATCTAGAAAGCTTGGTGAGAGAGGTAACAAGGATGAGCAAAGATAAGAAAAGTTATCTCACAATAATTTCTAAATAGACAAAGATAAAGGCTGAAGGGAGGACAGAACAGGATAGAGATTTGTGAAGTCATCTATATGTGGAGTGGATGAATAGGAAATGATCATTCACTCCCTCCCATAATTCAAGAACTAAGGCCATCCAATGAAATTATCAGCAGGCAGCTTCACAGTACAAAAAGGAATGTACTTACTTTAAGTGATGTATTAATATACCATAGAATTTATGTCCACAGGATGTTATGTATTCCCAAAGTAATTAGATACATTCATGGAGTGGGGGGGTAGAAATCCAGCAATGGATATTATACCAAAACATCCATCCTTCAGCCACAAATTTTTAAAGACTGGGAAGTAGGTTTGTATATTTACCCTTCAAACCTTTCCTAGGCAATCCCTTCAACTGATGACCACTTAATAGGGATTATTAGGCTGCATGGACCCTTCATTGATGCAGTACAGCTACTTGTTAATAACTTTTATGCTGTGGTTCTCACTGTAAATTCTGGCTCTAAATGAGAATGCATTGTGCTGGTAAGGGATTAGTAACTTCAAGTAGAAGTGTGCAGGAAAGGATTGAATTGTTTAAGTACCTGAATGGAGTTTGAATTCAACAACAACATTCTGTTTGGCTTGACTTGAAACCTAGTAAGATCCTTACCAACTATCCAAGTTTCTGTACTCTCCAAATCTGTTTCCTTCTAGCTGTCCATCCTTTTTCTCCTATTACGGAGGATCTCATTGCAGACATAGCCTTTTGGCATCTTTTGCCATTTGAAAATTATGACTATCCTGACCATTTTTGTACTTGAGTTTAATTTGTTCTGAAATGATAGTATTGAAATTGTGTATCTTTTCTCCTTAGCCTTGATGGGACTGGGTAAAAAGTTTGAGAATACCCCTCTCTCTGAGTGTGTTCATGTATATGTATTTCAGCCAAGTTTTTTCCTCTTCTAGTTAAACATACTGCTGTTTTAAACTTAAGGGAAATATAATTTCATTAGTTTACAATTATATTTCAAAGTGCATAAAAATCCTGTAAGGTTTATCTTTTTTATTTTTGGCAGTGCTTTTTGGGTGTTCAGAAAGTTGTTTCATATAGACTTGCAGTACATGATAACACTGGGAAAGGTGTCTAATCTGTGGGAGAAAAGTGAGTAATCAGAATTCACTTTTTATGTTGGGAATATCTAGAGGTGGTCTGAAAAAAAATAAGACCTTATACTAAATATAAATTACAAATATAACTGAGTAAGTCTGACAGCTTGTAAGAATGTAACACCTCCTGAGGGAACAGAACAGAGGAAATAACTTTCTCTTGTGAAGTCTGCAAGCTCTGTGGAAGAAAAGCTTTAACTTTGTATGGGAGAAACTCTGATTTCAAATCTTATATCTGAAGATGTTATCTGTGACATGCCTGAATGGGGTTCAGCAATCTTAGAGTAAGGACAGAAAACCTATTTTAGAAGACTTCAGCATGTGGAGTTTTAAAAAATCCCCACTAGTATATTTTCCAATAGAAGAAAACCGAATGTCAGCAACACTTGCTGTTTTGTCATGCATCTTGCATCTGGCGTTTTCTTAAAGCCAGAAATTTTTTTTCAATGTCATTGGCTGAGAATATTGAAAAATATATATTTTTAGAGTAACTTCTAGTCCTTGTATAGTTGCAGGGGAAGGCTTATAAAATCCTAGCCTCCAAAAAATCTCATCAGCCGTATGAAGAAAAAGGTGCATGTTGGTTAGATTTATTTTTTCCAGAGGCTTTTTATTGTCTTTTTCTTTTTACTAATATGGTAATATCTAAAACAGCAGCTGCTTATCTGAGGTGGAGTTTGCTGTCTTGTCTTGGCTAAAGTGCTGGTTAATGGATTTTCCTGACACCTCGGGTACATTTTGACAAATTGCACTGGGCAATTGATAATGTGATACAAAGCATTCTGTGTGTTACTTCATTGGTTCATCGGAGCTCAGTAATGAGCAGAAGTTATGGATGAGTTATACTGACTTAAGTATCTAGGAAAGGCACCTGTACTTAACGGTTCTTTTGAGTGCTTACCAGGATAAAGTGTCAAGTGCAGTCTGGCTGAAGTCTCCACAGATTGTTAGTAAGTTAATTCTCTGAGAGAGAAGAGCTCAGAAGGAGCTATGTAGAGTTAAGGTTTTGCTATCTGGGTTTGAATTTTCTTAAATCTTAACAAAAACAAATCATTGGAACAAGAAATCTTTCTTGTATTGAGAATTTGCATTTTTTTTAAACTTTTGCTTATGAACCTTCAAATGTAACTTAATGGCAGTTTCACCATCACTATTTGCTATGTATTACCCATTTATTTTCTTGAAGACTCCAAAGCACATATTGGCTTTTCTCTTATGTTGGCTTTGCCACTGACAACGTGTGATCACATATATGTCATGCTACTTCTTTGTGTCCTAGTTTACCTCACAAGATAATATTTAGTGTTTCCAAAATGCTGTGAGATTTTTCTGACAGCCTTGAAGAAAAATATTTGTTAAATTATTACTAAAATGTACCAGATGGGAAAGATGAGCAGAGAGAAAATAGAGCAGTGTATTTTAAAACTGGGGGTGTACTATGTTCATATTTAAAACTCACTAATTTTCAAGTGCTGCATACTACCAACCATTTTTTAATATTGGAGAAAATAAGAAAATCTGACATGCACTTAAACATTTTTTGTTAAGAACTTTGCTTATGTGTTCCGCTTATTTCATTGCAACTATGCTAGAAGTTCATCCAGTTTCATTCTGATTGGACTAATTCATTAACAGATTCAGGAGCCCCAGATTGGTTACACTGGTTCTGTGTGGAGAAACATAATACTGTAAAATGGAAAGATTCACATGAAGGGATGCAGTAGGCCCAGAAGTCAAGATTTCAACTACCCATGGCTTTAGCCCTTGCTCATCTGTTTTTTTGAGGGAGCCTGCACAATTCTCAAAGTTGAAGCAAGAGTTTCTTACAAGTTTGCTGAGTCTGGTGTAGAGCAGAAGAGCTTGAGAGAGGTGGCAACACTGTGCTTGGATATCAAGTGGTGGTTCTGGTTTGGAGGAGCAGATGAGAGTGCTGGGGGCTTGCATGTTGCACGTGGGAGTAGGCATAGACATACCTGTGTATTGAGAACACTGGGGAAGGCTGGGTGAGAAGTGGGAGTTCGGGCTGGTGGGATCCAGCAGGCACACATACATTATTGACAGTAATAGTGTGTAGTTTTCATGTGTGCAGGAACAGAAGTCAAAATACAAAATACTGCCTGTTCCCACTTGAACCAATTTTTTTTTCAGTGCATCTAGAACTACTGTAAAAAGTCTTTAAACTAGAAATGCCATTGTTAGACTGTTCAAAACAGGGCAGTATAGTGACACATAAATAAGGATTTGTGCAGCACATGTTCTGAGTTAAATACATAGTGATGGAGGCAAACTGTAGTGTAATTGCTGCTCTTCAGAGAGCAGTTGGTGCAAAGGGTCTCTTGTACAAAACAGGTACCACTTAGGGGAGACTTCAGCTTTTAATCGAGCTATCATGCTGAAATGGTAGTGGAAAAAAAGATCTCTAGCTTATGTGCAACAAAGAAGTTAAAATAACAATCCAGATTCTTTTTTTTTTTTTTAATCATTGCTAAGATTGGCTTCTGACTTCCTGTTCTGTAACGGAAAGGGATTAGGCCTTTTATGTTTTGAAAGAGACAGAGCCAATGCCTGCTGCAAAATTTCATCACTGTGATCAAACGGATGAATGAAAACAGCTAAGAAAAACTTGATTTGTCAAAAAGCCACCTTCATTAATCATAGGAATTGTTTTTAAGCTATACTTGCATCTCGCTGACAAAAGCTTCTGGCTACATATGTAAAGATTTGTAAAACAGTGCCTGTCTGGATGCTGGTATAATCTGTGCCAGAAAACAGAAACTCAGCCTCTGCATGTAAAGAGCTCCTCCTCCGCAGTTCAATTTCAGTGACTCTATTGGTTAGTATTGTTGAGCTTTAAATATATTCTGCAGAACACTGTTTACTAGGCTGTGATGCTTGTTCTTGAACGGCAAGAAAAAAAATCTTTCTTCAGAGATGTTTTACACAGCGTTGCCCTGTGCAGAGTTAAAGTGAATTAGTTACACACTGGCGCCAGTGAAATAAGCAGTAAATGTCTCTTCACCCTCCCCTTTTCTTACACTCCTTTTGGCTGCTCCTGTAAGGAATGCAGCAAGTAGTGGCTACTGCTGTCACTATTGATTTAAACATTTGCATGTTACAGGTTGCAGCTCTGCACTGGCTGTGTTTGGGGGCAATATAGAAGGTCTTCAGTTGTATCAGATTTTCTGTTCATATTTGAATTTGTCTTCCATATAAGGCTCTGTGACATTTTATCCATTGTTAAACAGGATTGTATGCACTTATTATTACAAAACAATGTGTGTAAAATACTTAGGGTTCACAATCTCAGTGGTTCATGGTTCCTATTCATAAACCTGTGCTGTGTTGCTGTCGATTCTTAAAAAAACAAAAGCAGTAAAATAATAAAAGCTAAAAGTTGGCTGCTGTGTCTCTAGTATAAGTGCCCTAGGGTAGCACATTGTGAAAGGTGCTGTTGGGTCCCCTACTTAGCAGAATTACTTGTGTGGATTTTTCTTAGTGCCCCAGTTTCTTTGTTACAGGTGTAACAAATTTATACATCTGGCTTTCAGAGAAATGAACCACATTTACCAAAATAGTAGAATTCTCTTACTAAAAAAAAGTTAACACTTTTCCCTGTTTCGGGGTTCCTTTGGTTATACTGTTTTTCTCAGTTTATGCTGTACCAGCTACATTTTAAGTTCTAGCTGAGTTGCAGAAACCCACTGCAGACTACATGATGTCAGTTTTAAACATTTCACATGGATTGTAATACATTGAGAAATTATGTTTTTGCCAGCCATAGTTGTGGTGAGCTTGTTGGGAACTTTGTTTTATCATATTGCTGTGGATTATTGCCTCCACTGCATGGTATGCTCTTCCATTTATTTCTGTAACCATGTAATATATACTTTTGTAATGGTGTCTCATCAGAGGAATGTCTGTAGAAATTGTGGTCTCAGTGTGACAAAAGCAAAAATGTCTGTGTTTAATTTATTCCTGTTTTTAATTCTGCACACAAAAATGTTGACCTTTAAAATGGTTTTCTGTTTACAAACATTTTACTTTAAAATAATAAGAATTCACAATTTAAAGTGGGGGTTAGATGGCTTAAGTGAGAGCAGGGTGCTAAATCTTGAAGGACATGATTGACAGTAGTTCCAGGCACAAACTACTTTCTGGGTAAACACCAAAGAAATGGGCAAAAGGAAACACATGCAGTACCTTGCTAATAGGAATTGGAGGCACACAGGAATAAAATTACTTTATTATGGATGTGCCATAAATCCACAGTGTAGCCTGGCACCACACTGAGGTGTCCACAGAACTGTGAGTAGATGACTCTCTCTGTATGAAACTTGTTTGCTGAGCTATTGTGATGCTTGAGCCCTCCACCTGAAGTCCTTCTTTAAAGGACTAAGAAGAGTAGGTGAGCAAAGAATCCATTTTATAACTGCAGAAACTGGTACAAGACCAAGAAGATGCTATGGGTTGATTAAAAGGTTAATTTTTTCTATTTCTATAACTCCAGTTATTCCACACAGAATAATTTCAAAGTTAACATGTGGATGAAGTAGGCATGAGGGAATTTTGGAAAGGAAAGTTTTTTTCTGATTTGGCTTTTAGAATATGGAGCACATTGTAGCTTGTGGATTTTCACAGTATACTAAAGTGATACTCAGAAAGGAGTAACTCTCATATAAATCATGCTTACTGTAAATCAAGTTGACTTCTTCTGGAAGTACATAGATTAAGATGAATGAAATATGAAGGCTGTCTGGGGAATGAAGATCTTCATCCTATTAATACTTTTTAAGAAAGTTGACCTAAGTATGTGTTTAGCTATCAACTCATATGCAAAGTGATTTAAAAATTGTGTTGTTTGTGAAATTAGTCTGAATCTTAACTTTCACTTTTACTTCGAGATAATTTGCTTACAAAGTGAGAGATAAGGTGAGAGGTCAGATTCTGGAGAAGTTTTTTCTTCTCTCCCTTTTTAAAAATGGCCACAGCGCTGCTAAAGGCTGCATTGCTGTTACTAAATTGTTTGTTCTCCTCCAAAATGCCTGGGTAAGTGAAGTCAGTCAGAAGGTGTTACACAGGCATTATCTGATAATGTGGATTTTACTTTCTTTCTCTGAGTAAAGCTGCGGTCATATTCCAGCCCCGTGGCACCCTCTGCTTATGGAGTTTATTACTGCCTTCCTGTCTGCCCTCCCCCAGCTTCACACACATATCCAATTAACTCCCCCCTTCCTCTGCACTTTCCTCCATCCTTTTGTGCTGCATCATAGATGTTCCTACCTGGGACACCCACCACTTTTTAAAATTATTTTATCAATTCCTTTGCAGTGCCTCTGCCATTTCTGTGTGAGCCTGTTAAATATGGAAGTCTCCTGGGGGATCCAACTGGCCTTCTCTGTGTCTCATTTTCCTGATGACTGCTCTCCTCTTGGTGGTTGTTCACAATTCCTCCACTTAGATTTTGTTTGGGACCTTTTGCGTGTCATCTAGTAGCATGTGTAACTGTTCAATGTCTTTAGAATAAATACCTATATGTCAGGAAAATAATAAGAAAAAACCTAATAACTAGAAGTCAAATAGATGAAGTGGGTGTCACACTCTTGTAGAGAAGATACAGTGGCTGGATCTTTTGCTGGTATGTTGAAGCAAAGTGAAACCAAAGTTTCATTTTCCTCCGTATGCTGTGCTTTTAACTGGGGCAGTTTAGCTGCTCCTGCACTAGAGAAGAGGCAGAGGAGCCAACAGGAGTTGAAAATCACCGCAGCTGTCTTCAGGCAAGCTGTTCCTCTTTGAGCATTCAGTTTAATGTATGCAGTCTGCCACATTCATTCTTGAAGTAGCTCTTAACATGGGTAGCTGTAAAAGGACTAATCTTGGTCCAATATACTTTTGAAAATAAGAACTTTAATGTAACAAGAGAAACGCACATCTTTGCTTCCTAGCATCAAAACTGTTGCAAGTAAATAAGCATTTTCACAGTTGTCTTCAAAATTGTGAAAGATGTTAATAAAATCTGTGCAACTTTTTTTTTTTAAGTACAGTGAAATGTACTCACAAAATTAATTCAAATCTCAGGAAAAGGGCAGTAAGGAAGGAACTGAGAACAGTAATACTTAAACATATGTGTTTCATTAATGTGAGAATGAGTGAAGTGTTGGAAATGCTAAGTGTATTCAAGAAACACCTGGGTTCCTTTGTGGAGAGGAAATATCTGGTGAAAGATCTGGAATGGAAATAAAAAAGCATGAGTTTAAGTATGAAGGATCTGGGACCAGATGAGGGTTTTTTCACTATAAAGAATGCCTTGTGTTCAAGTATTTGTGGCATAAATGTATCCTGTTAGTGTCCTTTCTTCACTTGGGTGTGACATATGCTGACATTGGCTATTTTGGTTACAACCACAGTATTTTTTGGGTTTAAGTTTGCTATTTCAAATCATTGGGAGTAGGACCCCAGCAGCTAATACACTGTGGTGTAGTTTTATGAAGATAAATTAGTTATATAACCTAGTAATAGGAAATGGATGACATAGTTCTTCAGTCAGAATTAAGAATTTCAAATTCATGCATTGACTTTATCATTACAACTGGGCCATATACTGGAGGCAGCATTCGTGCACGGTTACTGTGCAGTGACTTTTCTGAAAAGGGTCTGTCCACCTTCCAGTGGAGAGTTTTCCACCTCATGCACCATCGCCATGTGGGCTTCTTTCCCTGACAGCTTCTGTAAAGAAACTTGCTTTGGAATTTGCTCATCTAGATCAAGACCTCTTGCTCAGTGTATCTCCATACTAATTGTAGATGTCACCCATCGAAGTGGTCCATTGGATGCTCTCTTTATAAGAACACATTTAAAACATGACACTTGTTAAAGGCACGAATGCAGATCTGGTGGATTTTTATTTTTTTGTCTTAGCAACAGCTAAGCAGAACTTCATAGCACATAACTTCAGAAATATGTATTCCTTAGTGACCTGGAACTATGCCTGTTCACCTGCATTACTGAAATGCTTGAGTGCTCTTTAGTATTATTACTAGAAAAACACTGAATAGCAAATGAAATACCATTTTAGCCAAAACTAAAACAAAGCTTATCCTCATGTCTTGGCATTCTCTAGGTCACAGACCCAACTATTGGAGCATAATGTTGATCACCTTTAGTTTTCAAGGGGGTAAGAAGTTAGGAATTTTTTTTTAAGAACTGATTTTTTTGGGAAAAAAAAAAAGATTAAAAAGTGTGTGTTTCACAAAGTGGAGAAACATTCCCTCTGCTGGTATCCATCCCTTCCTGGCTGGGCCATTTTCTGTGGCTGGCAGGCAGTTTTGTGCGTGATGTAATGGTGGTGTTACAGGAAAGATGCTTTGTCGTGCTGGAGCCTCTAGGAGCCGTAGGACTAGCATTTTTTTTCCCAGAGCCTCCAACACAAACGTACAGGGTGATGCGTTGGTTCCCTTACCCACTCCGGTTACCAGCATATTACCCTTCCCCCACCTCTTACCAAGTGTTTCTCCCCGAGGCAAATTTCTTGCTGTCTGGAGTACCAAACATGCACGGGCACTTATTTTTTCTTTTAGATTTCCTAGTGTAGTTGCTAAAAAGCAGCAATAGCTAAAAAGACTATTTTACTTAGGTTTTTCTGGTTTTAGTAGAGAGACAAAGAGTGAGTGTGTGTACATGTGTAAAAAAAATAATAAAACAAATCCATAGTTTATAGCTAAGTGAGACCAGCTTTCCCCTGTTTCCTTTTTTTTCTTTTTTCTTTTTTTTAAAGTATCTTTACTCAGCAGTCACTTTTTTTTTTTTTTCCTGTGGTAAAAAATACAACATGAGCAGATGGCAAGTATTAACACATGAAATGCACTGCCTGCTTGAAGTTGATTTAACAGTCTAGTTTTCTGTCACTGGCTTTCAGCTAGTTAAGTAGTGTTTACAAGTTAATGAATTTGTTCCACTTGAAATATTTGATGGTATGTGCTGATGTTCACTGGTAAAGGGATCCTTTAGGAATAAGAGAGGAAAGCATGATGTTTCTAGACACCAAGCTTGTGGGTTTTTTTTCCTTTGACTGATTTTAGCATTTTTGCCATTAATATGAAAAGACAGAAAGACCAATAGCAGGTAACACACAGCCTTTTATGTTGCAATCCAGCTTTAAGCACTGCAGTGATTCCATACCTTATAGCAGCTCCATATTTGAACCATGTAGTTTGCAGTTTCATTGCTATTGAATGTTCCTGAACATTAGACAAGGATTTGAAAAACAAATAATGTTTTATGTAGCAAATCAGGAAACATTTTCATATTCCTATGTGATCTACTTCCATGCTTGCTTTGCAAGGATGACTGTAAGCTATTAAATAGGCTGCTATATATAAATTAGTCCACATTTGGCAGCAAAACTGCCTAGAATAGGCTGATAAAATTCTGTATATTTTGAGTTCATGCATAAAACTCCTTGCTACACCACATGCTATCTACCTAATAGCACTTGAAATGAAGCCAGCTCCAAGAATTGTATTCATTGTAAGAAATATTTACTGCTGGTTATTGAGCATCAAACACACTTAGTGTTTATACAGCACATTGCTCTTTGTATAGAACGTTCTGTTTGTCAAAACTAGCTAAACCTGCAAACTAGTATTCCTTGTCAAGCAACCTGTAAGCATTGGTGCATAGCAAGAGTTAACATCTTTTACTATTTGAGCAATTTGTGCCAAAAGAGTATGTTTGAAAGGCTTTGTTGATATTTTTGGCATTGTTTTGAATTTTCTAAAATAGTAGATTTTAGTTTTCTTTGGGTTTTTGTTTATCTGGTTGTGTTGTGTTTTTTTTTTAATGTTACCCACTTTAATACCAGTTTATTCAAACAGGATGAAGGTCAAGTTCCTGTTTGGAAAGGATGCCATACATAGGTTACCTTTGACTTGAAATGTAAGATCAAACTAATTGCTTTGAATATGTGTGAGTGTATGTTTAATACCTAAAAACTGACAGTAATTTATTGTATTCTTGAAGAAGGCTTCTCTCCCAAGTAAACAGTGCTTGATTGAGTAGGGTTGAGATCAGTCTGCAAGCACAGACATCGGTGCAGCTTCGACAGGAGGCCTGAGGTGGCAGGTTTTAACTACCTGGGAGATGATACAGACACCCCCTGGCTGTCCTGAAGTGCTCTGTGCTCCTGCTGCATGCAGTTCATACGCAGAAATGAGACTCGTTAACCATGCCTTTTATTGGGCTTTATGGATGTGTGACATCATTGGCAGCCAATCAGGAAGTGCTTCAGGGCAGAGTTTAGAAGCTATTTCATAATATATTTATATTCTGTGCAGATATTTTTGGGCTTCAGTAACATTCATTTTGTCGCAGAGTCCATGTGTCAATACAGCTTGGGGAAAAAAAAGGTATGAAATAGCATGTTTGCCCTTGTTTTTTTTGTAGTTCAGCTGGTAGCAAAATGCTATAGAAGGCATAGCTGCTATGCTGCAAAATAGTTATTATGGAAATGATCTTCTTCCTCCAGCAGCAGTAATGCTGCAAGCCTATCTTAAGCGATGGTTGTGTGCTCCCTCCTAGGCTGCTTCTGCTTAAGTAGCCAGACCTGAAAGTATTTCCCAAGCTGCTCTGGTTTGCCAAGGACAAAAATACAAGATAGTCTGCAGAGAACAAGTGTGTGTGTGAGTGCCAGCCAGAGTCACCATGCAGCTGGGCTTCCTTGTCCCTGGCCTGGCTTGGCTGGACTGGGCACCCTAGTTTTCAAGCCCCACAGCAGCTCCCACACCCCCTGTGTGCAGAGCACCTTGCTTTGCCGTTGCCTCAGTGCACACAGACTGTTTTATTTTCCCTTAGTTGACAACTTAACCTATTGCAGGAGAACCATTCACTGATAGTTTCTATTCCCACCATTCCTGCTTAACTCTTTCATTTCCAGATTAGCAGGACCACCTGGGATTGTAAACCAAACTATTATGATAATTTGCAAACCATGGCAATTTTTTAAAAGTCAGTTTCTATTAAGACAAAACTGTATCTTTCTAATAGGAAAAAAAAAGAAATAGAGGCATTTATCAGTGGTAGGACTGTTACTACTTTTATGCTGTTTCTCCTCCGATTTAAGCACTGTGGCTGTGCACGTCAGGTTGCTAAAAGTCACTATTCACATATGTTCCATGATAGTCCTGCAAAGCTTACAAGAGCAGTGCTGACTCCTTCATCCTGTTGGGATCCCAGAGATTTTATCTGCTACTGAGCAAAAAGGCCTGGAAAGAAGTCTTTCAGATGTTAGCTGTATCTGTAGCATGCTGCTCAGTGTTCACAAATTATTTAGAAAATGAGGCATACAATAAGATGAGGAAGCTTGTTGACATAGTTGAGATCACAGAAGTGATGCCAACTGCAGAGAGCTGTAGACAGATCTTGCAACATTGTGAGACTGAGTGGAAGAACTTGTAGCCAAAATGAAATGTCACTAAATACAAGGTGATGCAAATAGGGATGATGCAAGCAAGCTTTAAGTATATGGTGTTGGTCTCTGCACTAGCATTTTTCACTAAAGAAAGAGATCAAGATGACTTTATGAAGACCTTCAGCTCAATTCCACAGCAGGCAAGAAAGAGACTTATATGTTAGGAATTATTAGGAAGAGTACAAACAAAGAAAAGAAAAACCTTCTTCAGCCACTCTGTGAGTCTGTGGCTTCATCTTCAATACTGAGTGAAATTCTGATCCCACTGTAGCAGAACTAAAAAAGGCATCTGGAATGGGAGTTTGGAACCACATCCCTTTGGGAAACAGCTAAGTGGACTGTGATTTTAATAGCTGAATGCACTACAGTTCTTTGAAATTTGAAATTGCATGAGATATTAAGTAGAAATTATTACTAGGAAATTGCCTCAAAATGAACTAAAGGAGGCTCTTCTTTTTCATGGAATACATAACTGGAGTTTGGAACTCACTTTTGTAACTGTAGAAGAAAGATGTATGTAAAATCCTACCAGACAAAGTCATTTAGCACAGTTACCTTTCTATTTCTCAGAACTTGTATGCTGCAAATTCCTATAGATTAAGAGAGTATTCAAGGCAGGAAT
>NW_009953486.1:6795738-6811963 GCF_000747805.2 Chaetura pelagica | reverse complement strand
AATGCTGCATTCTTGTTCTGGTTTTATACACTAAGCATCAGCTGTTGGTCTCAGCTGGAGACAAGTTACTAAGCTTTGATTTGACAGTGTAAGCATGCTGGCTATTCTTGTACTTGTGGACAGATTTCTTGTACTACTGTAGAACAGCATCACGACCACTGACTAGAGGTTGACACACAAGCCAGACCTCATTGATCTTTGTTTCCTGCTGTATTACTCTTGGAAACTGAGTGAAATTTTCCATCTGGTCTGAATTGCAGGTGGGTCAATCTCTCTCAATGGCCTCCCAATGTGCATTAGAGTATTTTGCCAAACTAAAGCAAATGCTTCCAGTTTTGTTACATTTCTGGTGTCTGCTGGATGGTCCAGAGTGCTGTGTGCTTTCAATTCCCATTGCCTTGCATAGAAATACCTGATTTGTAAATAATTTTCCTTTATGAATACTTTTTCTTGCACTGTTTCTCTATTAGGAATGTTGAGTTCATTCTAACTGTGAAGTCATCAGGAATGGTATGACTATGGTGTAACTGTGGATAAGGGGAGAGCAGCTGATATCTTTTACCTCATCTTTAGGAAGTCTTTTGATACCGACACTTACATCATCCATCCTTGTATCCAAATTGGGATGTTATGATCTAGACAGTGACTGCTAGATAGGTGAAAATACTGATTGGATTATTAGGCTCAAAAGGTAGTTGTAATTGGTTTGTAATCTACCTGGATGCTAGTTACAGGTGTAGTTTGTGAGACATTTGCCTAATATCTTTATTGATGACCTCGAGGAAGAGACAGAATGTGCCCTCCTCAAGCCTGTGGACAGGTGCACAACAGATGAAGGGGAGACAGCTGTCATAAGTAACAATGGGATGTTTTGACAGCCTCATCCCTTCCTTCAGTGCTGCTGGACCTAGTGTAATTAAATTGGTGAGTTTATGTATGATGTCTCATGCTGCATCATTGCCCCATTTTACAGGTAGTGGAACCAAAGTACAGAAACTGTAAAGGCTCCTGTTTAGAGTCACTCAGACTACATTCAGATGCTTTTGTAGTGTGAGCCTGAGCTCCTCTGCATCTCACATCCATACTGCCTGATTGCTTGATCATAGTCTCAGACGAGGATTGGAAGTTTGTTTTGTATTATGATAATATTGAAACAGTGAGCCAGCCTTGAGGAGCAGGCTCTTTCCTCTACTGGGCTACTACTACAGTGAATCATTTGCAAAGTTAAGGAAAGGAGCATGAACTCCTTGTCCTTTGCCATGTCTGTTTGGTCAATCCATTTTTTAATTATCCTTATTTGATTCTCATTATAATTACAGACTCCTTCCTGAATATAATGCTGCCTCGTGCCTCAGATGGATGGTATTATTTTTGTTTACTTTTGTCTGTGGTATTATTCCAGAAAGTGAAAGCAGTTTGAGTTGTTCCTTGGGGACCTCAGCTGCTGTTCTATGTTGCAAGAGGCTCCAAATGTTTAAATGTCTGAGAAGAAAAAACGTGTTGGTATGAATTGATTTGCAAAGGGACATAGAATTTGAGGCTGTTACTATTCTGGTATTGTATGCGCTTGACTCAGACACTGAATTAATAAAGGAAAAGGTGCTCATAAGAGTCTAGGACTGGCAGCCTTGGAGTCTGCTGTTTATGCCTTAACTCATTGTTTCAAAAAGACTGAAAGCCAGGATAAGATGCTAGTTGAGACTCCCTAGCCATTCACTTTTTTACCTCAGTGGAAAAAGCTATCTAACACCTGCTTTGAAGGTTTGTGGATATAACTCTCAGTCCCTGGGGGAATCAAACTGAGATTGTCAGCATGTGATACATTAGGGAGTAATGAATAAATTAATTTTGAGCATTGGCTATGAGCAACAAACATAGCAGCAGACTTGGACTTTGTACATTTTACTTGGAGTGCCACTAGAAAATGTGAGTGCAGCACTACATTTTTTTAATGTATAAGTTAACTTGTACGAGAATGCAGAAAACCTACCTAACCCTAATATCACATGGCGATTTCCCACCAGTTAGGGAATGGAATGAATAGCCCAGAAATGCTGAGTCTAATGCTTAGGGTTAACATGATTAAGATCAGAAGTAGAGTTAAAGTAATTTATTGTCTCTCTGCCTCAGTTACAATCACTGAATAATGTAAGTTAAAACATCTGGAGGTCATCAGGTTCAACTCCTTTCTGAAGAAAGGGTCAATCAAAGTTAGATTAGGCTGCACAGGGTCTTGTCCAGTCAAGTGCTTCCAAGAAGGAAGATTTCACAGGCTCTCCAGGCACCTGCTCCAGTCTTTGACCATGTAATCATGTAGATTTTTTTTTTCTATATGTCTGATTGGTATTTCTGTTTCTACAACTTATATCCACTGCTTGTGGGGTGGTTTTGCTATACGGTTCTGAGTCCAGTTTTTTTTTTTTCTCTGCTCTGTCTTCACTCATCAGAAGACATCAACTAAATTGCACCTCTCTTCTTCAGGCTTAAGAAACCATCTGTCTCAAACTCTCATCATAGTGTATGTGCTCCAGCCCCCAAACACCTTGACTGTCCTCTGCTGGGCTTGCTCCAGGTATGTCAGTCCAGTAAATCCTTCATGACCTGGGGAGGCAAAAGCAGACACAGAACTCCAGGTCCTGTCTTATGCCAAAACAGAGGGAAGTTATCACATCCCTCAGTCTGTTGGTTGTGCTTATACTGATACCAGTATGCTGTTAGCTTTGATCTCTGCCAGAGCACTCTGCTGATTCAGGTTCAGCTTCTGGTGTCTGAGGACCACTGGTACTTTTTCTGCAAAGGTGCTTTCTAGCCAGCTGTTAATTAGGTTGGCTAACCATTGTTTGCCCTTGTTAGATCTGTGCTGGCTCTTTTCAGTCACCTCCTTTTCTTTGAAGTGCTGAAAATGGATTCCAAAAGGACTCGCTCCATATTTTCTTTGGTACTGAGGTTGGGCTGAACATCCTGCAGATCCATGTATTTTCCTCCTTGGCTTTCTTGAAGATAAGCATAATATTTTACTCTTTTCCAGTCATCAAGAACTTTCTCTGATTGCTCTGATCTTTAAGATGACTGACAGCAGCCTCACAAAGATGTGAACCAGCAGCGTAAACATCCTCAAATGTATGCATCTGGTCCCATGGTTTTTGTTGGTGTTTGGTTTGTTTGTTTTGTTTTAACCAGTTCACTGTAATAGTCTGTATTTGGTTCTGCCCCTGTCTTATATTCTTCTTTAGGTTGTGCCACTAGACAGGGACCTGGAAATTCTGGGACAATACCTTTGCAGAAAAAAATATGGCAAAGAATGCATGGAGTTATCTTACTAGTAAAATAAGAATATTTGTGTTAGAAGGATATTGTGACAGTTAAATGGTCACATCTGGAGTATTGTGTCCAGTTCTGGGCCCTGCAGTTGAAGAAGAGGGAACTGCTTGAAAGAGCCCAGTGCTGAGCCACAGAGATGATTAAAGGAGTGGAAAATCTCCCTTATGAGGAAAGGCTGAGGGAGCTGGGTCTCTTCAGCTTGGAGAAGAAGAAACTGAGGGGTGATCTCATCAATTATTACAAATTTGTAAAGGGCAGGTGTCAGGATCACTTTGTTTCTGCCACTTTGAGAATCCGCTCTTGCCGCAGGCCTCGCTTGAGGGCAGTGGGACAAACGTTGTTAAGACACACAAACCACTGATTACCTCCTGGGATATAAGACTGCAGTCCAGCCTCCCCAGTGCCCTGGTGTTCAAGGGTTGTTGGATAGCAAGGGGGCTGTAGTCTGAAATTCTGTGGCTTCAACAGGAGGGTCTCCCTCAAACATCTCAAACTCACCCCCACGGCCTTTTTCCTTCTCACACCACCTAAGCACAGACTGTACACTCAGAGCACATTTTGTGGTGAGGTTCTTCAAAGCTGTCACACCTCTTTTGCATCCCACACTCTTTAGGCAGTAGAAGAGCTGCTGCATCCGGGTGTATCTGTCTCCTTACTGAACAGCTAATAAGCTGTAGTTTCCTGTGGCTTCAGCAAGATTATCGATTTGTGCAGTGGTCATTATTGCAGCTGTTGAATAAATTTTTGCTGAAGACACTGAAGAGGGGGAGGGGGAAAGGGAGATGACGTTTTTTTCTCCTGTGCTTTTAAAAAATTCTCTTGACTTCATGTATGTCATTACTATTTAGGGAACAATGGTAGCTGTTTGACTGTTTTTACATGTTTTCATGGTACTGTACTTCACAAAGAGAAGCCTGATTTATCCTTCCCTTGAGGAGATTCTAATCATAAGTAATAAGTGAAAGGCTGTCATTACTGACTAATTTCAGCCAAAAGGATCTGTATGATGCTTTATGGAGCTTGCATAGAATTGGCCTTGCTCTGAAGTGCTTACACAGAATGTTTGGAACAAACCAAAGAAAAAGTTTATGATTTATGATTTAGATGCTAATAGGATCCTACTAAGAGGGAAAAGGCATGTGCCTTCTGAGCTACAAAGCAGACAGGTGAGGAAGTGAAATTTCCTATTTCTGTTGTGTATTATTTATTATTAATTGTGTATTATTGTTTGAGAATGAAAGCCACTGAGTTGGTCTGTGAACTATTTATTGTGTTTTTGAGAGCATAAATAATACTGGAAAGTGATAGAATTGCCTTATGTGGAGACAATAGGACTCAAAGTTTGTATTTGTTCTCTAACTAGGAGGCCAGTAACAGATCATCACAGGAAGAACTCCCTTCCCCAGTCTGTCAGACAAACAGATGAGAACTTTGATATAAGAGTCAATAATCATCTGGAAAGCCTTCACAGTAATCACACAGAGTTGGAGAAAAAAGGGAAGGTAAGGTGGTCTTCAAACAGAATTCTGTAAAGAGTGAATTTGCAGAGATTGTAACTTGGAATTTTTTGAGTGCTGTGAGTGAGGTCAGATATCCAGCTCAGCTGACTCCAGCTCATGGCAGGCACAGGCACCAGAGTCAGAAAAAACTTCTGTATTTTCTCAGGAAGGAAATTCTGTGGTTTCTATTCCTCATCCAGTCATATTCTGGGCTTAAAGAATGATAGATAGGCTTCTTTACCTTGATGAAATAGTAAAGATGTTATACATGTGGAGTTCAGAATGGAACCCAATTCTTGTTAAGTCATACTGGGTAAAATATACTGTGGGAGCTAAGAAATTGGCTTTTGCACTCTGAGGCTTGTGTTCTGAAAATTGGAGTGGTTGACAATACTAATATTACTAATATTATACTAATATTACTTATTACAAGCTACTACTGTCCTGAAGAGGAAGGAGAACTTACACATATGCTCTGGCTTTTGCAATTAATAGCTTTGGCAGCTTAGTACAAATGTACCTTTGTCAGTGATTTCAGGTAGTGTGCAGACCGAACTAGGATGGCTCTGATGTGGCAACACATTTCCTCCCACTGATTAAGAGCAAAATAACCTCTGGGGGAGGACAGCTGTAGGCAGTGAAGTTTTAAACCAATGCTGCAGGCTGTGCTAGAATTCCCCTGTCAGTCCTGATTTAAATCTGGGCTCTGCCATGACTTGCTGTCTGTTGGGACACACCACACAACATTTCTGCCTTGGTTTCCCAAGGCACAGTAGTGTTTGCCTACTTTTGTAAGGATATTGTTAGGATTAATCCTCAGTCTGTTTCAATGTTGCAAATTAAAAGGTGATTCCTTGACACTGGTTAAACAACTCCGAGAAGATTTAAGAAGCTTCTAAGAAGTAATATTAACCAGGTGAGGACAAGCCTTAACCCTGGTTTTACACTGCTTGTTTCTTTCCATTTGTGTAGATGTGCTATGTTACATCTTCAGCAGTGTTTATTCTGCACGTGCAGAAGAGCCCCCTTGTTCTCTTTTAAAAACATCCTTATTAAATTACTTCCTTGGTACACAGCAAGTGTTTAACAGAGAAGAACATGTGAGTTGTGCTCAGCACCAGAGCTGATGTGTGAAGAACATTTTGGTTCTTTCATTCATACTTTGGGGAAAAGTATCTCTCAAGAATTCACCAGCACTGTGCTGGCTGGGCTGGCAGCAATCAAAAGAAGGTTGGTTGAAACAGTCAAAGTTGACAGGCTTTTTGAAGTAGTAAGTTTTTAATGTTGAACTTTAAATCTGTTTTAATATAAATGAAAGATATTTTACCATACCTATATAGAATTACATTTTAAATTAAGATTGAGAGGAATTCAAATTGTCACTTTTTAAATTTTGCTGGGGAAAAGTGAGAATGTTTGCTTGGTTTTGGGGCTGCCAAAGAAACTTGTTTCAGTTTTTGCTATTTTGATTTCTACGGTTTAGGTATTGATTCTAATACCTGTGACCAAATCTGAAAAATAATTATTGCCAGATAGCCGAGGATCCCCTTTTATCTTTCACAGTAGAGTGCAAATTGCTGTTGCAGGTTTCTGTAGAGAAGGGCTCCTTGAGCTGCTTTTTCTTTGGATCTCTGCAGCAGTGCTGATCCACTCCAGAATGCTTTGCCATCTTTTGCTGTAAACTAACAGGAGAAAATGTGTTTATTGGTGTCAAGGGAAAGAAATATTAGTGCTGCTTCACGTGGTAGGCAGCAAGCTCTAGAAACATGAATAGTAGTTAAGGCAAAGTCAGCACTACAGTCCAGCATATTTTATTATTTCTCCTATTTCTGCTTTGAAGCAGCAGAATTGATGAGGAGCTCAGTTCACAGGGACAACTACCACAATACAAGTAGTGTAAATACATGTAAATTGAACTACAAAGTCTTTAAATTTGGTAGCCTTAAAGGAGGCTTTCTTTTTTTGTTGAATCTGGAGTCATTGCTGTCAGAGTAAGAATGAAGGTTCAAAGCCAAGTTTCCAGAGATGCAGCATAATGAAGGTTCATGTATTTATTTTTTTTTATTTTTTTTTTGTGGGTGAAATACTATCCCTCCTCATTTTCTCAGGTAATCTACTGTTTTCTCTGTGAAAATAGCTCAGTGTTTTAACTGTAGTGATCAGGCACTGTAGATAGTCTGGATAAACATTCTGTTCAAATTAGGATTGGGAATCCTTATAATGATGCCAGACCTTTCTGCTGGGACACCTGGTGGCTGTTACCAGTGCCCTTCCACCAGAGGGAGACCAAACCGACTGCCTTCCCCAGCAGCTTCCCAGAATGCATTTATTATACATGTAAGCAAGTAAAGTGCTACCCATTCCTTATCTGTTTGGAAGGCTGTTGGGAAACAGAATAGCCAGGGACAGAGGGATGAATTGTCTATCTGGGCTGAGCTCATGGTCCCTGAAAGGGGGATACCCTACATTTGTGTTATAGAAGCAGTACCAAAGTGGATTTCTAGAGCATCTTGTAGATACTTGGGTAGAAGGGAAACAGTTTTGTGTCCACATCAGCAATTCTTAGAGCACTTACCTTAAATGTAATGTTTTTGTGCAGGCTGACTTAAGCCTGGCTATGAAAATGAAACTCAGCAAGCAGACACATTCAGCCCAGCATTTATTTTTCTTCAATAGAAGGTAGAATCTAACTCTGTGAATTAAGCTGTTTCCTGGATGTGATACAACCTGTAAGTGATCACCTTTTGACCCAGCTTTGCTGTTCTGATGCTGGGTTGCAGTTGTCAGAGTAATCACTATGCTCTTAAATGGGTAATTTTCTTACTGCTCTCCTGTACTTAGCTTTATCAGCTGGGGGCCTGGCTTTTAGGGGCTTCAACTGTATTTCCAAAGGGGTGTTTTTTAGTGCCTTAGCTGTTATGTCACACAACTTGTCTGCCTCGATAATTTGGCTGCCTGTTAAAATGCAACTGACTGAAGTTTCTCAAGCTGCCACCAGACGTTTTAATCTTTCAGGCATGATTCTACATGCCAGTTCTTTTATTTGCCTGCAAGTGCAGAGCTGTAGTGCACACTTTATTTTTCAGTATCTCTCTCAAATGTTCAATCCTTTTATTTCTACTATTAGATCTAGCTTCATCTAAACATATTATACTGCTTTCCAAATGCTAAATTCCTTTATAATTCCTTTAATCTTTGTTTCCTCAGTTTATTCACTCATTGTTGGATCTTTCAGTTAATTGTTTCCAAGTTTGGGACAAAGAATGCAGGGCGATAGGGCATCTCAGCAGAGATCTCTTTCCAGCCTGCGTGTTTCAGGTACAATGGAACCTTGCTACACTGCCCTTGGCTGTCTCAAGCCTGACCTAAGAGACAAGTAAAAAAGAGAAATAAGGCTTTATTAGCACTGAATAGGTGCCGCAGGTGCTCACAGAAGCCAGTGAAATGACAGAACCTTGTCCAAAGCTTTTATAAGCCTGGATTAGACATAAACATCATTTAGTCTTATGGCCCCTTGGCCTTCAGGAAGCTGCTGCTGTAGTCAGTGCCACTAGTGATTGTGTGTTAGGCATGGATGTAGGGTACTGATGCCTTCCTAATGAGAGCACCTACTTTCTAAGGGCCATAATCTGGCCTTTATTAGATTGTGATAGACATGAATCAAGTGATCTAGAGGTGAAAAGCTATTTGTTACTTCTAGAACCTTTCTCTTTCAATGATTTTAATAGGCTGTGGAATTTCAAGCTATTTTCTCCCCTCCTTAGCAGGCAACCATATCACTTTTCCTTTAAGTTTCACAGCAGCCAAACCACAAAGGAATTATTTCATCTTCCGACTGTGTGATGTGCACAGCAGATTCCTCATGCCCTTGTCTTTTAACCCTGTGTGGCATTTGTACCATCATGAAAGGAAGCTTTTCTCAGACACATTCCTCATAAAATAGTGTCAAGCCATATGGATTGTTATCTTTCCCTCTCATTTACTATAGAATCAGCAGTTATATTTTTAAGATAATGAAGACTGCAGCAGTACCTTTAACATAAGCTTGTAATAAGAGCATTCTTTGGTGTGGGTAGATGTAAAACAGGAGTGGCTTTTGTGTTTATGGCACATACAGAAGTCACCCAGAAGCATAACCTGTGTCAAGAGGCTACATAGAAAACACAGTACCTGCAAAAAGGGACCAAGTATATCTATAAATCCTTGTATCTGTTGTACTATGTAAGTAATAAGGTATTATTCATCAAAGCATCAGATTACTATTGCAGGGATCTCAAAAAAAAAAAAGGTAAATTCTCATTGCAATAATGACATCATCTCTTTGGAGGAATTCTGGATAGTAAGTGCTAAGAATAAGCAGTTCTAAAATAACCGGTTATGAATCCGAGTGGGACAGTGTTTTCATGAGCTATGGGAAATCCTGAGTCTACTTCTAAAGGCTCTTCATTTTCCATTGAGACTGTGATTTTAGCTAGAGGTTTGTGTTGTTGCTCCACAGAAAAATTATTTTATCTCCTCAACTCAGGATTAATCAATTATTTGAATTCTTAAAACCCCAGAAGCTAAACCAAATCCCTTTCTATATTTCTTCTGTAGTCAGTATCTTCCACTGTTACTAATTAATTTGCATTTTTCTGTGCTTTAAAACTAATTTCCCCTGTGTTCTACTCTATTTTTGTATGTTCAATGTTAATCCAGCTAAAATTGCAAAGTTTGTAGAATCAGGTGTGAAAGTAAACAGCTTCACATTTTCAGCATTTATTTACAAAGTCAATTATGTTGTATTGGAAAGTAACTTCAGTTCTGAGATGCTGATTCCTTTCCCCACCCCATGTCTCTTTTACACAGTCAATTCCTTATCATATTGTTTCCTGTTCATTAAGATTCATTTCTGTCCCGTTTTTGTTTCAGAGGCATCCTCTATCAGCTGCACGTTCCTGTGACCTGCTCGAACTCTACCCAACTGAAGACTTTTTTCCTATGAACTATGTAGGTACTAAGTATCAAAATCATTAATTTTTAACTGCCAAAAGGTTTTTAGGAAAGGCTGCCTGAGTTTATTCTTACAGTTCATACCTTATGATGCTAGGAAGAGGCCAGCGTTACATTTCAGATCCTTAGCTAGGTAAAGGGAAGCTAAACATTTCTGATAGTATTATAGCTATATGGAGGCTGGAAAATTTATTCTAAGATTTGATCACAGAAGTTGGCACTTACTTGATAAACTTCCTAAATAAATGAAGAAAATGTATAAAACCTCACTTTGTTTATCTTCATTTTTATACTGAAAGTGATGAGAAGCTTGGAGTGCTCTAGTATAGCATGTTAAAACTGTTAAAGTGCTAATATTGCCAGCTTCACAAATGCTGGGATTTTACAAGAGAGCATGAAATTAATGTCAGAATTTTAAAATTCAATAAATTGCACATGGCTGAAGCTTCCAGCACTCTATTTAAAACTAGAGTTTTAAAACCTGTCGTGTAACAGAACTTGAATGGTATAAATAAATATTCTGCAAAGCTGTTACAGGCCTTTGATTGTGCAGTTTTGTAATGCAGGTACTATTTCACCAGGACCAGAAGTAGCAAAGTTCATCTCCCCTGCTGAAGCTTTGGATGTCTCTTTTTTTTCACTGCAAACTAGGTCTACAGAAACAAAACCAACCCAATTCCCTGAATGTTAGGAAGAGAAGGTTATATGATTTTCAGATTATTGGCTTTGTATATAGTACAATATGGAGAAATAGAAATAAATGCTCATGTCAAAAATACCTGTGGAAGAACTCAAGACGGAGGAGCCAATGCACATTCTGTAAAGGGGAAATAAAAAAAGCTTAAGGTGGCAATAAAGCTTCAAGTAACCATAGAGACCAATGCTTTTCTGATACAGAAATAAATGAACTCAACCTTTTCATATTTATTAATGGAACTGATGGTGAAAGATAATGTTGAATTAAAAGCTAAAGTAACGGAAGACAGAACTAGTCAATGTCTCTGCCCCTGCAATGCAGGCTATTGTAATGGTATTAGAGAGGCAAATTAGTTATAATAGAAACAAAATACTCCTACTCATACCAACCTATCCACTGTTAATCCACTGTGTCTCACCTCCAGGTCAGTGCAATGAACAGTCCTTCAAAGTAAGTTATTACAAGCCCAAGTGACCATCCATAGAAAGAAAACGTCATCTACAATTCAACTACCTTTAACAAACTCCAGACTGTACCTGCCAGTCTCAGGTATTGTCAAAAGCCAAATTCCAGGTCACACCAGCCCTGAAATCAGAGGTTTTGTTGTACAAAGCTGTCTCCTGTCCAGAAATAGTGCATATGCTAATAACCTCCCTACCATTCACTACTCTGACAACCTACAACCTTTAGGTTTCAGACAGTGGATTTAAGATAGAAAACACACTTCACTTTGCTTCAATTCAGGTGAACTGCCTAAAACAATTTATTTAGAGAAGATTTAATGTTTTTTCTGCCCTGGTATGCTGTCCAAAGCCTGCGGTGTTCTCACAGTCTCCCCGAGAATAGCAGACGTTAGATGTCAGCTTGAGCTGGCCACTCTGCAAGCACAGCTGGCACATGTCTAGAAGTTCTGCTATAGAACTTCAGTAAGGAGTGTAAAAATTGGGTAAGTTCTCTCTCATACAATGACAATGGTGTGATATGTTAAGATCACACAAAGTGGATCTCAAGGTTTCTCCAGTTTTATTGGGCCATTTACTTTTTCTGCTTCTTGAATTCATCAAAAATGTGTGGTTAGCCTCAAATCTAAAAAGGAATTCTTTTCTAGCCTAAAATCCAGATTTGAAGAGTAACTTGTTTGAAATCCTAGAAAGTTTATGCCAAAAGTTAAAACAACCTCCTCCAATCCTTCTTCATGTTCCTGGTAAGACAGACTATTTTTGTGCAAGACCTTTAATCACTGTTTAAAATGGTATTTCCTATCACGGAATCTGCTGACAAATTAAGCCCTACTAAAGAGTTCATATTTCATAGTCTTACTATTCCCTGACTACAAACAGGAGCTCAGAATTTGGAAATTGACTTCTAACTATAGAGTTCACTAACATTAAATTAACCCTGCCAGATACTGAGACAAATAGACAGATTTGTAAGATGACACAAAGTAGTGTTTTTATTTCATTGATTAACAGATAAAGGTTGTTGTACAACCACTAAACTGTTGGGTTTTTTTTTTTTTCGTTTTTTTTTTAAATGGGATTTTACAAATACATTTTTAAAATACTTTTAAGTCTAAATGAAATGGCACAAAACAAATTCTGAAATACCTTATGTTTTCAGATAGTAACCTCCTGTGAAATAGAGCAGGCTACAGAGGGAGAAAGGAACATAATCAACTTGTCTTAGCAAGGAATAACCTCTAGGTGCCTGGCTTTGTTGGGGAAAAGATAACCACCTGATTGACATCCATAAGTGGTAGTTATCAAAATCTTACCTGATACTGAAAAGTTACTTTCAATTAAATAGTTCAGAAAACCTGCTAACAAAATGAGTTGAGGCTCAGGGTTTTTTTTTCTTGTATTGTTCTTAAAAATGTATCTTCTACCACTTGAGTGCATAACTGGGAGCCAATCCAACTTTCACTCCTCTCAGTCAAATAACGCAGAACAAAAGTATGTATCCCTTCTGTCAAGGGGAAAAGAAGAAGACAAATCTAAACCATCTGCACCTAAAGGTAACTGGACTCAGGCATCACTTCACACACATAATTAGTTCAACAAAACCCAGAAATACTCATGCCAGAGCATTAGCAGCACAAGTTACCTGCAGAACAGGGGAGCACACACGTATTCTCACCTTTGGCTTATGCAGGGGCTTATTCATTCCACTCCTGGCAAGTACAGTTTATGCCTACCTGAGACTGCTACAGGAATCTCAAACTGTTTTCTCAAGATGTCTGTGAAATTATTTTGCTGTTTAAACCATTGAAGAGCACAGAACTATTTCCTCCTTTATAATATTAATGAAATTTTCATAGGTCAATTTAGTTCTTGTAAAGTATCAAAAAGTAGGTTAAAACATTTGTCTAAATGAAAATCTAAAAAAAAAATCTCTAAAATAGTTTAGTTCCTTTCACCACTGGATTCCCTCCATTAGGAAACTACTATCTCATATGGAGCTCTCTGTTGTGCTGCACACACCAAAATACAGGACTGGTTTGACCAAAGGAATCCCAAATTTTAACAAATCATTTTTATTTTTAGCATTCAAATTACTTTTACTTCAAAGCCAACACAAGCCTGTAGCTTGCAAGGTATGCTCCTTCATGCCTAAATGAGAAGGATTCAAATACCTTGGCTATCGTTTACACTCAACACATCATTCTTTAGAGAGACATTCCAGATAACTGCAATACGTGATCTTAATTCATGTAAGTAAAAAGGGATGAAAAGTGCAAGGAACTCATAGACCTTGTTTCCCCAGGATGCACAATAAGCAGATCACTAAAATTCGATTTATAGAATACTAACTAGTGAAGACAAATTAAATCAAAGTTAGTTTTGTCAGATTTTCAGTATCCTTGAAAGGGATCAGTCTCTTCAGGAAGAAAATACTAAACATCCATGTCACAGCAGAGCTGTGGAATACTTTAAAAAAAAAAAAGGGAAAAGAAAGGAATTAACGTAGCAAGGTGGTATTTACCAAACAGGAATGTAGCACTTGCATGTAATAAAGCAAATATTTACATTAAGCACAATACAGCAATTTATTTAGATGCTTAAATGAAGAATACAAAGGGAAATAAAGATCACAAAATTATACATACTACAACAGTGTGTCATATATTAGATGGTATAAATGAATACAACACCTTGTTGGTGTTAACTAAAGATAAAACTAAATACCCAAAACACAGCACTTTTGTTTCAGTGTGCTGCTTCAACACAATACACTTTTATACAGATCTAAAAGGTGTCAAAATTAGTAGCTGCAAACTTGTTTCTTGCATGTGATTTTTCTTTTTTAGCTTAAAAGATTTCAGAAAATGGCTCTGAAATACGTTTGTCATCAGTTGTAATGTCAAGGATATTCAGAACAAGAAAATTCTATAATACAATAGAGTCCAGATATATTTTTTTATGTTGCTGGCCTCTGTTTTTGAGATTGTACAAGGTTATGTGCAAAAACTAAGTTTGTCAAAATTCATACTATAGCAGTTTCAAGCTTTTGCTAGGTAAACTAGATACAGCATTTATTACACAGCAGGGCAACACTAAAAAAAGAGAAACAAATCTATGATGGGTACACAAGAACAATTTCATAAGCTTCACCTGAATAGGTCTAAAAGACTGTACAAATATACATTTCAACTATTCAGAATGATACATGAAAAAATCAATTTCCCCATAGTCTACTATACACGTTGAACTGGTAGCTTGTATGGTTGGCCCTACACTTCTACCATGTGAAAAAGGGTAATGTTTAAAAAGACATACAACTGAACATGTACAAGAATGAAATAAATGTTGAAAATGCAGATAAAGTAACCTCTGCTTGTCTCTCTGTGCATTCTGGAGCCACCAGCTTATCGGTTTTCACATTAAGTTACTCTGCTCATCCCAGCAGGTACTCTGAAGCAAGATTAGCCAACAGCAACCTTAAATAACCACTGGAATAACAGTGGCCAGAACCACCCCATGCCATGACCTAGCACTCGAAAGGCAGTACCAGTTAGAACTGAAGCTTAGCAGTCATACTGAAATGAAAGTGTTTAGACAGTTGTAGATTGGATCATTTTACTGACACCTCTGAATCCAGCAGCTTATGCTTGCTGGCTACTCAGCTCCACACCAGTTAAGCTGCTGTGCATTGGTTCTGCTACCCCATCAGTCACACTGTCAAAGTGATCTCCATCCTCACTGTCAATTGTGCTATTCTGCCATTCCATCTGCTGATTTGACAAGGTCTCCTCAATCTCCGATGCATTTTTCCATTGTGACTGGTCCTTAGACCAAAACTCGTCTACTTTTCCATAGGAACGATTCTTCCACTTGGACTGTTCTTCATCACTTTCAGATCCACCTCCTTTTGTCTCAACAGTTGGTTTACTGCTACCAGCATCTTCACTCTGGGAGGATTCATCTGTCCATGCTTCTGGTTTTACTTCTGATGTATTATCTTCAAAATCAGAAACCTGCTGAGAACCAGGGCCACTTTCAGATTGTGAAGCTCCATCTTTCCATTCAACAGCATCATCCTGATCATCCTGATCACCTTCACTATCTGAAACATCACCTACCAGTTTTGTTGGTTCTTCAGCAGAAATAATCTCTTCATACTTTGAGCTTTCCTCTTGTTTTTGTTCAGATTTCTCTGGAGACTGTGATGTGTTTTCCTCAATTATTTCCTTGGATATGCTGTTCTCTGGGTTCTCCACTATGCTATCAGAAGAGGTTTTCCCACCAACATCAGAAATATGCTGACCAAATGGACTACTGCTTTCATTGTATTCCTCTTCTATATTTTCATAGCTGTCTGAGGAACTTTCATTGTCTTTTTCCAAGTTTATTTTTTTATCAACAGTTTTACTAACATTGACTCTGGAATTCTTTTCATCATGGTTTTCAAACAGCCATTCAGCATCAAAATCCATTTCATGTTTAACCTTGTTTAACTCTTTCATATTGAAGCCAAGCAGCACACCAGGTTTGTATTTTTCACAATCTCTAACACATTTCTTCCTTTTGTTACTAAAATGAGATGCAATATCAGATTTCCATAGCCACAAACTGGCAGCCAGCTTTTCAATCTCTCTCCTAGTGGGATATGGTTGCTTATTAAAATACTTTGTAAGAAATGTCTTCCTGGCTTCATAGGAATCATCTTCATGACCTTTGGGGTCCAGTGCTAGAACTACAGGTTCTTCAGGCTTCTCCTCAAAGGCAGAGGGGGAGTCATCATCATCCATTTTCCTTTTCTTCATTAGAGAAAATTCCATGTGTTCATAGGTACGTTTTACAGGTGCTACAGCTGCAGACTGACCTAGCCGAGATGAAGAGGTGCTTTTGTCCTGGCCATTCTGAGTCTTCCCAACTCCTCTGCAGTGAACAAGGTGCAGTGTTATGGTTGAGGCAGTCATGTTACTCGTGTATACACCGAGGCAATGGATGCATTTGTAGGTTAACTTTTTCTCAACTGGATGAACTGTCTGAATTACTTGATGCCTCTCCCGCAGGTGATGTGCAAGTGCATCAGAGATGGGTCCTTTTAGGATTGAAAAGCACAGAGGACAGAGAGTTTTTCCCACATCTTTTTTGTAGGGAACTGCTGCTTGTGGAGAACTTTTTACAGGTACATCAGACTTCTCCTGGATTTTTGGCTGTGGTTTTGGTGGAACTGGGGGAGTATTCTGAGCATGGTAAGCTACAGATTCAGC
>NW_009953486.1:6782201-6795533 GCF_000747805.2 Chaetura pelagica | reverse complement strand
TCAGCAGGAGCATCTCTCAGGTTGTAGGTGGTTACAAGAAGATGTATATTTGTGTGACTACCCTGCTGTAATGTCAAATCAAAAGTTAGAGTGGAATCAGTTTTAGGTCCCATCTCTTCATCAACGTGAACCATTCGCATGTGAGCAGCCATCTTTTCAACATCGTTGAAGGTGGACCGGCAATATGGACAAGACAGACCATGTATCAACATATGATTAAGCAAAGTATCAGTGGGTAAATAGCGATTACAGTATAGACATTTACTAGTGAAATTGTGAATTTTCATTATATAGTTAGCTACTGCAGGCACCTTTTCAGCCTTGTGCTCCTTTTCAAAGTGGACACTATACACATTCTCGGGAAACAGCTCATTACAGATTGTACAAATTTTCCACTTCTGTGTAGATGATGTATTGACAGAGGAAGGACCTGTGGCAGCTACAGGAGATTTCGAGCCAGACTGACCTAATACTCTTGAAGCTGCCTGAGACTGAGATAGTGATGTCTGTTTCAACTGAGCTGATGAAAGAGAAGATGAATTGCCAGACTGAAGAGAGTATCTTGCTGAGGCCTGTGATCTCTGTTCCCCTCCAAGAGTATAAGGCCTTCCATTTCCACTTGCCGAAAACTGTTTCATTGTTTGTGATTGCTGTGGAATAGAAACTGGTGAATTACCACTTAAGTTTAGCCTTCCCCCTGGCTGACCAACGTAACTTGGTGGTACTGATTTGACTCCATAATTGTTTTGTTGCAGGTGAACATTTGACATCATATTTGCTCCTGCAGAATTTAACGTAGGCTTTGGTATGGTGAGTCTGTTCATCGTCTGCTGTGACGAGAGAGATCGAACACTTCCAGGGGAAAGGGGACCCATCCTTTGAGGCAGTCCCATAGGCTTTTTATC
Organism: Chaetura pelagica; assembly: GCF_000747805.2. Classification (NCBI taxonomy): domain Eukaryota; kingdom Metazoa; phylum Chordata; class Aves; order Apodiformes; family Apodidae; genus Chaetura; species Chaetura pelagica. The sequence goes on along the minus strand of NW_009953486.1, from coordinate 6,794,628 downwards.
CTGTGGTTTTGGAGCTATTAACATCAAAGGTTTAGATCTTGGGACCACTACATTAGTGTGACCTATCATTGCTGTAACCTGGTATCCTATACGTTCGTGGTCTTCGATAACGTGCTGGACTAAAGCTTCGTACGATCTCGGCATGTAAAGGCATCGTTTGCAGTAAATACTACCCTCCTCCCGGGTACTGGAACTTAATGGAACTGCACCATTGAGTGACTTTTCACCTCCCTTTGCTACGTAAGGAGCAGCAACATGCTGAAAATGTTCCCTGTAAATGTGCTTTCTAACTATTTCATACAGAGGATCTCGGTAAGTGCACTTCTTACAGTAATAAACAGCTTGTTCTACACTGTCAGCCTGTTTAGGTTTAAGGCTATCATGCTTGTTTTTATCTTTAAAAGTGCTGATGCCTCCACTTGGTGTACTGGCATTCGGAGCATGAAATATTTTTATGTGCGTTTCCAGAGTCTTTTTGTCCGCATTGAAAGTACAGTAAGGACAATTAAGGAGAATCCTATTTTCAAAGTCTTCACTATGAACATTCCGGAAGTGGCTTTTGTAGGCTGAAAAGAACTTCGAGGAAAATGGACACGCACTGCAGCAAAAGGGCTTTGTCCGATAGTCCTTAAAACAAAGAACAAAGCAGAAACTAAATGTTGAAAAGCAGTTAAAAAAAAAAACAAAACACACCACACCAAAACCAACATCCGTGACCTTCTCTAAGCAATAATGTTTCTAAATAATTGTCTCAAGATCTGTTGCCATAGTCTCAAACCTTTAATTCCTTTCCAATTTTTGACCTGCCCATCAGGTCCTAGGGAGCTTATAATCTGAACATACACATGATGTGGCAAGTGCCAATTTAGAGGTCACTCAAGAGTTTAACCATGAACTTGGCATGCCAGGCTAAATCACAAGCATCTTTAAATAAAAAACAACCCTCATTCCTTGCAGCTGCGTTGCATGAAAAAGTTCACCTTAAGCTCATTTCTGGGAGAAAAGACAGTATCCAGAAGACAAGTTACTTCCCATCAAAATCTGCCAAACTTTTATAGATATAAGATGGATATATAACCTTAGCTGTTTCAGTCTCTTGATCCATTACAACCTTTAATATAAAAGATGCTCTTTAAAACTTGTTTTTTGTGAACAGGTTTAAGCTTACCAACCCATAATGTACTTGAGCTACACAAGCCCTTAAAGCCACCAAGCCTTTTCCTTCTGATCAAACCACAAACCTTATTTTTAAAACAATCTTGAAAGACGGGGAAAAAAAAAAAAAAGTCCACACTTGGAGTTTCCCTGCATCTTTGTTACATTTAACATGATGCCGATGAAGTTCTTGGCAACTATTGTAACAGAAACTAAAGTTACATTGGCCTTTGAAGTAGCCACAAGCAATCTGGCATTTCAGATGAGGTAAGACATTCAAATAGCTACAATCATTCATTCATAGAATGTCAAAACAAGCCTTGTGCATCAAGCTACACACAGATCATTAGAAGTAGCTGGAGAGTTTCACTTCTCCCTCTGCATCAGTAAGTAGGAATATATGCTTCTGTCCACCTCCTGAAGCCTCAGACATCTGGTAGGCTGGATACAAGGTATAACAAAATAAGCTAAACAAAAGCTGTCTCCTTTTATACTTATTTTTTATTCTGGAATTAACTAGAAAAGTAGGACATCATCAGTGCATTTTATGAAGCACAGTAATAAAGGGACATTTTTAGATTAATGCTACGCTAGAATCCATCATAATACAGGTGCCCATTTCCTGTAAAAGCAACACCTAACCTTTCAGATGCTGGAAGAGAGCTTCTTTTGTAGAGGGATTTCTCACCTTCTCACTGTTCTGTCAGTGCTGGTATCACTCTGTACTGTACCACTGGTAGAGGCTACTGCAGTGCACACAACTTGCCTTAAACATGTTCTATCAGAATTAAGTATTATTTCCTCCCTTCCAGCTCAATTCAAATTTCCTTTATTACTGGGGTTTACAAACACCTAAACAGAAAGACTTGCAGTGCCAATGAATTCTGCTGCATAAAACTATAGGTGCCTAAACCAAATCTCAGATTCAGATTATGAGAACCTTCAGATGTGGCAGGGAGCTAACAGAGCTCCAGCACTAGTGGGGAGAGCAGCAGTTAGATAGATGGGTTCAGATTTTAACTTTTCTGAGATGATGAAAACAGATAATGCAACATTTAAAGAAAAAATATAGTTGATACGGGTCAAACTACAAAAAGAGCTCTTGGCGTATTTGTGAAACACCCTTTAGTGTGAAGCAACTTTAGAATCAGATGTGTCAACATAAACCATTACCAACCTGGTTTTTTGTAAGTGATGGGTCCCACAATCCTACATCTTCCCATGTAGTGTTTTTCAAATAAAAGTCATTAGGTTCAAACTGCTTAAAATCCTGCAGAAGGGGAAGATGGGAAAAGAGTACAGAGAATCAAAACCAAAGACCAGCCGCTCCCGTAAGCAACTCTTCCCAGCATCCATGCAGTTCTCTCAAGTGCTGCTGGCAAACAGTAGATCCCATTAAGTCAAGGAGGGTGGGTATTTAAGATGCACCTCTTTGGAGGTGAAGAGTTGTGAACAGTCTCAGTATCATGAAACCTGAAGAGCTATTTTCAGAACTCATTCTTCTAATTAACCCAAGACTGTAATTGCGTATCTGCCCCATTTTAAAAAGCAGTCATGGAGAAAAGTATTCATGGGTTAGTGCTAAACATTTAAGATCATACAGAGGCTTTATCATAACTCTGATGTTTGCCTTTTTATTCGTTTTTGGTTTTTGTTTGGTTTTTTTTTTTGCAGGGGCACACAATGTGTTGTTTGATTGGTTTTCAGGATTTTTTTATTATGATAATTTCTCACAGGAATCCAGATACAAGTTTTTAAAGTGTGACTACATGTATGATGTCCGAGAAGGCCAATTCCTACTAAAGAAGTTAGTGTTCAGAGGAGAAAGCTGCACTTGAGACAGAAGCGTAGAAGTTTGTCCAGAAGAGTAGCACAAATACCCCTCCCTCCTAGGAATGAACACAGGTACAGAAGTGATTCTTGAACTTGATGACCTACTGGCAGCACTGACACTTTGTGTAAACCTCAGAACCATCTTCTGTCCCCCAAGAACATCCTATACTACACCTAGTTCTTGCTTTATTCCTAAATGTTCAGTTAGCAAGTACTATTTTTAAGAATCCAACATAAACCTACCTTCGATATCTATCAAGTCAGCCACATACAGCCTGAACTGTAGCTCATCTATACTAAACTTTTTAAGTATTTACAGGTGCATTTTGTCTCAGGTATTATTTAAGCCTACTTCATGTACAACGTTATGCAGGGACAGCAACATATGAACAAGGCTTCAATGACATCCCAGATCATTAAGCTGATGAGAACAGAGGAATATGACATGGGAACAGGACACAGGGGATTCCTTCAAAATTTTCAGTACAAATTTAACATTTCCTGAATTGGGTCTAGGAAAAAGAAAAAAATTATGTCATACACTGAAGACCTCAACGTCCCACTAACTTTGGAGCATTTTAGCTCTAACTGCAACAGTTGGGAGGTATCATACTTACTTCTATATGTTCTTTACAGTATTCCAGACCAATGTCACTAAGTATTTTTTTCACAGTTTTCCGGGCCTTTCTTAAACTGCCAAGGTTGTTGACAGGAAGTTGGAACATAGTTTCTATTGAAAAAGAAAGTAAGAGAACAGGTTTAAGTCAAATATGTTCTGTCTGATAGTGTTGCACTTTTAATGATTAGTAATTCTGTGTCTCATTTTACCCAGATAACTCAGTATCAGAGCTGTACTATTAACTAAGAAGCTAACAAATTTTCTGTCTAATTTCTTCTTAAATAAGACTGGCCATAAAGCTAGATATTAACAAACTTAAGAGAGTACTTAAAATCCCAACAAACCCATATAACAACTATTGCAGGAGTAATCAAAAGTGTCTGGAAATAACTTTAAAAATAAAGTGTTTGTATTTGCATTAAATTTACCCCCTATGCCAAAGTACATAAAACCTCAATTTATCTTTTGTGCGTACATATCCTAGCTAATTTGAAAATTGCTAAGTTGAGCTTCAAGGTTTGTGTCAGTCTTTTAATAGATCTAATAGAATCTCTTCAGTGAGAAAAATGTTTCTTGAATTCAATTGTAGGTAAAATAAGAAATGTATATAGTTTCCTTCATTTACTGTATGTGAAGCTTTATTTAAAGCTATATAGCAGATCTGACTTCTGTGATAGTAGAACTGCATTAATAGGAAAATGGAAAAATACCACATACTGCAGAGTGGATTTGTATCCTTAAATACAGATCACAAATTGAAAAGCAAGTAGGCTTCCTTAACCTCTCCTCCCTAAACACATGGCTCTGAACACTAAGTTACAATAAAGAATACAAATTTGCTTCCAAAGCACAGAATTATTAATTTTTTAACTCAAGAACAATCATTTGTTACAAGTTCTTGCTGTTGCAGTTCACAGACCCAGTGAAAAATATTAATGTAGCCAAGAAATCAATCATGGCTCTGCTAATTCCTTCTGTCTCAAGGCAACTGAATACGTGTTGCTTTCACTGGATTGTACTGGCTCTGAAATGCTTTCAGTTACCTCTTCATAGCTACCTGTGTGCTCAATTTTTTCATAAAAAATGCCATGAAGCAGCAGTGAAGTATGTTCATGATCTAAAGAATACTTTCAAGTGAACTTCAAATCCAAGTAGATAACGTCCTAGTAATTTTATTCCAGAATAAAACAAAGTTCTTAAGTCTTAACTGCAGAAACATCACTGCATGAAAACATTACATTTTAAAGCTTTTAGCAAGCTGTGCTATTTTCTTCAAAAATTAAAGCTCCCACCTAAACAATGTTCTCATTTAGCTTGTAAAGAAGCAGTGTTTTTGTCTCACGACAAAGGGAGAGTTAGAGCAAAGTTTGCCTTTAGGCAATAATCACTTGTAAACATGAGAGTCAGCCACAAGTGTCAATGTAATGCTTATTATCAAGCAGGTTATTTTAGTACAAAATGCCAGTAACAACTTCTTCACCAAAAGAATCAAATGCTTTCTCTTCATTACTGTGTCCAGTATACCTAGACATGCCAAATATACCATGATAAATATAAACTCAAGTGGTAGAGAAAGCACATTATATAGGACTGCCTGAAAACGATTGCTCTATTCTATCTGCCCCATCTTCTTGCCTCTGCCCTCTTGCCTGCTTCCCAGTCAAGTCTTAAAGACCAGAAATTATTAAGATCTTCGAACTATCACAACACATCATAACAGAGGATATAATTACATCTTCACATCTAAAAACTGAAGATCAATTTTAGTTTACCAATTCTGCTTGATAGCTGAATCTAACTCACCTAATCTTAAATATCAGCCTTAGGAAAATATAGTTAATTTTATTTATGAAGATTCTTGACCATTTAATGATAATTATTGGAGACCCAGGTAGTCTGATATTATTATTTGTGACTACAAAAAGCTTTCAGCATCTCCATTAGTTTCTATTTACAGCAGATAACTCAAATTGTAATTGCAATATACACAGTTTGGCTGATACATCCTTGAATGTGGACATCAAAATAGCTGGAATTAAGAAGTGTCTCAAATAATCATTCATGCTATTCTTTAAATAAAGCATTCTTTATCTGACCAGAAGTTGATGTTTGAGAGCGCATCCTCACTGTCAGGGCTGCTTCCTACTGCTCTGAAGCTTAGAGCCAAGCACTTATTTTAAAAGAACACAATGCTAAGGAATGCAGTGCCCAGTACTGACAAAACCCACTAGTGCTTTCACCTGGCACTGAAGCTGTTCCTACATCCAGCACCCCTCACAGGGAATGATGCCTATAACAAAGGGTCAGAGATCAACTGGTCCTTCTGTTAAATCGTTTAATGCTATTTCTCCTGTTTTTCTACTGAAATGCCAGAAGTGAACAGTATTAAATACACTGCACTTCAGTGAAGACCAATGAAAGGCACAAGCAGCTCAAGCTTTACACCATCTATCAGGTACGAATTTCTGATGGTTAAAGAAGTGCTACTTACCTAGTATTATGGGCTCAGTACAGAACTTCTCTCTTGAAAATTTAAAGTAGCTCTCAAAAGAAGCTCAGCAGTGTTTTATTTTTTTCACAAAGCAGGAATTATTTTATCCTGAGATGATACCAATTAATCAATGACAATTTCAGCCCAGGATTCTAGTTAGCAGGACACCCCGTATTTCCATGTATTCTGTTTTTTGGTAGCCAAAGCAAAACTAATTTTCATTATTTTCCTGTATGGTTCTACACTATCCTATTCATTCCAGCACAAGTCCCAGAAATTTAATACATTCTGTAACTTTTCTTTGTAAGGGAATGTGCACCTGCGTACACATTCACAGAAAAATAAATCAAAGCCATCACATGTGCTCTGCAAAAATAATTATGCAGAGAAATCTGAGCATTTTTTATCCTCATTAAGTAGCAGGAATAATGAGATCTGCCTCTTCAGTCAACCAGTTGTTTTCAAGCTCATGATTCAACAAACATAGCACGACTTCAGTTTGTGTCTGCCCTTCTGTTTCCTACTTCTAGTCTTAGGTCTCACCTACAAATAAATACTCTGGACAGCCCTTGTTCATAAGCCAAATTACACATCAACCTACACTAAAATGCTGGGTGGAGAATAAATGAATACTTAATGTCCTTACTAGAAATATCCATGTAGTATCTTCACATGCCTAAGAAAATGGATTACTAACATAATGATAAGAAATAATTATAGGAAATCCTGATAAAATTAGACTGATTTAGTAATATGATCTCACTTATCTTTAGTGTGCAGGTACACAAAATGTCTGACTGCACAAGTCACAAAATAATGACAAAGTAAGCAGACTACCTGTGTAAGAAATATTTGAAACCTTTTGCTCTGTATCTGTGCAGTACCTAGCATAAATGTCTAGTCCACAGCCAGGTACTGATTCCTAGAAAAATTCAGTAGCCAATGGAAGTAAAAAAGACAAGCTATAAAAGAGCAAAGTATCATTACTAAATTACATAGCACTGCACTTCAGTTTGCATTTCACAGGCACATTTTGAAAATGCAAAGGCCTATTTTAAAGAAGCTTCATGCAGTACTATTCCACTGCTATGGGTAACAGCCACTATGCAAAGCATGAACAGAAGCTAAGACAAGTTTTCTAGCTAGTGCACACACGTCAATAAGAAGGCCTGAGTGAAGACCCTTCAGATCTTCACCTAAAAATCTGAAGGGAGGGAAGGTTTTGTGAAAAAGCAAGGAGTATTTGCAAGGTAAGCAGAGGAACAACAGTTAAAGAGACTTCACAGAACTTAATATCACGTACAAAGTGTGTACACGGTACCTTGCTTCAGAGAACTGAAGCACTGACTTTGGCCCTTAACAGTCTATGACAGTCCCAGGAAGGAAGATTTTAATCTCAAGTGCAGTTCTGAATGTGTGCATCTTAGAACCTCAAAATTAGGGCACAAAATTACTACAAAGCCTTTCAAAATTTGAGAAGCCTACAGGAGCCAGCAGCTCAGTTCACTAAGTAGAATCACAACCTGAAGTGGGAATGGGCCAGGACATAATCTAGTTTTAGGTTCACAGCTATAATAAAAAAGGGACCTCACTTCAAGGTTAGTATAGCTTCTTGGCAAAATAAGCTCTTTCTCTACTCAATTTTCTACCCTTACTAGCCATACTTGGTAAATGAAAATACTTGTAGGGGAAAAAATAGTTTCACATCTTTACATGCTCTCGGGAGCACTACTGTGAACACTATTCAGGAAAGAAAAATAATTTCAGTAAACAGAAGGAGAAACCCATTCACAGAGAAAAATTCTGCTTAGTTTTAGGAACTTAACAGTGCATATATCCTAAGACACAGGAAATCAAGACTTCTAATTGGCATGCCATGACAGAAAAGCAGAAAGGAAACAAGGTCTAGCCTAAAAATTAACCACTGCATAGTCACAGAGAAGTTTCAAAAAACTCCAGATTCTTCCACATCACTTTTTTTTTTCTTAACAGATTTTAGCATTTCAATAGACTTGCAGTGACTTTCATCTCCAGATTGCATTTTCATCAGCTTGCTACCCTTACTAGTGTCTCAAATGCTGGATAAAAACAATTACAGGCACTATTCTAGAAAGATCCAGAATGTGAAGTCTCATGCACCCTCCTGTCATGTTATTCTAAGTGATTTTTAAACCACTTTCAGCATGTAATAAAAATAAACTATCCTCACTGTACCAGCTTCAAGAAATTCCAGTTAATATGGTCATGCAGTTCAGCCCTTTTACACATCAGTTACCAAGGGACTGGAACCACTTAGAAAACTGAGTTAAAAAAAAATTACCGTGCAATTATTTTGAAGATTAATTAATGTAGAATACAATATTGCATTCCTGATTTACTTTTTTTTTTTTTTTAACGTTTTCTTATGCTACATATTTTTGACCGTGCAAACAGTCCTCCCTTATGAGGGATGTACTGATCTCAAACACAGTATGCTATATTCACAACTTGACAACTATCACCTTACAGAAGGGTACACACCCAGGTGAGAGGAAAAGGAACACAAGAGGGAAAAATGGAAAAAACAACCCCTATGTCAGTCAAATTATCAGAGGTGATAAAAACAAGAAAGCTTCCACCTGTCTTTAGACCCCAATAGCTGATTCTGCTTTAGTTTAACTAAAATCTTCAATCTCCAGTGGGTCCTTTGTATTCTGGACCTCACCAGAAGAGCTTCCTTTGAGACCATCAGGTAACAGATGTTAAAACTGTTTCAGCTCTGTCAACTTTATCTAGAACAATGAAATAGAGGATCTTCTAGTGTATAGATTCAGCCTCACAAGGTAACAATGCTGTTCTGATTCTGGGGAAGATGCATCAGTTTCAAAAAAGACAGCCTTTTTCTCTCAACTGAAATCTCCAGCAAATATTCCAAATGTTATATTCATTTCCAGACACAATTATTCAATGTGCTTACTATGCTTCTTTCGTGTCTGAGCAGTTTTACAGCTTTAGCAAGCAGCAGGTAATACTGCTGTGTCACAGTCTTGTTAGCAATGGTGGGATTCACCCAGAAACAGTTTAAGACTTAAAGAAATAATCTGAAGGAAAAATCTTGCTGTGTAAAGGAATCAAGAGAGCAATAACATAGGTCTTCTAGAGAACCTACTCTAGGTTTTTTTCCTCTCCTTTATGCTTAACTGAAAAGGACACAATTTCCTTACTACCACACTGCTTTCTACCATCAGGAAAGCCTTCCATGACCTGCAAGTGCAGAACTGTAGGCAACTCTAAACATTTCATTGAAGAAGAAGTCTTCACTCAGCAAGGTTTGTCAAGAGCATCACTGTGAAATGGCAAGTAAAAAACACTGACAGAATCCCCAAAAGCTATATGCAAAAATGCATTTTGCAATTTTCTTGACATACAGTTTAACAGCTGATGATTCCCAGGCCTACAATTAAAACCTCACAGAAACAGAGGTGGAAAAATGGCAACTCAATTGGAGAGCATTTTCCCCTCACAATGTAATATATAAAGTTGCTCATAATAAGCAACGTTTACCACTCACCCTACTTCCTAAACACTAAATTTGTTTGGTTTTTTTCCTCAACTGAAAGGATCTGCATTAAAAAGAAAAGCTTTATGCACATTCACTCTGGTGACCATTTGGGGTGTTTTTTGTGTAATAAAATTATTCAGCCACATTCAGTACAGAGCCACGCAAGAGTCAGTAGCCTTATAAATACACAGCTCTTCCTTCTGTTATCGTGGCTACATCCTTCCAGGCTGCTTCATCATAACTGATCAAAACAGCGGGTGCCAAACACTATTATGGAATGAAAAAAAGGAGTGAAAGACTTCCAAAGGACTAGACTCTCATCCAGGATAAATCCATTGCCAGTTCACAGGCTTACAACTAACTTTTAGGGCTACTGCAAAGAAAACCAAAACAATTTTATAACTCCAGAGAGAAAAATCCTAGATAAAGTTTAATAAAAAATACCAGGGCTCTTCCTACTGTCATGTAAATACCTACTGTTTCTCAGTTTGTCAGATTTAATGTCAAGATGTTGGCTCAATTTATCAAATCAAATGTGATGCCAATGGATCTGATGCCAACACCTAGATCTAATGACACAGAGATGTGCATCTCTTGAACTGACTGCTTCTTAAAAGCACTCTGTGAAATCTACATTTCCATACAACTTTTGTTAAATAATTTACCTTGGAATAAAACTGAGGGTGCAATTACAACTTTCTCTCGGGCACATTATTAAAAAGAAAACAATAAAACATTGTTTTTACCTTCCTCTTTTGAGCATGTTTGTTTGACCCTTCTCTTCCTAATGCTCTCATTTACTTATATTACGAAAACTGAGAAAACCTGAGTGTTTTAGTGCTCTGAAACACTGTGTTGTCAACTGAGCTGCTGAAGACAGTATTAGGTGTGCTCACGTGGGCAAAACAAACAGTTTCATAATCAATGTGTAAACCCAGCCTTTTTTATCCCATTGTGATTTTGGAGTTTGCCTACATCTCTACTCCCATCAACCTTATTAAAATATTTATCTCTGTAAGAACTATAGTACAGTTAAGGCAGAGTTCCTACAAAATTTAAACTCAAAGACAGATATTTTCCATTATTCTGCACAATTATAAAATGGAACTGTTCTTGTTCTCCATTTTCCCCTCTCCCCCTCATCATCCCTTCTGCTGCTTCAAAAGGTCTGTCCTTTCGTTGCTCTTTCCCCCTCATCCTTTCTTTGCTGCTCCTTGGCCTTCTTGGTCCTTACCTCGCTCATTCTCCCTCTTCTCATCTTCCCTGTGCCAATTCATAGCGTCCAAATTCTTTCGCCGTTCTCTCTCATCCTGTCTCCATCGCTTCTTGATATCTTTGTCCTTAACTTGCTCATTTTCTCTCCTCTTCTCATCATCCCTGTGCCATTTTATTGTCTCTGCATTTTTCTGCGGCTCCACGCTTCTTTTGAGATAGTCTTGTCGCCTCCTCCTCTTTTTTAACATATCCCTTTCCCTGGCACGAGCCTGCTTTTCTTTCTGGGAAAGAAAAGCTTTACGGGGCATCATGAGCTGCTGCTGTACCTGTAATAATATCGTATCCATGGAATAACATACTATACATGCACTCAGGTACCAACAATTCTCATTTGGGGATGAATACTTCAAAGTCTAAGCCCAGATAATTTACTGCTTCTTCTCTCTCCTCAGTAACACTCTGCTTGCTCCAGATCAGATAATGAGAGGCAAGTTGCTGTGTTCAGCACCAGGCACACACCTAACTGGTACCTCTGCAGTTGGTGCATATCCAACATTGAAAAGTCAGCCTCCTAAAATCCCAAGCCTAAGCAGGGTGATTTATTTCCCCTCCTCCTTAAGACTCCTCCCACAGAGTTTTTAGAAGCCACTTGGCATTGGTGCATCCAATTGAAGGAACAGGCTGAAAGGAGAGCTGTGAAGGCAACTTGTGAATGTTCAAACCTGAGTTTCTTCTCTTACTGGAGATCATCTAATGAAACTTAAAGGTGCTTAATCTTATTTATTAAGACCTCCATCTCTACCAAATTTGGTTGAAAATGGTGACTGTTTTCTTGGCTGGGAGGAGGGAGGGGAGATTAGGAGACAAGCCACAATCTGAAAAATTGTATAAGCTTTGTTTCCTCAGGAAACCTGGCCAAAACATTTAACTGCAGTTAATGAAATAAGTCCTGACTCATCGACTCAAACTTCCTCCAAGTATGTTATGTCTTGCTATTCTCAAGAACAAAGGAAAAAACGAATGTGACTATTTACTTGGAGTTTCTGCCGACAAGTGGGTTTTTTTGGTTTGTTGTTGTTTTTTTGTTTGTTTTCTTAAAAGTGTCAATTAAGACTACCTTTTAATAAATTGTTTTGGCAATTTCTCTGTACTCATCCAACACATTCACATCTTTAAATTTACTGGTGTTAATATCTGCAATTTTAAAATAATGGAAAACAAAACAGACCACAGAAAGAATTTATACTATTGTTAATATCCTTTAAATAGTCTTCTGTACACATTGATCAACGTTTCAGAAATATCAAACTGCACTTGTGGCCCAGGTTTGTTTTTCAATTTTTGCTTAGAAGAGAGTTTTGCAGAGGTCTAATCAAAATGAAAACTGCAGAAAGGACAAAATCACTCGATTAGAATACGTAAACAAAGCCTAAAACAAAATGAAACAAATGTACTTTTAAAATTTAGCTACCTTATGGAAAGCACTTGTTCCCAGCATGCAATACTCCATCTTTTTCCTACAGAAAAAGCAATGTTTCAAACCCTTATTCTAAAAGCTGTTCCTTTTCCCTAC
>NW_009953486.1:6771981-6782182 GCF_000747805.2 Chaetura pelagica | reverse complement strand
CATAATATACCCTCCCAGACATCCACTACTCTAGTCTGTTGCCTTTGTTAAGTATGTATTATGATTCCATGGTTTTAATTTCAATAATTCAAATCCAAAATCCTTAATATTCATAATAATGCTAACAGGGAAAGGCTGCGCCAAATATATATATATATAAATGCATGCAGTTTGATAAGAAGTTAGTGCATAAAATTCAGATTATACTAAAAATTATTTCATTAAACAGTGTAAGATAGCTCTCTACTAGACAGCCTGCTTTTAGATATTAAATATTTCTCAGTAACAGTTATCATTAATATCAGAAAGCAATGAGAATTCAGGATCAACATTATTAGTGTGACCCAGACACTGTACATCTTTAAAACAGTTTTGATTTCTCTATTGGCTGTGTGCCAGTACTACATTACTGTTGTTTACTAGAGCAAACTTAACTTACTAACTTCTAAAATGTACATTATAACTTTATCAGTAACCTGATTTCATTCCAATAACAATATCATGTTAAAAGTAAATAATATTTCATGCAAACAATTCTACCACCACCACTCCCCTCCACCCAATGCAAGTACTGACACTGAAAATCTGTCATTTAAAAAAACCTCTTTTAGAACTAATTGTAATATTTTCTTTCATTTGTTTGTTGGTTTTTTTGTTTGTGGTTTTTTTCATTGTTAACAACAATATTCCTCCCTCCCCTTTGTACATATCCCAGCCCACTCTGACAGACCAACTTATAGACAAATGATAGAAAATATCTTAATAAAAAGCATCTTAGTTGAATTAAACATTTGAATTGAGATTCAAATAAGAAACATCAGATTTCAAGGAATAACTTAAAGGGACATCAAGCTTAAATAAGATATCTTTGAACTTTGATATCACAAGTCACAGGTTTTTCCTATTTGTTTCAGCATGAGAAAATACTTCAGGTAGTCTGGTAATTTCTCTTATAGCAAAAATCATCTTTCACTTTTGCCTCTGTTGCTGTCAATAAACCAAAAGAGGGGGAAAATATTTAAACCAGGAAACTAATTCATATGCAGAGCAGCTGCCAGACTGATTGAGCTTAAAGCTGCTCCACATCCCCAATTTTTCTAGAGTTCAAGCTGGTGTTCCTTTAAGTTCAAAGCCTCCAAACATCAGAAGTAAACAGTCAGAACTATCCCTTTAACAATTTTTTGCCCAGCCTTCACTAAATGAAAATCTTAACTCTTCCCAATCTATTCAGTATATATTATGAGGCATTTACCTCCAAAATTAATGGTGCTTGGGCGTCTCAGACTCATTGGACAAGTTTCATGCAAAAGCCTCCAAAAATAATTCTCCTTCCAGAACGCCCACCTCAGCGATTATATTACACCTACTGTGTGAGGCCAAAGCCCGGACATAGAAGAAGGATCATATCCTGCTGTACAAAACAAAGTGTTAAAAACAAGAGATAAGAAATGTAATCAGGGCAATCTTACATTTATAACGTAAGTTTCATTGCAAAGGACTCCAAAGCTAATGATAAACCACAGTTACGGTACCTTTACTGACACGGAGCTACTGCTGAGTGCTCTCCAGCAAGGTAACAGTGATGCTGGAAGTTCTAGCAGGTTTGTGGCTTAAACACCAGATTCCACTGGGTGATGCCACCTGAGGACTATTTTGGTGCTCAGATTTCAATGAAGTTACCCAATTCAGAAATCCAGCAGGGTGCAGAGATGCATGTTCCTATTCACACTCTCTATAACCTTTTGACTGAAGTGCTCAGGACCTCAGTCTACACCTGATCTGAGCTATCTACTGACAGAGTAGCTGCACCCTGTAAAATACCAACAGCATCTATTTGTACAGGTAATTTTTCCTAGAAGGTTCCCAACACACACAGTCTCACCTTAGATCAAGCAGGTGACATGGCTGTCAGCCACAACCCTAGGGACATACACTCCTTTGGGAAGTATTCAGATTAAAATTTTCAGTTAAAATCCTGCTAGTAGGATGTAAAGTAAACCTTTTTTTCTCATGGCTTCTAAATGATTATGCTTTTGTAGAAGGACTGATACTTCTTCAACTCACATCACCCATGGACAGAAACTCAGTCTTGAACAGACTGGAAACACAAGACATAACATTAGTGTCATGAAGTCTGGAACAACCAAATCAAAGGTTTATAAAAGCAAATTTTCTTGAGTCATTTATAATTACTTTTCCAAGCAATAAGGGCTTTTACTGTTTAAAATTGTTAGATTTTAATTGCTGTTGATCATTCAGACAGAACATCCACAGCTTAAACTATAGATTGTTTTTCTTCAAGTATAGTTTCTACAGAAGATGATAAATGTTCTATTAAATTTAAAAAAACAAAATTCTTAAAATACTTGACATTGAAGCAAAGTTGAGTATTGCATATGCTTTAACAAGACCACCAACCACATCTTCAAATAGGTAGGGATGCTGGGTTATTTTGTTTCATACTGGATTATTTTCTAGCTAGAAAGTAGAATTTGTGCCCCTGTATCTCTATCAAGTCCAAATTACCTCTCTCCTCCTGAATCCTCATTGCAGAAAGCACACTTCTGGATGAGGACCCATCAGCCTTGAGAGCAGATCAGTGATAATTAGTGTATCAGTCTGCAGATACAAATACTGAGCATGGGGAAGTACTTCATCCCATACTGGGCCTCCCTAAGGCCAAGTATCATTTCCCTGCATTGTGTTGCTGACAAGAATCACCAAGCATCTGGCATTTTTCTGACTTCATACAATCCAAAATTCTTTTTTATTAGCCCTTGTTTTGCTAGCATTTTAAGTTGAAGGAGTTATTGTTTTACATATACAGTGCAACCTAGTAGCAGATATTAGTGACAGCAACTGTAAGGTGTGGTGGAAATGAAACAATTAATTTCTTGATACTTTGTTTTTATCTCCCCATCCCAACTGCATTTAAAATAAGATCTACTTTTAAAGAATTGCCCAGATCACTGCATTTAATGACATGCTCTGAAAAGCCAGCCATGGAACAGGTTTGCAAAGAATCCTGTTAGTGCAATACTGAGTGAAATCTCTTAAAATAAAAGAAAAATATGCAATAAAATTAACCTGTGGTTCCCACAGCAATAGAAAAGCAGCCTCCTCACATATGCAGGTTAAATGATGCTCTGCATGATGGTGCAGAATATTCTATATTCACATGAGGACAATGATAACCTCTCCTTGCAGCATGGTGAAGGCTGGAACTCTGGGACCTGACAATTCCAGGACAGCAAAGCAAGGAAGAGTGATAGTCAGGAAGCAGAAAGGTATCTGAGGGAAGACTGAACAAATCAAAAAAGCCAGGAGCTGAACCAGCAGGGAGGCAGAGAAGTTTGAAGAACTAAAAACTACTAAAAAATTCCTTGTAAAGGTAAGAGTTGCAATTCAGTTATCTCCCCTCCCTGCACTGGCTGAGTAAAGACTCTACTCCCAACATGTCTATCACTGGCTTACATGAAGCATTTTCACTTTCTTTCATTGCACTCTTTGCTTTCCTCCTTATTTAAGCACCGCTGGCCTAGTTTTCAGAGGGCTGTGCACCCACATCTCCTGTGAAGGTAATGAGATTTGCAGTTTAACAGCACATCTGAAATGCCAGACAACTAAGGGCTCATTTTTCAAGCCCTCTCTAATCCGAGGATGGAGGCTGTTTTGTAACAGCATGTGCTCTATTCTCATGGCAACATTTTAAACAGAGAGAGCACCTCCTCAGCCTTATCAGCTCCACCATCTCCAACACCAAGCTCCTGCCCATGTAACATGATGGTCTTCAGCTAACTTCTAAACACCTCTCAACTCCAACTAGACAATTCTATGTGCACATCTCTCATGCTAGACCCAACACTTAAAGTCAGGATATCAGCAAGCACAAGCCTCCAAGCTCTTTAACCTGTATCTATATCCAAAACAGAACTAGGTACATTATAAAGGTATAGAGTGAACAGAAAACCCAGATCAAACCCTCTGGAAAAATGTGGCATGGAACTAAAGTAATCAACAAATGTATTTTGCTATCCAAAGTACTGTAAAACTTCTGCAGCACTGTGCACACGAAACCAGCCTAACTCCCCACTCACAGCCAAATAGTCTAGTTCTGGTATGTCCCTTTGTAAAAAAAAAAAAAAAAAAGAAGAAAAAAAAAGAAAAATAAAAGATTTAAAATCACTTCAGAGATTAAATCAGCTATGTAAAAAAAACAAGTTGTGTGTCAAACAAAAAGGACCATTTCACACCACTTCCCTAGACAACCTATGTAAATATTTCTTCAGGAGAGAAGTCCATCTAAAATGTAGTAAAAAAACCCAACAAAACACCCCACTTAAAATCCTCTGGAGAAGAGTATTAGGCTGAAAACCTTAACTGTTTCACTGGTTGTATGCAGTCTTCAGCAAGGCCTTATGAAACTATCTTCTCTCTCTTTTTTTTTTTTTTTTTTTTTTTTGCTTACTGTCTGGCCTCAGCTTAGTGTCTCTTGCAGTGAGAACTCCAACTTCCTGTCAGTGGAAGAACTTCTATGGAAGACAGACCAGTTAAAGGAATCAGTAAGGCTGATACGTCTTAACTCTCCATTTATTTTTTTTATTTAAAAGGTTACAAAAATATATTCTGCTGTCCAGCAGACAGGGATCTTGTAAGTCTGTCACACACTTCTTCTCATTCTTGCTGATTTCTGGAATTTTCCACTGCTGCCAGAAGCTCCATCTGGTGGGTGTGTACACTAACTGCAAAACTGAAAGGGAATTAACTATTTCCTCAACAACTTTTGTTTAGTAGTAAAAGTTCTGTACACTGTTTAATTTCTATGCCCCAATATAAAGGAAAAAATGGCCCAATTTCCATTGCTCTGGGAACCATGACTCCTTATTTCTATTCTTGATGAACAGTCTGATGCTTTACACTGTTGGGAATTTCTGCTGGGTTTTCTTATTTTGATGACAGACTGAAGCATGCTCTCAGCTACATCTGAACATTTTCTAAAGAAGGATCTTTTGAACACACATGATAAAAACAACAGCAATTCTTCCCATCTCCACCGCATTTTGAAAAGCGGTTTTAAATTGCATCCATTCTCTAGGGCACTCTATACTTTAGTGCATAGGAAATTTTAAATCAGAGGCACTAGCAGCTCAAGAAGTAGGCTTACACATCTATTGCCATCTTAAATAATATATTTTGTGACTGTTTCAGATAGTAAAAGATAAACATTTATCTATGTGCAGGGAAATCAATATGTAATATACATACTCAATATGATAGCCTCACTTGTTAAGGTCTATTTCTTAAAGATTTCAGTTTGAAATGTAATAAAGCCTGCACATATTGCTGAAATTTCAAATCGAGACTGGAGAGCACTGAAGCACGAAGGATATAATTTGCTTACACCATAATATCCACACTTCAGTGATCAGGAAAAAAAGGCTGCATTAATATGCATTACAATTCCAAAATAATCCTCATCTAGATTGTAGCTAAACATGAACAATCCCAAAATAAAAACTATTTTGGAAATATAAGAACATTGCATGAATTAGCAGCTACCATTTAAATTAAATCAAGAATCAACCTGAAATTTTCAATCTGAAGCTCACAAAAACATTTTGATAATTAAACAAAGCAGCATGGAAGAAAATGTGCCAGAACATAATCCACATACATGAAATTTATGACTGGATTACACTAATTGTGAAACTGCAATTGGATTAGACTGCAAGTGAAAACCGTGGTCCTGTCCTGTCTTCTGTGTGTCATGTTCTCCTGCCATCACTGCTGTGTGAACTGCCAGAGCAGAGACCTGGTCCAACTGAACAGGAGAGTTTTGCAGGCAGAGCTGTTCCTTCTCTCACCTAAACAGAAGTGCTAGGACTGGTACAAGTCAGGTGGCAGAAGTGTGGCTCATTCCACCCCTTCCAGTGGCAGCACAGACACAGATATATTTAAACCAATAGTGAAACTGTATCCCTTAGTGTGTCCTAACTGGTAAAATGCATGGCTTGCACACTGGTGTAAGTGGCAGAACAAATCAACAAAAGAGAGCACAGAAATACTTTTACAAGCTCCTCCAACCCCTTGCCAATACGTGCTTTCTCAGATAGCAGATATATTAGATATTGACAGCATCTCGCCAACTGGCTGGCGTCTGAGTATTGGAAATGTAAAAATAGTTGGTGAAGGAGGCTGACGCTAATTGCTTTTCCTTTGCCTTACCATCTCATACACGCTGCTATGCACATGACACAATTGAGTAAAGTCTGTAAACAAAAGCTTAAAATCAGTCTTACCACTTCACATTTCTTACATCTTTCCCTTTCTGTCTAAGCATAGCTCCCAAGTGTTCCAATCCCTGACTACATTCCAGCGTTAATCCACCTCAGCTACTGCTGTCTTCGGTCTGACTCAGGAACCTTCGATATTCAAAAGGCTTCATAGCAGCAGCAGCGAATGGGAAACAAAAAAAAAGAAAAGATCATAAACTTAAGTTTTACTTTTTTTGGGGGGAGAAAAGCATTAAGACAATTATACTGCCTACTTAGGTTTCAAGAGACATTTTGCCCCCTTACTGTTGCTGCTATGAATCTGCATCACTAACAACTTATTTGGCCCAGCTGCACCACAAGCTACTATCAGATGCAGAGTAATATCAGAAATCAATACACAGAAGAGGTAAAAAGGAGTGAAAGAAAGAATGCATGAAGGCTGAGGTCTGAAAGAGAGAAGAGGATCTGGGGGCAGGGAAGAAACATCAAACAGTCAGGCCAGGATTGAGAGCGTGCCCTTTGCTACGCTGAAGTGACTGGATGAGCTGAAGAGTGTTACCTCAGTGGACAGGCTGTTCACACAGGTACTTAGCTACTATTTTTTGTAAATTATTTGAGATGCTGCTTGAGAATTAGATTTTTAAATTAAATATTTTGCCACATGATCTAGATAGCCAAGAACCTGCAGGTGTGATGAGTTCATAGTCAACTACTCAGGTTTAGGTCCCAACAGCCAGTATCAGTTTTCATCCGAATCATCTTTAATGCCACCCTAAAAAAAATATAAGTGGTGGTAACTGCAAGTGACTCACTGCAGAAAAAATTGTATTTATTCCATTCTTATGCAAAACCATCAACCATCATACGCATTCAAAAGCACTAATGTGAAGTAAGAGTGAGGCACTGAATTCAAGCCTCATGTTTGCCTTTCAACATCAAGCTCTGAACAATGTGTTTTTTTCTTGAGGCATATGGGCCCTCAGGTATAGATAAATAAGTCACACCCTCTCTAAAAATGTCTTTATTCAAATCTAGAGCATGTATTTGATTTTTATACCGTATCTAAGTACTTTCTGAAGGCTTAAAATGAACAGGGCAATTTGACCACCCTGACTAGGAAAGCAGGGGTATTCTGCCCAAAATGTGTCAGATGAGTCAAAATAAACCTTCTACATATACAGAAGTTACAGGATTTTTTCCTTTAAGCTAAATGGAGGTAATTGAGAGTTCTTTTTCTTCCCATGCACATACAGACATGTACATTATTCTTAGACCAGCACCTTTTATTCTCATCTCCATCGCTTACACAATTAAGAAACATACACTTGTATGAACATATTTCTATGAGCAGGACTATCTACCCTTTAACAATTACACTATTCTGTTAAGAAAAAACAAACCAATTATATTTTAAAAAATCTAAGCATAAAGCAGATCTTAATTTAATGTAATAAAAAATACTGTAATGCTTGTTTAGACACAGGCCAACACAGTCAGCTGTTACGTTTTTTAAACAAGCATGTTACATGCATTAAAAAAAACAAACTATCCCAACAAACATTGCATTATTTATATACAAACTCAGCTGAACTAATAATTTTAGAAATACCCCATCTTTGCCCATGCTGCTAAAGCAGATCAAATTACATCTGTCAACACCTGCAGTCCTGTAGCTGTGCACTGCCTCTCTCCTGGCACCCATGTCTTACAGACTTTAGACTGTGATCCTCATCATATCTGATACTGTTTTGTTCATTCCCAATACATAAAATTTTGTTTCTCTTAAATCATCTTCAAGTAGTTGAGAAAAAATAACTTCCCCTTTCTGAAAAAAATCCAAAACAAACACCCAAACAAACCTCACCCCAAGCTGCTATATCTTATTTGCAGCCACCTCAAAATAAATAACCCATGAGCACTGTCTTTCATCCCACAAAATCATTTGTTCCAATTTCTCTCTTTATATCAATCAAATCAGCTGCCATCTTAATAAAAAGTTATAAAATACACATTGGGATTATATTACTTTTGACTACTTATAAGATTCTGATACAGTTATGTAGTCCAGGAATGCTACTTTAAATTTTAATATTTACTTTCAATATTTACTGTTATGGAGTGGTAAAGCTGAGTTGGAAATAATCATCTATTATTCTCTCTGTAGTGTGTCAGAAGCACAACTTACCTTCCAGAAAATTTGTACGTGTATTCATCTAGAATACAATAATGATTTCAGTAACTGCAGAGTTCAGTGTGGTAAGTACCTAACAAATTATACTTTATACTATTAAAAGTTAATTAAAATGCTGTTGTAATATACCACTGTAAGTGACACATACCAATTCTGAAAATGCTAATGGGCATCTTCTGACAACTGGTAACTTCTATCCTACATACACAGAAAAAAAATTAAGTTACTCATCTCATCCTGAAAAGCACATACAGTCTTCCTAGATATTTTGTTTGTGCAGCTGATGCTTAACACTGTAGGCACTAACTTTCCAGGAGAGAAGTTACTTTCCTGTGAAGGTTTGTCATTGCTAAGCACTCTGAGCAGCAGTCAGCTGTTCCCCCCTTTCACCTTCCCCATTCCTTGCATATCCAAACAACATCTGCCTCTGGAAACTTAACACAAGTGATGTTACAAGCTTTTAATGACTTCTAAGCTCTAGCAGTTTCACACAATATACTTTCAAGCATAAATAGCAGTGACCTAGAAAGATGCTTTCTATAAACCTGTCTGATGGACCATCACTTCAAGGTAAAAAAACACAACACAAAAAACAGTTTTGTAAACAATGGGGCACTAAAACCCAGCAGTTTGCAATGATCTCAGAGAGATGACATTTCTATCATATCCAAAAAAGTAATTTGAAAAAGCTAATTAAGAAACAATTTTAGTGAAGGGCAGTTTATTATCTTAAAGTACATAAATTTTAGCTTAGCAGAAGAGGACAAGTTGTGTGTCAAAAAGGACACCTCTGTTTTGACTGAAGTTCATTCAAGTATTAGCTGTATTAATCTTCAGGAAATCTAAGAATCATGTTACAACCCATCAGACTCAAGTGCAATTTTATTAATAATAGTCTGTTTCTCTTCAGTTGTCTCTTTTTAAAGTTTTAAGATTTCAACACACATCTCAGTAGATGTTGATTTCCTGATATCAAAATACTGCCCAGCATCTGCATCTAAAAAGGGGTCAAGCTTTGGGGTTTTTTGTTATAAAAAAAACCACAAATAAACAAACCCCCAAGCTTTTCTATTTTTTAAACAGGTTGGCCCATCTTTCTCACCTAGCAGAATGGCAACTTGTAACTTTGAGTTACCAGAGCCCCCAAGTCAAAGTTGTTCCAAGTATCTGAGACCCTGGCAAGAGGAAGCAATGCTGGTGGCCTGCAGCACATACAGACTGTGCTCAGGTTGGTCCATGCTGCCCTGACAGGTAGAAATCGTGTCTCCATTACCTCACACCTTCTACCTCCACACAGATATAGGAAATATTAGTAAAAATTAATGGAAACATAGCCTTTAAAAAAAAAAGCCACACAAAACCAATTATCTAAAAGGAATGAAAACGTCTTTCACACCTACTCAATGGCTTAAATGCACCCAACAAACAAAGAACACGGAAAGGTCAGAAGGCCCAGCTCCCCAGCCCCGACAAGGCTCAGGGGCTCTGCCCGCCCCTCACGCCGCAGCGAGCTCGGAGGGGCGAGACAAGCCGTGCAAGTTGGTACCGCCAGTGGCACCGCAAGATACAACCAAGTTTCGCCACAATTCCTGACATCCTCCACGCAGCCCGCACAGACCGCCAGAAACCCTCCTCCGTGGGCTCTCAGCCCCTTCACCCCGCTCCGGGCGCCCCGAGGGCAGAGCCCCGCAACGGCAGGTAGGGAGGCGGGAGCGGCCCGGGGCAGCCCCGGTGT